>NC_068988.1:44528972-44530494 GCF_001194135.2 Octopus bimaculoides | reverse complement strand
TATATATATATCTGTAAAAATATGTGACACTTATTCAGTAGCCATGATAAAACTCCGAGTTTTGGATGCCAGGGTGGGAGCCCACGCTAACATCTCTTCAGTTATCCGGCCATTGAATAAGTGTCACATATTTTTACAGATAAATTCCTCTATTTGCATAATATCGAGGTCTCTTTCTTTCTTTTGTTGTCCTTCCTATCAAATATATATATATATAAGGTTGTAAAATAACAGTTATAAATGTTCTATTTATAAATGATCTCAAATCTTCACAGCCTCGGCTTCTTATCTCATTACGAAAAGTAAGTCTTTATATACACACACTGATGTATGACCTACGTTGGACCCCTTATTTGCATAATCAACGAACCTGGAGCTTAACAATGGCCTACCCATAGCACTTACTCAACATTACCTGACACCTCTGGGTCTTATTGACACCACTATCACTCATAACCTATATATATATATATATATATATATATATATATATATACACATACACACACACACATCCTCATCATCACCTTTGTTTAATATTCATTGTTCCATGCTGGCATGGGTCAGACTGTATGATAGGAACCAATGAGTAAGAGGATTGAGTTGAACTCCAGTGTCCACTCTCACCCAGCTTTTGCAGCTGGATGCCCTTCATGATGCCAACCACTTTAGAGAATGTACTTGATGTTTCTTTCATGGCGCCAGCACTAATGAGGTCACGATGTACTCATATGACTAGAAACCTCGGCTGAGTGGGATATAGTACTGAAATCAGTAAAATTCTGATAGAAGGATGGAAACAGGTGCCTTGCTGAAGAAGAAAATGTATAAGAATGGTAGGGGATAGTAATAGGGACACAATGACAAGAACAGGGGTAGGGTGTAAATGGTATCATTTACAGCATCTGAGGAAGTAGTGCCTCAGTTAGAAGACTGATGAAATGATGAGTATTAGAAGATGAGTTTTGGGAGAGAGCTTGAGAGGACCTCATTTTTGCTGAGAGAGATGGGTTTTCCCAAACACAGAATATTACCATCTTGGTTTCTATTTCCCTTTTCTCCATGAGACTCAGAACATATGTATACATATATAGTTATCTTATAGTAAAAATGGATACATAAACTTTTTATGTTCTCTATATTTTTTTCCTTCCTCTCTATATGTAAAACAAACATCCTGATGAAGGGAGTGTCTAATCTCTAATATGAGTACACCATATTAATAGACACATCTCAGAAACGGCCCGTAGATGTATACTTTTAACTTAACTTTTATATTATATGTTTTTTTTTGTTTTGTTTTTTTGTAAATTCTGTCCTAATGTACACGTTTTTAATATAATACATGTAAATTTATAACTTCATCATACCGTATATATTTACCCATTATATGTTATATCATAATGTACGTTTACACATTGTAATGTTTTAACTTTAATTGTCATATTTTTATACAACTTAGAAATCATGCATATTTATAAATATTTTTTTTTTAATAAATATTTTGAACATTCATGATATT
>NC_068988.1:44526749-44528872 GCF_001194135.2 Octopus bimaculoides | reverse complement strand
GGACATATGGTATTATTCCTGTGATTTTCCACCCTTATGTATCCATTTTTACTATAAGATGAATTCTAGCTCATGCTGAGCACTTCAACTCTAGCCCGTCTTTATGTATTGTTATATTAACAATACATAATTATACAAAAATTACAGTTTATACATATATAGTTATATATATATACATACATACTTACATATATACATACATACATACTTACATACATACATACATACATACATGTGTGTGTGTGTGTGTGTACGTATGTGTATATATCTATCTGGATATGTGTTATGTCTCAAGCTACTGCTATGTAGCACCTTCAGATGATCTCTACTCAACTGCTACACGACGGCTACTCAACAGTCACTCAACTCCTCTACCACAGCTAGACTACCTCTATTTATATGTCTTGGGCAATCCTACTTCTTCGTTTAGGGGCGTCAACACAACAATATGGAAAATTTACTTTTTCCATCGAGAGCTTAAATGCCCCAATACTAGACTATTTTCTTTAGTCAATACACAGTGATCACTTATAAGCTTCAAGCTTATAAATATTATTACTATTTACAGAATATTATATAAATAAATATAAACACACACATATATGTATTCATTTAAGAATTGTTATCATAACCACGTTGCCAGTAATCAATAAGAGACATTCAACATCTTTGGCAGATTTTTCTATGGTGACTGAAGGAAGATAAAATGAAGTACAGCATTAATTGGTCCACAGTCAGGTACTCGAAACCATACAATATAATTTCCAGGAGAAGCCATCTCTGCTCCGAGGAATCCCTATCTATCCTGTAGACTAACAAGAAGATCATTAATAGAATTTCTGAACGACTCTTGAGATGCCTACACACATATAAATTTGCCTTCACACAATGCAGTGTGAATGAATTTTGAGTGACCATTAACTTAATTTACTTTTCTTTGTGGTATGGATGACTTAAGTTAACTTTTAACCTCTCCATTCTTATAAACACCAAGTAGATAGATAACTCGCTTTGTGCTCATGAGTGTACCAAACCTCACGTGTGTGTATGCTCACATATTTTTGGATGCTTGTATGATCAAGTGTACTCGTGCCATGCAGCTTGCCCGAGGGCATTTATACGTCCATATCTGTTAACAGTTATTTTTAATACTTTTCTTAATGGATTGTTTGTTCGTTTATCTTTTCGCCATCTGCGATTTTATTTTTGATCTTGTATATAAATGAAGATATTTCCTCCATCTGGCTGCTTTTCTTTCTACAAAACAGAAAGTAACATTGTTGAACAGTGTTTTTAATGAGTTGTATTTATTTATCACCCGACAAGATACATCAGTGGATGCTCCTAAATCAGTTGTTGATTGTCCCAAATTGGTGTATTCTACGTGCCACCTGCACAGGATCCAGTCCAGCAGCACTAGCAAAGATCTCGCTTGGATTTCTTTACACGTGCCACCAGCACAAGTGCCAGGAAGGCGTCACTGGGCACAGGTGCTGTCACAATTTCACTTTTGCTTGCACCAGCAGGTCTTTGCAAGCCGAGTTTCATGTCCAATGAAGGAGATGACGTTGGCATGGATGCCAGACATCGAATTTAGTTCGATTTCGATTTCACTTGCCTCAACAGGTCTTCGCAAGCAGAGTTTTAGTGTCAAATGAGGAAGGTACACATAAGTGGGCTGGCTAAACCCCTGGCATAGGCCTTGGATTTAGGTCTCACTTGGCTTGCCAGAGCAAGAAAGAGAGAAAAACAGAGGGAAAGCAAGAGAGAGAGAGAGAGAACTATGAAGATATGTACATACCATTATGTACACATATGCTTATATATATAAATACACATATATGCATGTATGCATGAGCATATATGTGCGTGTGTGTGCGTTTGGGAGTGTGTGTGTGTATGTGTGTTTGTGTAGACAGAGGAGCAGATATAATGTATTTGTAAATGTCTATGATTATTTACATACAAAGTCATATCATTTACATTTTTTCTTACATTAATCTTCAGTTTTCAAACTACAGTGAGTTTTCACTATATGCCACTACACATACATGTGTGTGTATATATATATATATATATATATATATATGTGTGTGTGTGTGTGTGTGTGTGTGTGTGTGTGT
>NC_068988.1:44518409-44523409 GCF_001194135.2 Octopus bimaculoides | reverse complement strand
GTGTACACAGTGAAAGCTAGCAGTGACCTTATATATATATAAAATCTGTAGTTGCTTAATATCTATGTGTGTGTGTGTCTTTGTGTCTGTGTTTGTCCCCCGCCACCTCTTGACAACTGATGCTAGTGTGTTTACATCCCTGTAACTTAGCGCTTCAGCAAAAGAAACCAACAGAATAAGTAGTGGGCTTAAAAAAATAATTCTTAAGGTCGATTTGTTTAACTATAGTTTTTCAAGGCAGTGCCCTAGCATGGCTTCAGTCTAATGATTGAAACAAATAAAAGAAAGAATAGGAAAAACAAACTAATCAATATGGCAGTCATGCTTTAAAAACTTTTATGAAAATCATCTCAAAGAGATAATGATACAGTTACATTTTTCTTTTTTGAATATCTTGACTTCTTATTTTGCCTGAGTAGTTTTTGCCTTTTACTCTTCTAGGATTCATAAGAGTAAGATGATTATGACTGTCTCCTCCACTAGGAAAACTGAAACACAGATCCACTTTTAACAGTTTGCTTATTATTGGAGCTGCATTTTTTCACTACTTCTTCCACTGCTGACCTTTACCTCAAACATCCAAGTCAACTATATTTATCTGTTGTTTGATTTTGCAGGCAGATATCATTTTGAAACAGAAAATTTCGGAACAATTTTGTTTTCCTACATCAACAAATCTACAACATTCTCATTTTTCTTAATATCTACTTTCTATGCTTGTCCGGAGGTAGGTTTTTCCATGGCTAGATGTCTTTCCTATCACCAACTCTTGTTTACTTAGGAGATTCATTCCTCATCAGTATGACAAAAACTGCACTTTGTTGATGAAGTCAAAACTAGAGAGAAACATGTCAAAACTTGTTTCCCTTGATTTCTATAAAAATAATATTATGAGTTCACTAATAATGTTTTCTTTTATTTCTAGTCAGTATTTTGCTGTTCCATGCATTAGACATAAATTATAATTTACCTACATTAACTGCACCTGGTTATCCTCATCTCGGACAAAAATTATTAGAAAAAGAAATGAATATCAAAGAAGTAAAAATGGTGCAAAGTTAAAGAAACACAGTAGTATATTTCAATGCCTTTTCTGACAGCAAAAATTCCTTACATTTCCAAACAAATATGTTTAATTTTGTTTCTTTTATATCCTTTCTTTACTTCGCGTAATTCACTGAGTTGTTCTTGTTGTCTCTGTTGGTCTTCTTACTGTTGTATTTATTTGTTGTCTGACCTTTGCCCTATGTTCAGATGCTGGTCCCTGCATTAAAGTAACTATTTAATGGCCAGATAACAAGATTGAAAAGCTTAAATCATAAACCTCAGCAAACCTGATTAATAACACTCGGCTGCATGTTGTAATTTTAAACTTGAGGCAGGTAAAACTGGCAGGTTCACGAGAACTCCATGCATTTATTGGCTTCAGTAATTATAGGTGATGACCACATATATTCACACACACACACACACACACACACACACACACATACACATTTGTATGTACTCACATGTATGCATAACATGTACATAAGGCATATATATATATATATATTTATACAGAGAGAGAGAGACCAAGGGAGTGAAGAGAAAGAGAGTAATTCTCATCTAAATTGCTATATACACATGCACACACACACGCACACGCACGCACACACACACACATACACATATATGTATATTTATATATATATATATATATACATACATACATATATATATATATATATATATATATATATATATATATATATATATATATATATATATATATATATATGCCCACAAACTTATGTACATATGTGTGTTTATGTGCGTGTGTGTGTATATAAGTATGTATGCCAACAAACATACTTATGTATGTGTATATATATATATGTGTGTGTGTGTGTGTGTGTGTGTGTGTGTGTGCACATAGAGGAGGGGGAGAGGGGAGTGATATGTAAACATACTTACACAAAAATATGAATATTACAATATATACAATATCTAGAACATTTCTATACTCCGTTGATACTTGCTACATTCACATGCCATATACACACACACATTCAACAACATTCACATATACCCAAAGATAAACATAGAAATACAAAATAAGCATGCCTATTAGCTATTCACATACACACAAGTATCTATATATATAAACTAATTCTTCATGTCAGTAGTTAGATACAAGCATATACATACACATTTGTATGTATACTCAAGCATTTCTACAAAGTGTTACCATTGCAGTTAATACATAAACTCATATTTTTATATTGCTGTTTACAACAGTAAATGATGTATACACAAGCATGTTATAAACATTTGTAAGCACAAATATTGCTGATAGTTGCACAAAGATACACACATGTATGTAAATATTTATTCATATGCATTATTACTGGTTAAATTATATACATAGTGCTATATCACAGCTAGATATGTACCCAATACACAGATACATTTACTCCAGCTACACACTGGTAAACACATGCATATCTATGCATTATTACTTGCCACCTGTACTCATATAACACATATATATATATACATCATAAATGTGTGTGTGTTTGCATGCAGGTGTGTGTGTGTGTGTATGCATGCGTGTGTGTTCTGTGCATATATGTACGTAAGTGAGTGTGATGGAGCAATGAACATACTTTTTCATTCTGATTTCTCTAGAAAGAAACATTTGAGGACAGAAGAATTTGCTGGAACACCAGAGATCAGTACTGTACAAAGAAGAACTGAATCAAATCATGTGGTAATCACGTGTATATAGACTGTCCTCATTTAACGACCGAGTTACATTCCAACAGCTCCGTCGTTAAGCAAATTCATCGTTAAATGAATATTCATAGGGTACGTATTTTTTTTTTAATAGGTATAGTGTACTGTACGTACATCTAAAAACAGAATACCGTACTGTATAAAGTATATGCAGTACAGGGCCAAGAATCACTAACATAAATTGTTGAAAAATGAATAAGTAACAGTAAGATTATCACAAGGAAAACCTTAAAATTTAGGATATGGATATTGTATTATTGTAGCTCAGACATCGTAAGTATGTTTGTGATTCCAGGTCCAGTACACAGGATGCCTAATAAACTTTTCTCACTATTATATAGAAAAGGTGAAAAGGTTTAAAGGAAACTCAAACATAATAACTTAGTTTTACTTTGGATAAAGATTACAAAATGCATGAAAAATCCCGTCAGTGTTGTTTGCTTTGTTATCTTCTATTTTTCGTCATAAATTTCTCGATAACATCGGAAAAGTTCAAGAGATAATAGAAAAAAGAGACGAAATAATAATATAGGTACAGAGATCGTCACCGTGTTCCCTGGCTGACCACAGGCGGGAGAGTGAGAGAGCGAGTGTGTCGGAGGGTGAGGCTGGGTGCTCGGGTTGCGCTGCCATCACAACGGCAGTTCTTCTACAGCGTACAATACGACAGTCAAAGTTTTTAAGTTTTTATATTTTGTAAAATATGTAATGACGGCTCGTAAAGTTCGTCGGAACTCCGAGTGGTCGTTAAATGAGGACAGTCAGTACTCAGATATTCAAATGGTCTTTGACATAAAGGACTCTAAAATATGCTTCCACATGGTCTCAAATTTTGGCACAAGACTAGCAATTTTAGGAAAAGTGGTAAATTGATTACATCGACCCAGTACTCAATTGGTGCTTATATTATCAGCGCCGAAATAATGATGGGCAAAGTCAACCTCAACAGGATTCTAATTCAGGACGTAAAGACAGATGAATTGCCCCTAAGCTCGCCACCTTTAAAAGGACTCTGAAATCATATACAACTTGTTAACACAGATATTGGGTCCTCAACAATCAACTATGGCTCCATCTCTTCCATTTCAAAACAACATTAACAGAAAGCAAAGAAAGGAACCTCTATGTAGTCAAATAATCTGCAAAAAATAGCTGCTAAATCTCCCTAAAATCATACCCACCCCAGACAGGATTGTCACAAGATTGTCACAGCTAGCACACATTTGATCAGATGTTTGCTCAGTGGGGACTGATCTAGGGCTAAACGAAAAGATTTATAGACAGCAAAGAAAGGAACATCCGTGTGGTCAAATAATCTGTGGTAAACAGCAGCTAAATGCCTTTAAAAATCAAAGAGCACATTTTACATAATATAGTCTTAGATGTATTATGAATAAAGAAAATATAGGATAAGCACAATCGGGATGTCTTTGGTGACAGACCTGTCAAATCAAAACTGAACAACAGAAAAATAAAGACAAAAATAATATCATTAGAGTGGCACATGAGTCACAAAAGTTTGTGATGAAAGGGGTCCTAGTTGACCAAGTATATGATTAGTACTCATTATATTGTTCTAACTAGGTAACAGTGAGAGTCAACCATGGCATGACTTGAACTTACTGAGTTCATCAACCTAAAGCTTTCAGTTGAGTACCCAACCATTTCAGTCAGACTGCAACACTTTGATGATTGAAATATAATTTGAATGAATAAATAAATTCTTTTATTCTTTGTTTTTGTTTTTGATTTGTGAGATTCTTGATGTGAACTTGTGCTTTGAAACACATTTTGTTGTATCTTGGGAGGTTCGTTACACTAATAATAATAAACACACTCACTGATTCAATTTCACTTCTTTATTGTTAGTCTATTGGTTAGTTATTTAACTAACCAACCAACCAATCAATCAGTCAACCGTTTATCTTTTATTCTTTTACGTGTTCCATTCATTGGATTGCATCTACTCTGGGACACCATCATGAAGAGTTTTTCAATCAAGGTAGACAGAAGAAATTTGGTACTTTTTCTATCTACCACTTTTTGTTAAATTGCTAATGTCATGAACAAAACCAAACTGGTTGCGAAATATTGAGATGCATGGACACATATACGCACTCACACATGTCTCTGTGTGTGCATATGTGTGTGTGTGTGGAGAAAGAGAGAGAGAGACAGGCAGACAGATATATATATATATATATATATATATATATATATAT
>NC_068988.1:44517607-44518309 GCF_001194135.2 Octopus bimaculoides | reverse complement strand
GTTTCTCATTTATATATAGCCAGAACCTGAATATATATATATATATATATATGCAATAACAAATCTCTGAGTGAGGTATAAACAGTAGCACCACGACATTGTGAAGAATATTTACCACCTAATTGTGGCTAACCCTTTTACGGGTCGATGCTACTGTAGCTTGTAGCCCCAAGAAGACATCTCCCAGCTGGCTATTGACACACTATCTGTGCCCTATCAGTATTTGCAAAGAGAAGTCATCATTCCCATCTCCTTGTTTCCACTTTTCGAGATCAGTGACTTTTAGTCACTGGAAAAAGTATGTATATATTTGCATTGACAACCACTTTCCATCACCAACCGGTAGTTGTCACATGCTGATGATGGGTCAATAGCCAGAAACTCAGGTCCATGTGTATCGTGTCAGGCTGGAGATGGGAACGATGACTTCCCTTTGCAAATGCTGATAGGGCACAGATAGTGTGTCAATAGCCAGGTGGAGGGGATGTCTTCCTGGGGCTACAAGCTACAGTAGCATCGACCCTTAAGGGTTAGCCACATTTGGGTGGCAAATATACTTATAATATATGTATGTGTATCATCATCATCATCACCGTTTAACGTCCGATTTCCATGCTAGCATGGGTTGGACGATTTGACTGAGGACTGGCAAGCCAGAAAGCTGCACCAGGCTCCAATCTGATCTGGCAGAGTTTCTACAGC
>NC_068988.1:44507825-44517597 GCF_001194135.2 Octopus bimaculoides | reverse complement strand
CCAGAAAGCTGCACCAGGCTCCAATCTGATCTGGCAGAGTTTCTACAGCTAGATGCTCTTCCTAACACCAACCACTCCGAGAGTGTAGTGGGTGTTTTTATGTGCCACCAGCACGAGGGTCTGTCAAGCAGTACTGGCAACGGCCATGCTCAAATGGTGTTTTTTATGTCTGCACTGGAGTCAGTCCAGCAGCACTGGCAACGACCTCACTCGAATGTTTTTTCATGTGCCACCAGCACAAGTGCCAGTAAGGCAATGCTGGTAATAATCACGCTCAAATGGTGCTACTTACGTGCCACCAGCACAGAAGCCAGACAGCTTCATGCTCGAACGGTATGTGTGTGTGTGTGTGTAAATATATATATATATACATGCACTCACACACACATACAAATCTGGTTCGTCAGCTACTGTCATACTGTCCAACCTATGCAAGCATGGAAAACAATCATTCATCTACCGTGATGATTTTATATATATATATATACACACACACATACATACATATATTCACACACCAAGCTTCCACACAGTTTCCCTCAGCCAAATTCTCTCACAAATCATTGGTTGACTAGAGGCAGCAAAAAATGACACAAAACTTTTACCCAAGGTGGTGTGCAATGGATCTGAACCCCAAACCATGCAGTTATGAAACTAACAGCTTTACCACATACTCACTGAAA
Organism: Octopus bimaculoides; assembly: GCF_001194135.2. Taxonomy (NCBI): domain Eukaryota; kingdom Metazoa; phylum Mollusca; class Cephalopoda; order Octopoda; family Octopodidae; genus Octopus; species Octopus bimaculoides. Next base: position 44,516,914 of record NC_068988.1, on the reverse strand, counting down.
CAAATAGATAGACAAACAAATAAAATAAACTGAGATGGAAATTAATTTCAGCAATATCAATAAATTACTGCCATGAAACACACAGCTTCCTTGTTCTTTTTGACAAACTTAATACAATATTTGGTGCTTTCGTATTTACTGCTTACAAGATTCTTCATGTCAAGCATTAAAAGTTTACTAGTGAAGTATCAGATACTTGATTAAATGTTTGTATTGTATTCTTGCAGCCGTGGAACATTAAACAAAATGAAATGCTGGTACTTGATAGTAAAAAGAGTGAGAGAGAGACAGAGAGTATGAAGTATATATATAGTTATGAATTCTTTTGCTTTGTATACTGTTTTGGTTTCAATCATTATTATTATTTTACTCAATTACATTTTCTCGGTATACACGTTTTCTATGTGTGAGCTTCCATGAAATTTCATAATTCTTGACTCCAAAAATTGGTTATGAATTTTATCACTACCACCATCACAACATCACCACCACCACCAACAATAACGACAACAACAACAACAACATCACCACTACCATCACCACCACCAACAGTTACAACATCCCCATCACCACCACTGCATTCTTTTCTGTAGAAATAGATGCATGCAATGCATTGTGTTAAAGAAATGTTACTGATAAATATTTTGAGATGTTTTATATTTGAAAGTTATGGGGAAGAGGGTCATGATCAAGGAATTGAACCTGTGATGTGAAGGCCCATGGCTTAGTGGTTAAGGTATTCTCCTCATGATCGTAAAATCAGGAGTTTGATTCTCAGTGGTGCACTGTGTCCTTGAGCAAGACACTTTATTTCCCATTGCTCCAGTCCACTCAGCTGGCAAAAATAAGTGTCACACACCCTGAGAACTACATTAAGGGCACTTATGTTTGTGGCCTGCTCAGCATGTTAATTTCACAAGCTGGCAGTTCGACTGATCAGATCAACTAAAACAGGCCTGGCCAATTTGAATTACATTGTGGGTCACTTTAATCACAGAAAAACTTTTTTGAGGGTCATTTGTATACTGACAGAATTAAAAGCATTTTGCCTTCTCGTGTAATTATTACAATAATGAATGAATGGTCGTTGATTCAACATGAAATATTATTGTTGCAAAAACAGTGTTGTTGGTGTTTGTTAATTCTCAAGCCATGCCTGGCTCATAAGGGTCGGTTTCCCGGTTTCATTGGTATATAGGCTCCCCAACTAGACAGGATGCTGGCCCATCGTTAGGAGATACTAGATGCAGGAGGAAGGAGTGAGAGAAAGTTGTGGTGAAAGAGTCAGCAGAGGTTCACCATTACCTTCTGCCGGAGCCACATGGAGCTCAATGTTTCACTCATAAATACACACATTCAAACCTGCAATCCCTCAACTGCGAGTTTGCTGCTCTAACCACTAGGCCATGTGTCTCCATACAAAATCAGTTGTATCTTTTTTTTTACTTTGCAATACAATATTTAATTTTTGATAAAATTTTTTAAATGTTTGTTTAAATAAACCCATTTCAAGAAAGTACCAAGCAGGCTATGAGATAAAAGTCAGCAGGCCACATACGGCCACGTCTAGCCTCAGATTGGCCAGCCCTGAACTAGAACATTCATCACCATAACTGACAGATTGCTTAATGGCATTTTGTCTGTCTTTACATTCTGAGTTCAAGTTCCACCAAAGTCAAATTTGCCTTTCATCCTTTTGGGGGATCGATGAAATAAGTACCAGTTACATACTGGGGTCAATGTAATCGACTAGCTCTCTCCCCCGGAGTTTCAGGCCTTGTGCCTATAGTAGAAAGGATTATTATATTTTCATTAATCATCATTGAAGACATGTCCCAATACACCAAATACACTATTGATCTTTAGAAAAATAGTATCTGACTTTTTTTATACTGTCTAATTATTCTGTAAAACCAGTTCCTCATATCAACAACAGCAATAACAAGAACCATTGTTGAGTAACCATTTATGAACTTGATATCATTTATGATCTTGAGCAGTCTTATGGATTTATTTCTGTGCATTGCTCTTGATATATTTTAAATTAGCTTTTCATAATGTTATTTGTTAACTTTATATACTGTCCATTCTACTTTTAATTATCATTTTCAAATGAGATTTCAAGTCTCGTTAATATATATGTAAGTTTTAATAAAATATTACTCTGTAGTCAGTGAAAAACCTTCATTTCAGAGAATAAGCAATATCTATATAGACAGATAACTATCTAGGCATATTTTTGCCTCTATCAATCTCTCCTATCTATTTATTTGTCGCTTATATCTGCTTGAACTATCTAGCTTGTTATCTATTTATTTGTGTATATATTCAGTTAACTATTTATGTCCATCAGCTATTTATATTAATAATTCTAATTCTCCATGAGTGTAACTATTTCTATGGTAATACATTTATCTATTTATCTGTATGTTGGCTAATCTTTTCCAATATATTTTGGTTTTAAGGATAGGCTTCATTGTAAAGTGACTTACAATACACTCACTATTTAACTATACAATATTTTAACAGACAATACCAGGCATTTCATAAGCTTTTGTTGCAGAAAATTACTCTTACCACTGTAATTGCTACTGAAGGCAGCATGTCATAAAGACATTGTTCTTGTTGAGTAACCAGTTACTGGAGCCTTAAGATCTACCCACAGACCCAACATAAACTGTGGTTTATCAATTTTGGTTAAACTTCATATTTTTGTCTACCACTTAAGCATTCCAATCCCTGAAACCGTTTTTTTTTTTTTCAAAGTTCATGTGGTATTTGATTTCTACATTAAACAATTTGCACAATTACATAGACATTCCTTCACTGACTCACAGGAAAGAAGTAATTAGATACTGTTCTGTGGGAGTTCATGTCACATGTTTCCAGAACATGCAATTATCATATTTTATTTCATGATAGATCTCATGCTATGATTTTGCGAAAAATTTTAATGGAAATGTTGACATATAAGACAATATCTGAATCCATAAAAATAATTGCTCATGAACAAATATCTATATGATCATCTTGTATGCTGGATATCAAATCTAAACCTTTAAATTCAATTATGTATAACATCATCAAATAAAAGGGCCTTCATTGACAATAATGTACAGTGTGAACCAAAGATTAATAAAAACTGAATAAACTCAGTGAAACGTTAATGGGCCAACCACTTGAATTACAATACACAGAAATGAAGACTCATATAAACATAGAACATAATTTTACTGATTGTCTCAAAGATCTGTAAGACAATCATTGGCTGTGACTTCTATATCTACATTACATTACATTCATCCTCAAAGTTCATTCCCTTGACTTCGTTGTGGTGCAAAGGTTAAATGAGTGAGTGTTAGAGCAATGCTTTCAGAGACTTGAAGTCCCTGGCAGGGCCACCCAAGGCAGACAGATCTGACGCTGGCAGTGCTAGAGCCATAACCTGGCTAACTGGAAGGCAACAGTGAATTACAAGTGGCATTTGCTCCAGAATCTGGCAGCTTCCTGGTGGTATTGGATTGCATCTGTAGGCATCCTGCAGTGAAAAGGCATAACACAAAGATGACCTGTCACCAGTTGTGCATGGTGGCTTACGAGTACAGATAGAAACTGTTTTTGTGGACTCTGATCATCCCTTGAAACTCCTATGAACTCACAACAATCCGTAACACAGTGAACTCAATAGGAGTCAGCTTAACTGCTCCCAGGAGAATGCAGTTACATGACAAGATTATATTATATAATCTTAGAGTAAAGGTAATTGCTAAAAGACTTTTAAGAAATGTTAACTGTGTTGTCTTAAACACCAAAATATTTTAAGAGGAACATTTGGAGTTGTCTTTTAAATCACTTTTGAATTACAGTAACTTGTATTTACAGAAATTACCATATTTTGATTTTGTTTGCAGGCATAACTTGACACAAGGGTGCGGTCAAAAAGTTTGCTTCACAACCACATGGTTCTGGATTCAATCCCAGTGCATGGTGCATTGGTCAAGTGCCTTCTACTACAGCTCTGGGATAACCAAAGCCTTGTGAGTGGATGTAATAGATGGACAGGACAGTGTATATTTGTGTGTGTGTGTACGTGTGTATGTGTGTGTGTGTATGTGTACGTGTGTGTGTGTATGTGTACGTGTGTGTGTGTGTGCGTGTGTGTATGTGTGTGTGTGCATATGTTTGTGTCTCCTTGTCATGTTAGCTGTGAATGAGTGTCATTGTCATATAAGCAGTGTCATTCATTTTCAATATTCTGTAAAAGCAAGTCTAACCATGGAGAAATATTACCACACTTGGAAACAGGTAAGAGTTGGCAGCAGGAAAGGAATCCAGGCATAGAAAATCTGCCTTAATAAACTCCATCTGAGCCATGCAAGCATGAAAAACAGAACATTAAAACTTTCATCATCATCATCATCATCATCGTTTAACGTCCGCTTTCCATGCTAGCATGGGTTGGACGATTTGACTGAGGACTGGTGAAACCGGATGGCAACACCAGGCTCCAGTCTGATTTGGCAGAGTTTCTACAGCTGGATGCCCTTCCTAACGCCAACCACTCAGAGAGTGTAGTGGGTGCTTTTACGTGTCACCCGCACGAAAACGGCCACGCTCGAAATGGTGTCTTTTATGTGCCACCCGCACAAGCCAGTCCAGGGGCACTGGCAACGATCTCGCTCGAAAATCCTACAGGAGCCAGTCAGGCGGTACTGGCAACGGCCACGCTCAAAATGGTGCATCTCATGTGCCACCCGCACAAGAACCAGTCCAGGGGCACTGGCAACGATCTTACTTGGCGGAGATAATAATGATGATGATGATGTTTTATGCCTATTTCTTCATAAGTCAGATGGCTACTTATCTAAAGCAGAGTTATTATAGCATGATGCTCTTGCCTGTCATTAACTCTTTCCTACTTTACAAGTAAGGAAGTTTTTATTCTATTAGTTCAAGAACAAAATGCTACCAATTGCAATGTTCACCAGGAATGTAATTACAACACCATCTTTTTCACTAATATGATCTAATGTGAGAAATGACAAATTTCATGCTCTCACACATACACACATACACACACACACACACACACACACACACACTCACACACATGCATATATACACACACATTACACACACATACTTACATTCACATAACTAAATAAATATATTCTCTTATTCTTTTATTTGTTTCAGTCATTTGACTGCGACCATGCTGGAGCACCACCTTTAGTCAAGCAAATCAACCCCAGGATTTATTCTTTGTAAGCCTGGTACTTTTTCTATTGGTCTCTTTTGCCAAAGCACTAAAATACAGGGACACCAACACACCAACATCGGTTGTCAAGTGATGATGGGAGAACAAACACAGACACAATACATACATATATATATATAAATACACACACACACACACATATATACATATATTGCTTACCAACTGCATGGTTCCAAGTTCAGTTCCCCTGCATGGCACCTTAGGCAAGTGTCTTCTTGGGCCAACCAAAACCTTGTGAGTGGATTTGGCAGACAGAAACTGAAAGAAGCCTGTCATATATATATATATATGTATATATATATATGTATATATATATATATATATATATATATATATATATATATATATATATATATATATATATATATATATATATATATGCATATGTGTACACACATATATATATATGCATATATGTTTGTGTGTCAGCATTTGTCCTCACACCATTAATTGACAATTGATGTTGGTGTGTTTACGTCCCCCAGAACATAGCGATTTGGCAAAAGAGACCGATAGAATAAGTACTAGGCTTACAAAGAATAAGTCCTGGGGTCGATTTCTTCAACTAAAGGTGATGCTCAAGCATGGCCACAGTCTAATGACTGAAACAAGAAAAAGAAAAAGTAAAGAATATACATGTGTGTGTGCGTGCGCATGTGTGTGTGCGTGTGTGTGTGTGTGTGTGTGCGTACGTGTGTTTGTGTGTGTTTGTGTGCATGCGCACACGTATGTGTGTGTGTGTATGTGTTTGCAAATAAAACAAAAGATAGTTAAATTTTGATATATTATGACATTTCTCTGCAAATAGAATGCACATGAAATTTCAAATGCTATGTATATCTCATTCAAAATAAATCATCCGCATACATACATTTGATTAATGTTAACATGCTGATGTGCTTCACGAGAACACAGCTTGGATAATAACTCCTTTTTTTATACTATATCATCATTGTTTAACGTCTGTTTTCCATGCTCGCATGGTTTGGATAGTTTAACAGGAGCTGGCCAGCCAGAGAGCTGTCCAGACTCCAATGGTCTGTTGTAGCATGATTTCTTTAGCTGGATACTTTTCCTAATGCCAACCACTCTACAGAGTGTGCTGGGTGCTTCTTATGTACCACCAGCATGTGCGTGTGTGTGTGTGTGTGTGTGTGTGTGTGTATACTAGCAGAGATACCTGGCATTGCTCAGTATTAAAATGGCATAGTTTGAATATATATTACAGTTATACCTCTTTTACTTGTTTCAGTCATTTGACTGTGGCCATGCTGGAGCTACGCCTGCACCTCTGTTGAAATATTTGATACGGAAAGTTATGTTGAAATATGTGATATGGAAAGTGCAACATTGATGACAAAACATTTATGGAGTAAATGATGGGCTACTTCGACTAAGCAATATGTCATGCATCTGTTTTGAGGATTCCAGGCCTTAACCTGTCATGGACAATTGGGGGTGGGGTGTATATGATTTTTGAATGCACTGAAAAGCTGTCAGTGGATATACTCTCCTTTGCGGCAGTTGGTGCTGCATATAGCATGACCAGTTACATGGTGGACTGTCAAATGAATGTAGGTGTAATGGAGATATTGTATGTAAATGGGTAAACTCTGGAAAGGGGCTGCAATAGGGGACAGCAACGGGGAAGTGAACTCTTGAAATGTTGCAGAAGGTGAAGGGTTGACATTAGATTGCTGGTGTGGTTGTGGAATAAGAAACATAAACTGAGCCTATGCAGTCACATGAGAATACGTAGTAATGAATTACTTGAAAAAATAAGGCGTAATGGCTTACCGTGTGGTTGGTGGGAGTAATAGGAGAATAGGCTTTGATATTGAAATCCAGGCAGGAAACTGCTTTGTTGGTGCAGTATTCAGGTTTGTTGGTATTGTGCCAAAATGGTGTCCATCTTCACCATTCACAAAGAGCAGTGAATACTGGAGCACATTGTAGGATGTAGTAATTCCTACAAAACCTCTTGATAAACAATTCTTTGTTTTCCCCTGTAGAACAAATGCAAATAAACTTTTTTTGCTTCCCACTCTCGTGTGAGAAGCATAACTCTTCCAAGTGAAGTTCTACTACAGTGTTTGATCCTGAGATTTATTGATAGACATTGCAAAGCTGGTATGAAGAGGAAATTGCACTCTTTTGAATGTAAAAGGAATTTCTGCTCCCAATGGAATGAGAGGAATTCTGTGTATGAAAACATCCTCCTTTTCCATATTCTGGGAGAATGGTGGCCTCAATAACATGTGGAATCAGCTTCTTTACCACCAGACGTGTCCCATTGCAGAGTGTTGGTGGATCCAAACTCCTCAATAACATTACTGGAGTTCCCACTTTCAGTTCCAATTTGTGAAAAGGTAGTCCTGGAGGCTCCAATAAATTGAAAAATTCTGTTGGATAATTTACCACCTATTCTGGATCTTGGTTTGTATCAACTGACATAGATGTGAGGACTTTCCAGAAGGTACTGCAGTAGTTGTTCATTAATTTTACTTACAGTCCTGTTTTTTGGAGGCAATTGAGATTGTGATAATTTTTTTGACCAATGGATGTAAGGGAGACGATCAATTCTGAAAGTTACTTCGCAAAGAGTTACCTCCCTTCTCCATCTACCTAGGAATGGGTGTTTTCTGCTCCCAGTGAACCCGTTATTCATTATGTGTCTAAAACCATCTCTGGAACATAAGTAATGTATGTTCCCAATTGGGAGAAAATCAGTTGAACTATACAGCTGTTATAATCTTTTACACACATACACACACACACACACACAGAACGGGATTTATATATTATAGTTATACATATAAATATATAATGGTCAGGATATTCAGCTCGTATTCTTAAGGTTGTGAGTCTAATTCCCAGTGGCACATTGTGTCCTTGAGCAAGGCACTTTATTTCATGTTGTTCATTCAGTAGGCCAAAATAAGCTGTACCTGTAATTCAAAGAGTCAGCCTTATTGCATTCTGTGTACATTGAATCACCATGAGAACTATGTTAAGTATATGCATGTCTATGGAGTGCTCATCCACATGGACATTGATTTCATGAGGAGGCTGTTCCACTGATCAGATCAACTAAAACACTCATCATCGTAACTGATAGAATGTCTTGAAATATATATAAATGAATTATGGCCTCGGTTTGCTGGCTGCACTCATCACATTCTACTAAGTTCATTTAACCCTTTCGCATTCAGATTTCTCTGTCAAATGTAATGCTTATTTATCCACATTGATGTGAATTAATCATATATTACCTTGTAACTTTGAGATTTCAATGATGTGATTATTTATTTTTAGAATAGCATTGTAGGGTAAGTGTGAGAGGCCAGATCTTGCCGGTTTGAAAATAATATAGTTTATTTTGGCTGGATATGGCCGGTTTAAATGCTAAAGAGTTAAGCAATGTTGTGACCATATTTCTAATCAAACACACTGTTAGTCAGTTTGAATACATTTTGAAGATCAAGGATTGAGAAAGATTTAGTAAAATAAGATTTTAATTTAAATATGAATGCTTTAGAATAATAGGCTTTATATGATGGTGCCAGTGACAGTTGTAATTGCCAAATTATTATTAAAAGATTAAATGAATATGAATATGAATAAGTGGTAAGAGGCTTGCTTCTCAACCATATGGTTCCAGGTTCAGTCCTACTACATGGCACCTTGGGCAAATGTCTTCTACTATAGCCTCAGGCCAACGAAAGCCTTCTGAGTGGATCTGGTAGATGGAAATTGAAAGAAGCCCATCGTGTGTATATATATATATATATATATATATATATATATATAT
>NC_068988.1:44492645-44505145 GCF_001194135.2 Octopus bimaculoides | reverse complement strand
TATCATCATCATCACCACCACCACCAACATCAACAACAGCATCACCACCACCACAACCACCACCACCACCACCATCATCATCTTCATCATCATCATCATCATATGTTTTCCGTATGGTCTAATATTAAACAAAGCAATTCCCTCTCTTTCTAACCTCAGTGTTTTACATCATCAGTAAGTTAACCAAAGCATAAGAACCACAAACAGAGGGCTCAGTAGGTTGCTGATGAATTGATCCTTTGTATTCTATCACAGCATGGTACTATTTCCGTTGCCAACATTTTTTTAATCACTGGCTCAGTTCTCTGAATTATAAATACTGTAAATCCTCGAGTATAGTCTGCCCTTGAGTATAATACTCAGTGGATTTTTAGGGGGCTGTACCTCTGAAAAACTTAAACCTTGCATATAATACACACCCCTTCTCTAACTTGAATCAAGGAGGTCTATATAACATCCTTGGTTTGTAAGCATATATACAGTAACGTCCTTTATTATTATTGTATATATATCATAATGCAAATGTGTAGCTTTTTTTGTGCATTTTGTTTGCAGAAAATAAAGAAATAACAGTAATAACGTCAGTGAAAAATAAATATTAAGTAAATTACCTTTACATATTTGCTTAGAAATTATTTTCCATTTTTAACCTTGTATATAGTATGCACTAGAAATTTTGACCTTTAAATTTTGGGAAAAAAGTGCGGATTATACTCGAGGATTTACGGTACTTAATATAGATGCACAGAAGTTACAACAGGAAAGAGTTATTTCCATAATTAAGTCCTCTTTAGCTTACAGATAAGACCCACAATGGAGTCTTGTTCTCACAGCAGGGATGGTGTTATAGCTGCATACACAGACAACTTAGACTCTATCTAGGGAAAGACTATCCGACTGATTGGCATAAAGTCACTTGCAAGCACATTCTAGCCTCCAGCTGTTACTATAATGGCCACTACTTTTTGGTGCTAGCAGGGGTCATACCAACTGCACTCAGGCATTTCTGTACTACTTGCCTCTTCTTCCTTCATTCCACTTGTTTTTATTCTAACACAAATCCTGCACTAATTGCTATGGCCAATCCTTCTTACTCAGAATTTTGGTCCTCTGATGTCTCTGTTGTAAATCCCATTAGATTTGAAAATTAGTTAAGATTGTTCGTCATTTCCATCCAACCCATGCCAGCATGGAAAATAGACATTAAATGATGATGATGACGATAACTTTCATACATGAGTTGACTTTAAAATGTCTAAGAGAAACATTGATGGCGCCAACCTCATCGATTTAGGGTGGTCTGCAAAGGCCATGGGCATTGTCCCTTCCTCCAGACTCTGCAAACAAACAAAATAAGACAAAATTCATTCATCAGCATCCTATCCTCAATTTATTACATTGTCAATCTTATATCGCACTCTGGAATAAAGTATAATATACCAATTAATCAAGAAGATCAGAACTGTGACCTAAGAGCTCCAGTATTGTTAGATACTACTCAAAAATGAAAGCTGCTACTACTGGGATTTTTATTTGTCTAGTAGATTCTGTAGAGTCAAATGAATGAGAGAGCAATTTAGATTTGGATAACACGTTAGTCTTTCACATTGTTCTGTTAAATATAGGATGGCATATATATTTTTTATGAACAGGTCTTGATATTTGATGTATAAACATCATCTCTCTGACAAGCAGACAAAATATAACAGAAAGATGGCTTAGTTATTCTTTAATAAATTGACATACAGCGACTTAAAGAAAGTTTTTTTTTTTTAAATGAACACACAGCGATATAACTAAAATTGCATAAGACAATGAAGGTGATTTCTCTTTGGTAGAAATAGCAACTTTTTCCTAAATTTCTCCCAACCATCTTTGAAAGGGAACACATACAATGGATAATGAAGATTTGGTTATACAATGACTAAAAAACATATTTTGCTATAACTTTCCATGATTTATGAGGACACATGGCTTTGTGGTTAAGGTGTTACACTCACAATCATGAGATTGTGGTTTCATTTCCTAGACCAGGTGCAGCATTGTGTTCATGAGCAAAACACTTTATTTCACATTACTCTGTGATTACTTTGACAACTGACGTGTTGTACACCATGCATCTGTTCAGGTAACATCGATTTGACAGAGGCAGTGAGCTTGTACAGCTGATACATTTGATCACTGCATTTGTGCAGGCCATTCAGCAAAAATCTGAACATTCATATGTTGTCTTCGTTGGAAGAGTTCATCATCATCATCATTATAATTATTACTTATTATTTTTAATCTACATGTTTGTTACAGTCACTTGCCGAGACACACCCAGCATCCTGGGGCAAGTGAAGGATAAAAGACGTTGCTGTATGACTGAAAGGTTGGAGAGGGGAAGTAGCGAAATAGCTTCATGTAATACAACACAAACATTTAAATGGATAGGGTTTTTCTAAGGATGTGGGCAGTACTTGTCAGTACAATCTTTTGAACTTCTCTGAGACATGGTTCTCCTGAGATCTTATCTAGATGTTTCTGACATACCCATTTTTTATCATACCTAGGGAACCAACTATAACAGGAACAGTTCTCATTTTAAGATGACACATCTTTTGTATTTCAATTTCCAGGTCCTTATAGTCGCTTAGTTTGTCAAATTCCTTGACAGATATATTTTTAAGTGGGAACACATCTGTTAGTCTACAAGTATTTTCTTCTCTGTCCTAAATAATTATGTCTGGGGGATTAGCCTGGATTGTTCTGTCAGTGTTGACTGGAAAATTCCAGAGGATAGTGACATTATTACCTTCAATGACTGGTTCAGGATGATGTTCATACCAAGACACATTCTGTATTTCGGGTCAGTGCCATCATTCATTATTTTGTTGTGGTAAGCCCTGGTTGCCAAGCTTTGATCTTGTGCTGCTATGATAAAACCTTTGGCTTCAGCCTTCAGCCCTGAGTGCTTCATTTATACATGAGTGTATCGTTTTTCTACGTCTGGTTTGTTCACTCTACATGGGTATCGGCCATGCATCAGTTTTTCTAGCCATTCTTCTTTGCTCTTCTTCTGGGCTTTTTTTTTTCCATCTCTTCCTTAACTCTTTTAGCAAACTGGGTTACTTTCTCACTCACCTTCATCCTAGGTTCCTCCGTCATTAGTTGTTTCTTAAACTGTACAGATTCTTTGTATACCGAGTATAGCTTCTTTACTTTATCCTGCTGGTGCACAAGCTTCATTAGAGGATCTTTTGGCAGTTCAAGATATGTATTTAATCCTACAGTGGTGATTTTGTAAGATAATTCTAATTGAGTCAGTCCTCTTCCTCCTATGCTTCTCGGGAAATAAATCTTGTTCAAGTCCACTTTGGGGTTATTCATTCGAGCCATGGTTAGTAGTTTTTCTGGTCTTGGAGTCTAGCTTCTTTATTTCGCTCATTTGCCGGTTGATTATGTTGAAACTATAAGCTACGATTGGTACTGCAAGAGTGTTAATGGCTTCTATTTTATTTGCGGCATTGAGTTCAGTCTTTGTTACTAACCGTAATCTTCTCTTTCATTGATGAATGTTTTATGCCGTTACTTTCATCTATGCCAAGGTATTTATATGCTTCTTCCTGGTCCAGTGCTCGGATTCTTGCTTCTGTATCTACGTGGATATCCACAGAACATGCCAGTTTGCCTCTTATGAAAGTGGCTTTCACGCATTTCTCCAGTCCAAACTGCATCCTGATATCATCACTGAACTTTTTAACCATAGCAAATAGACATTCTTGTTGTTTGTCATTATTATTATTATTATTATTATTATTATTATTATCATTATTATCATTATTTTCATTAGCATCTTTTTTCAATTTTGCTTCTATTTCTTGCCAAGTGTCTTCCTGGCACCTAGGGCAGAGAAACGTACTGTATACATTGGTAGGCCATTAAAACAAACACACCAAATCGTTCATTTACAGAGTCATGTGATAGAAAAGTAAACTAATAAAATAAAGGGGAAAAAAAGGGAAGAAAATTCACAATGACAATGCTCATCTCAGTACATGTGACATACCAGTCAATACAAACTTTTACACTTCCTGCATGGATGGTAAGCCAGGGATCATTCTTAAATATTATTATTATTATTATTATTATTATTATTATTATTATTATTATTATTATTACTGACATTAAATGATGATATGATGATGATGATGATGATGATGCTAGTGCAGCTCTTACTGTTAAGCTTTTGATTACTACCTTTTCCAAAGATTTCTTGCTTGTTTGTTTGTCATATAAAGGTATTTTACAAAACAAGTTTATTTTATTTATGTGACTTTCACCACCGCCCACCATAAAAACATTTTTTATTGATATTTTGAACTTTGTTTTGATGACTTGTTTTGCAATGACGCAGAGTCATGGAAACGCCTACCAAAGCAAAACAAACAAAAAAATAATAATAAATAATAATAAAAACAATTTTGCCATTGCAAAGCAAAATAACACAATACAAAGCTTCTTCGCAACAATACATATAGGTTTTAGAAATAGAAAATGTTACACTTTCAGAATGAAAAAAAAATTCTTGTTTTGGAAATTCTGAAACCTTACTTGGCACAAAAACAACAACACTGATGTTCTCACAGATGTTCATGCACAAACAAAAATGTCATTGAATAAGAATTTCACAAGATGTTAGTTTTGCTTTCAATGTTGAATCCTTGAACATGGACTGGGCAAAATCCAAATTAAACTAGCAGCAGAAATGTATTCAAAGAATTGTATCTCTTGGCCTGAAGAAATTATCTAAAGTCAAGCATGAATAAAACTGATCTACTTTTGTCTCACAAGGGTAGTGCTTCCTCAATGAAGGGGTGCTGAAAAGTTATTGGCTTTGGGTAAAAGAAAATACAAGGGGATCAGTTAATTATGATTTTATCCAACATATTCTCCTCTCAGGTTCACACACTTATTGAAGAGTTCCTTCAGTTTTTCTAAGCCCTGTAAAAGAAGTTGAGAGGTTGGGCCTCCAATCAGGCCTTTTGCAATACTCTTAAAGCCAGGAACTTTTCAGTACCCCCTTATATATCTTGAAATACCAATCAAGGAAGACATGACAAGCATATGATGCACACAGGAAAAAAAAAGCCTACAAAATAAACATTCACTAAACATTAAAGATAAGTTCTTATTATAGAGAACGGAATAAATAATACTCAGAATAATCGCAACACAAGATGTATTTCTATATATTTACTGTTTTACTTAAATGTATTTCTTATATTTTTTTTAAAGTCTGAAATGAGTTTCAAAATCTTGCTTTTGAGTGAAGTTATTCAGTTAATCTTCAGGGCTGAGGAGAAAGCTGACAATCAATCAGAAGAAATTGTACACAAAATTCATATTGATATAAGTTTATGCCCCAGTACAAGGTGCAGTATTAAACAAGAGTAACAGTTGCTTTTGTAAAACTATAAACACATTAGTATCAAGGAATGATATATATTTAGACAGGAGGAGTGAACATGAACTTCAAACTCCTAATGGACTCTCGGGACCTCAAAGTCATTCCAAAGCTGTGTTCCACTGTGGTTACTGAGTCTTAAGGCAAAAGGACAAATGGGAAAGAGCAGAATATCTAGTTGTTATGCATATGGCAAGGAAAGCCACTTAGGGGTCTCTTCTTGTCACAAGTTGGAAAAGCTCAAAATGATTATGCAGGATCTGAAGACTGCTGTTCCAGTAGTGACACCTGTCTTACCATTGACTACAGCTCCAAGGATGATTGGAAAACAAGCATAGTCCTCAGTCCTAGAAGTGATACTGATGCACTTACTTCTTGTCCAGAGTTAGGGAATGAAGTTACTTCATGCCCCAGCTTGAAAGCCAACAAACAGACACACCCACTTCTGTACAATAACTAGCAGCAAAAGCACCCCTCTATCACCTTAGATGAGTGGGAGATGAGGGAATTGAAAACAAAATTTCAAACAGAAAAAGCACAAAGAGTGAAAAGTAAAATTTAAGAAACAAGAAAGAAAAGCAAATCACAGAGGAAAACAAATCTTTTAGATCAGTGGTTCTCAACCATTTTTTTTTACCTGTGGATCCCTTTGATTCTTATTTAACTTGGGTGGTCCCTCAAGGCCATTTGATGCTTAAAAAAATCTTATATTTTTATAAATAAATATTTTCAGGAATTGAAAAAAATAAATTGTAAAAATATTTCATGTATTGTAGAATTACAATCAATTTATTGCAGACAAATTTTAACAATAAAATGTTATATGGACGTCCAAGGGCTATATGGACCCCAGTTGAGAACTACTGCTTTAGATCAGTCCAATACTTATGGTGCTAATTTTATGAGCCTTGAAAATTATAAACCTAATATCAGTAGGATTTTAAACCAAATGTTAATGTGTATAGTTGAATAACTCAAGGAATTTAATTTGATATTCTGTCATTTCAAGCATTCACTAAACATTAAAGATAAGTTCTTATAATAGAGAACGGAATAAATAATACTCAGAATAATCGCAACACAAGATGTATTTCTATATATTTACTGTTTTACTTAAATGTATTTCTTATATTTTTTTTTAAAGTCTGAAATGAGTTTCAAAATCTTGCTTTTGAGTAAAGTTACTCAGTTTTTTCTTGTTTATTTTTCTTCTTTCAAACAAATTTATTGGAAAAAGTTGACATGCCAAACATTCATCGATCTTTAACATTTTCTTTGTAATTTTGTTGTTGTTATTTATTTTTATTTATTTTGGTATGGAGGCATTGTTAGTGTTTTTTGTTAGTTTTGCTGATGTTTTATATTGAGTATTTACTGTTGTTGTTGATCTTTATTCTATTTATTTTGGGGTTATTTTTGCGTTTTCTTTACATTTTAAATATATTTAGACGCCGTCTCAATTATCTGTCATTCTGAACTACAATGAAAGCAAACTCACCACCACCATCATCATCACTACACATGCCATCAAACTACCTCTAGGTTCCAACATTGTTAAGTCACTTGTTTGGATAATTTGATCGATGTACTGTCCCTCCTGTCCACTTCTCTCTCTTTCCACCCTCTCTCCCCCTCCCTCTCTCTGTTCCTCTCTTTCCATCCTCTCTCTCTCTCTTCCTCTCTTTCCCTCTCAACCCTTCCTCCCACCCTTTGTTCTAGCATCTCTGCCATCAAGTGTCTACTGCATATAGAGACCTTTCCATACCCTTTCGCCTGTCTGTCCTTCAACTTCAGTTATTTTCCTACACATATAGTTTAACACTGCTACATTCTTGCATTCTATTGCAACACATCACCCTACACCCTATATAACTGTCAGTCATTCGCTCTGATCTTTTGCATTAACAATTCTTAAAGAATTTATTGTTATCATAGGTTTGTTCAAAGAATACATTTTATGTCCATTGATTCCTAATGTAGGCACAAGACAGAGTCTTGAAAGTAGTGTAATGCAGTCGACTAATTCCATCCCCCATCATATTACTGGTACCAAAGAAGGTGTTGCGCTGACAATCATTAGCACCTGGGCAAAATGCTTAATAGCATTTCATCTGACTTTGCATTCTATGTTCATATTCCTCCAAAGTCAACTTTGCCCGTCATCCTTTCGGGGTTGAGAAAAGGGGTACCAAATTAGGTACCAATCAAATACTAGGATCAATAAATTTGATTGCCTTAGTCCCACAAATTTCAAATCTCGTAACTATTTTAGGAATGGCTATCATTAAAAATGAAGGATTAACAGAATCACTAAAACAGTGTGTTGTTTGTTCTGATCCTTTATGTTTTCAGTTCAAATCCTATTGATATCAACTTTGCCTTCTATCCTTCTGGGATTAATAAACTAAAGTACCAGTCAGTCAAGTACTGGAATCCAAGCAATCTACCCCTCAAAACTGGTGACCATGTACTTAATTTTGAAGCCATTAGTTCCTTATTACATACCTTGTTGTCAGCTGGGCATGCTATATCTATGATCCAGCATCATTTGCTTTCTTTCTCAATTAATACTATTTTGCTTTGTTTCTCAATTAACACTATATTATTATTATTATTATTATTATTATTATTATTATTATTATTATTATCATTATTGTTAAGATGGTCAGCTGACAGAACCATTAGCACACCGAGCGAAATGCTTAGTGGTATTTCGTCCATCTTTACATTCTGAGTTCAAATTCCGCCATGGTTGACTTTGCCTTTCATCCTTTTGGGGGTTGATAAATTAAGTCGGAGTCGATGTAATTGACTAGTTCCCAAAAAAAAATTTTCAGGCTTTGTGCTATAGTAGAAAGGATTATTAACAAGAGTCTTGCAAAATGAATTCATAAACATAAATCATCATTATTATTATTATTATTATTATTATTATTATTATTATTATTATTATAATGATGATGATGATGATAATCCTTTCTACTGGAACCAGAAGGCCTAACATTTGGAGGAAGGGATTAAGTTGATTACATCGACCCCAGTGCTCAGCTGGTACTTATTTAATCAACCCTGAAAAGATGATAGGCAAAGTCAACCTTGGCAAAATTTGATCTCAGAACATAGCAACGGGTGAAATACCACTAAGCATTTCATCCAGCATGCTAGTGATTCTGCCAGCTTGCCTTAATAATAATAATAATAATAATAATAATAATAATAAGAAGAAGAAGAAGAAGAAGAAGAAGAAGAAGAAGAAGAAGAAGAAGAAGAAGAAGAAGAAGAAAACAACAACAATTATTATTATTATTATTATTATTATTATTATTATTATTATTATTATTATTATATCAAAGTGGCAAGCTGGTAGAACAGTCAGCATGCTGGGTGAAATGCTTAGCAGCATTTCATCTGTCTTCACATTCTGAGTTCAAATTCCACTGATGTCAAATAAGTACCAGTTGAGCACTGGGGTCGATGTAGTCAACTTAGCCCTTCACCCAAACTTGTTGCCCTTGTGCCAAAATTTGAAAGCAGTTTTTATAATTATCATTATTATTAATAAGGTGGCAAACTGACAGAACCATTCACATGCTGGACAAAATGCTGCTAAGCATTTTGACCATCTTCATGTTCTGAGTTCAAATTTTGCCAAGGTCAATTTTGCCAAGGTCAATTTTGCCAAGGTCAATTTTGCCAAGGTCAATTTTGCCAAGGTCAATTTTGCTTTTCATCCTTTTGGGGTCGTTGAAATATGTATCAGTCGTATACTGAGATCTATTTCATCAACTTCCTCCTCCCATCCAAAATTGCTGGATCCATACCAAAATTTGAAACCATTATTGTTGATGTTCTTGCTTCTGTTTCTGACAATTTCATGCAAGTTTCTTTTTCATCCTTTTCAGCTGCACTTGTGTATTTCCTATTTCTTTATTGCCCCCAAGGGGCTAAACATAGAGGGGACAAACAAGGACAGACAAAGGGATTAAGTCGATTACATCAACCCCAGTGCATAACTGGTACTTAATTTATCGACCTCGAAAGGATAAAAAGCTAAGTCGACCTCGGCGGAATTTGAACTCAGAACATAACGGCAGACGAAAGACCACTAAGCATTTTGCCCAGCGTACTAACGTTTCTGCCAGCTCGCCACCTTGTGTATTTCTGGGATGTCTGCAGCATTCATCATCATCATCAATATCATCATTTAATGTCTGTTGTCCATGCTAGCATGGGCTAGACAGTTTGACCAGGGCTGCTAAACTGAAGGGTTTCACCAGACTCCAGTCTGATTTGGCATGGTTTCTACAGCTGGATACCCTTCTTAACACCTACCACTCTGAGAATGTGATGGGTGCTCTTGCATGCCACTAGCATGGGTGCCAGTTGTGTGACACAAGTATCTGCTACAACTAAGATTTCACTTGACTCGATGGGTCTTCTTCTCAAGCACAGCAAATTGCCAAAGGTCTCAGTCATTCATCATTGCCTCTGTGAGGCCCAACACTCAAAAAGTACTTTTTACATGCCACCAGCACAGGTGCTAGTTACTCCACACTGACATCAGTCATATTGCCTCCATGGGGCTCAATGCTCAAAAGGTGTTTTTTACATGCCACTGGCACAGGTGCCAGTTACATGACACTGACAATGGCCACAACTATAATTTCCCTTTTTTTTTTCTTGTTGTTGGGATTAAGCCCATGTTACAGGGCATAGCAGTATGTGAGGCACACCAAACCAAGTATGACATATAGATGTGTTCCATTGTTCTGAGCATGTGTGTTGATAAAATATGTACCACTCAGCTAATTACAGGTATGTGGAGAGACATGTGACTTAGCGGTTAGGGTATTGGACTCATGAATGTAAGATTGTGGTTTCAGTTCCTGGATTGGTTGATGCATTGTGTTCTTGAGTAAAACACTTCATTTCACACTACCCCAGTCCACTCAGCTGACAAAAATTAGTAATCCTGTGATAGACTAGCGTCCCACCCAGGTGTGGAATATATACACCATAAAACTGGGAAACCAGCCCTTGTGAGTCGACATGACACAAAAAGGTAACTTTTTTAATTACTGGTATTAATTTACTTACATAATATTTGTCTCCCAAAACTAGATTATTACTTCTTTTGTTATTTTCATTCCATGTTTTGTCTCACAATAGTTTGAGAGTGTATGATAGGAGAGGGGATGGCTAAGGGAGTAAGGAGCTAAGGGGCTAAGGGGTGAAAATGAAAGTAGAAGAGAATGTAAGAGGAGAATTAGGAGAGTAAGAAGAATTAAATAATAGAGAGTGATAGAGAGAGTAATAAAGACAAAAAGGGAGAAGACAAGTAGAGGAGGTTGAGAGAGGAGTGCTGATCAGAAAAGGAGAGATAGAAGTTTCAGAGGGAGAAAAAGTTAAAAAAAGAGAGTATGAGTGGAAGAGGATGATGGGAAATGAAGAGGTGCAAGTATGAGGGAGTAACTCTGAAGGAATAGAGAGAGGAGGAGAGATGTGAAAGAGGATGTGAGAAGAGCATGTAACAATTTGATTGGTAGAGACCAAGAGCAAAAAAGAAACAAGAATCTGTCTGAGAATAAATCTAATTTCTTTTGCTGGTGCCATAGTGCCATTGTGGTTGTAAATTCTCAACAAGCAAAGTGTTTGATGTAAGTTCAATTCTAGATTGAGCTAATTTCATTTCATTTCACCTGTCTGAGATTTCTGGCTATAATCAATAACCTGAAGAGTGGGAAAACTCTCAACAGACTGGCTACAGGAAGAGAAAGGAAGATACAATCTTTGATGAAAATGCAACGATTAAAGACAGAGAGAGAGTGCTAGAAGAGAGAAAAATATATAGAAAATAGAGAATAACAGAAAGGGAGAAATTAAAAGAAAGATGAGGGAAAGAGAGAAAATAGATAGAGAGAAAAGGTGATAGATATAAGATAGAAAGACAAATGGAGAAAGTGAAGAGATGACAAAGATACAGACAGTGATGAGGGGTATGTGGAAAAAAAGAGAGACAGGAGAATAATAGAGGGGAAACCACATAAGAGGAGAAAAATGAGGGAGGGGGGAAAGAGAGCGTGTGTGAAAGAGAGTGTATGTGAAAGAGAGTGTGTGTGAAAGAGATTGTGTGTGAAAAAGAGCATGAGTGAAAGAGAGTGTGTGGGAGAGAAAGAGAGAGAGAGAGAGAGAGAGAGAGAGAGGAAGATGAGAGATGAGAGAATAATGAAAGAAAAAGAAAAACAAGAAAATGAAAAATGAAAAAGACAAATCAGAGGGAGGGAGGGGAGGGGAAGGTAGAGAAAAATAAATAAAGGCAGAAAAAGGAAAAATAAATAGAGAGAAAGATAGTGTGTGCATGATAAGAAAACAGAGAGAGAGAGAGAGAGAGAGAGAGAGAGAGAGTAGGAGGTGAGAAAAGTGAAATGGGGGGGATGGAAAGAGAAGTAGGAGGTAAAGGAAGAAAAACTAGATTGAGATTTTTAAGTGAACTCAATGTGAACATTTAAAGTCCAGTACGATGGTAGGGAAAGAACGAAGGGTATAACAAATAATTTCAGTTAACTCCCAGCCTGTTCTCATCATCTTCCAGCTAAACAGCTAATTATATAGTCAAATTGAACTGAATGGTTCTAGTGAACACCAAATGGATGTGATGGGATGTGATGCCAAGCAGAAAATCTGACCGCAGTCCAGGGCGTGAAGGCAGTGGGAGTGGAGATTCGAATAAAGAAAGCTAGTCAACTAGAAACTTTAATAAACATACAGTTGTATGTACTGATTGGACTATTAACCCCCACATCATTCGAGGTTCTTTCAACAATTTCTGCAGAATATTCTCCATGTTCTTTGTCAAGTATCAGCTGTTTGCATATAGATATTCATATGCATACATGCAAACATATATACACATACATACATACATACACACACACACACACCCACATATGTATATAGATAGATAGATAGATAGATAGATAGATAGATAGATAGATATAGATATAGATATACATACATATTATTATCCATTACATACATATATATATATACA
>NC_068988.1:44488767-44492279 GCF_001194135.2 Octopus bimaculoides | reverse complement strand
TTACAACAATTATGACCTGCTGCTAATACCCTAGTTACCTCTAATCATTTGTCTACCATAAGCTCCCTTATGCCCATGCCACTGCAATAGAATGAACCCAGACCATGCCAAAATCATGATAGATGGGAACATCTGGCCATGTGTGACAAATGTCATCAAATAGTTGCACAAGTTTTCTTCCATTCAATTGCTGAAAACAGATATGAAACAACCTACCCATCACTTGGTAGAAACTAGCCACTTATCAGATGCAAAACTTCAGCGCTGCTGGCATCAATGCTTACACAATGAAAGGTAAGCCTGAAAAGAGAGAGAACGAGTGTGTAAAGATACTGGACTGAAGGTGAGTTGATGTGTATTGTGTGCAAGAAGTAGAGGAGAGGTAACCTCAACTAGACTTTTTATGAGTAAAGAACACAAGTGTAAAATGCTCTTGATGGGTAAATACTCTGAGGTAGTTGTAATAGGCATAGTGTTAACAAAGGAATGGATGTATAATTAGGTGAAATAATCAGGGTATGTGGCAGAATAAGTGAAGCTAAGCAACTCATGAACAATATATCAATAGTGTTTTCTGCATATGAACTCCAATCAGAAGAGACAGATGAACAAAAGAACCTTTTAAATAAGGCTATCTTGCACTTTACTTTTCTAATGAATGACAACAATGGTGACACATCATGTGAATTTAACCCTTTAGCATTCAAACCGGTCATATCTGACCAGATATTCAACCTGTATTATGTTCAAACCAGCCAGATCTAGTCTCTCACATGTACCCTACAATGACATTCTGAAAATAAAATAAAACAATCACTCTTCATCAAACTCAGTTGGTTGACCGATGTGTAATCCGTCCTTCAGATAAAAATTCCAATTTTTGAAGTGCAAAATCCAACAGCAGGTGGTACTTTGAGGCATTACTCCTTCTCCATACACAGCACAAATCTCACGAGCAGCTTCAGCAGGTTTAAGACCCTAATTAAATGCAAAAAAATAAACGGTGTTGAAAATGCTCACTTTTGCCCACTTATTCCATTTTAATGATCTGAAAATACAAAAAAATCAAAATGCACTATCTTGTAGAGTAAATAATTCTTTAAAAAAAAAAACATTAAACATTTTTGCCAATGCATTTTATTTCTGCATGCATTTTTATGTTTGAAAAAAATGCTCATGAATTATTGCTCAAGCCAATCAATTTCAAAAATAACTAATTTACACAAACTACTGTAAGAAGGAGAAAAAGCAGCTTAAAACATAGATGCTATACTGTGATACAGGATATGTTTATGTATGTCAATTGATCACATGACCAATCAGGCTCTCTGATATTGTTACACATCGCTGGTCACAATACATTTTTGCATTGTTTTAGCATTCAAATGACAGCACCCTGCTGGCTATGCAAACAGGTCAACATTCCCCCACTCACCCACCCACCCCCGATCAGAAGTGGGGACTGGAACAACGTGAAATGAAGTGTTTTGCTGAAGAGCACAATGCACTGCCCAGTCAGGAAATCAATCAAACCCATGGTCTAGCAATCATGAGTGCAACAGCCTAACCACTAGGCTACACACCTTCACATTTATGTATATGTTATATAAAAACAAGGTGTTTAGAGCTAAATGTACATATAGTGTTAGCTAAAATCTGTTGATACATTCTGTAATGCATTATGATATTGAAATAAAACGCTGTTAATGAACTAATGATTTATTAATTGAACTAGCTGCCAAGAAAGTATTATATATGCAAATTGGTCACTGATCTACTTAAGCCCCTCATAACAGTGGATTTATAAGCAATATCTTTATTTACAGTTAAGGAGAGTACAACACAAAATTGAAGCCAGTCTGGTTGTTCTCTCTTTCTCACTTCATGAGAATAGTTTGTATCTGTTTATACATAACTTTGGTTAAAATTTATAGATCAATCCTTTGGCACAGAATAGTATTAAAACAAAATTCTGTTAACACACCAATAATTCATTGTAACAGATAACATCTGGGAGTTTCAATGAAACAACTTACTACAAGCTACACATCAGAGGGCATTATTCTGAGACTGAGTGTTTGCACTTTCAAACTTGCAAACAAATTCAAGCATCCAGTCATTAGTGTTCTTTACTTAGGTGTCTGACCCAATGGTTGCTAGTTTTAGAGACAGTTACAGCTCCATCACTCTGCATCCTCCATCCTTTCATAAGATACATAGTCCATCTGTATCTGCCTTTGAGTGATGCAAGTAGTGCCTCATAAGAAACTCACATATTTTTGTGTTAATTTTACTGAATTTCATTGAGGGATTATTTTATAATATTTAAGCAATAGACCATAACAGGTAAAGCCAGATAATATCAATCCTGTTTCTCACGTTAAGTCCACTATTTAGATAGTATTTTTTCTATGATAGTATTTTTTCCATATAAGGCAGCGAGCTGGCAGAAACGTTAGCACACCAGGTGAAATGTTTAGCGGTATTTCATCTGTCTTTATGTTCTGAGTTCAAATTCTGCTGAGGTCAACTTTGCCGTTCATTCTTTCAGGGTCGATAAATTAAGTACCAGTTGCAAACTAGGGCCAATCTAATTGACTGGCCCCCTCCCCCAAAATTTCGGGCCTTGTGCCTAGAGTACAAAAGAGTATTTTTCCCATAATTCTCACACATTTGTGGGTACTGGATACCATCTCCTCAAGACATACATAAATATTTGTAGTTTCTTCTTTTTTTTCTTTTTCTAAATTATTGCAGCAATCTTATTCTTACATTTCTTCGTCTTCATTCTAAGCAAGCGCTACTGCCAAAAATGCCATTCCCTCAATTTCTTTCTCCTACACTCCTCCCTTTAGCCATAACCATCTGTTCTTGTCACCTTTTTTTCTATTTTTCATGATCCTCTTGATCCAATATATTCTTAAGGCTTGTTCCTATGCTACTAAAATCATCCCCTCAGTCTCTTTCTTCAGCTCCTTTCTTTAACCAAGCCAGCTATCTTGTCATCCCTTATCTTATTATTATTTGACCTGACCCAGAATTGGTCTTATTCCTGGCAGAATTTATGTGGGTCATGGATTACAATCTGTAACCTTAGATATCCACATGGTTTTAATAAGCCATCAAGTGCTCAAAACCTTTCTGAACATCTTCCTGTTCCTAAGAGGAAGACCATTGGTAGAAGCTCTACAAGACAGTCCACTCCAATTTCCTTTAACCATTTGTCTATGTCATCACTCACGGTACTTAATGCACAAATTATTATTAAAACAATCATTAAAGATTTCATGCTCCAAATCTTCACAAACTCAAATTTTAACAGGCATTTTTTCAGTTTTTCATCTTCTTTCTTCAAGATCTTGAAATGAAATGGACAGATAAATCGATCAGTAACCGAAATTTGATTTTCCTTATCTAGTATTGTAAAATCTGGCTTG
This sequence comes from Octopus bimaculoides, assembly GCF_001194135.2. Lineage (NCBI taxonomy): Eukaryota > Metazoa > Mollusca > Cephalopoda > Octopoda > Octopodidae > Octopus > Octopus bimaculoides. Next base: position 44,488,842 of record NC_068988.1, on the reverse strand, counting down.
TTACATTCTATTTTCTTATCCATTTCAAAGGCGGTGCTCCAGCATGGCCGCAGTCAAATGACTGAAACAAGTAAA
>NC_068988.1:44482630-44488110 GCF_001194135.2 Octopus bimaculoides | reverse complement strand
AGCAGCAGCAGCAGTAGCAGTAGCAGCAGCAGTAGTAGTAGTAGTAGTAGTAATAGTAGTAAAGCAGCAAGCTGGCAGAATTGTTAGATCATCAGACAAAAGGCTTTAGTAGCATTTCTTCCATCTTTTTTTAAATTCTGAGTTCAAATCCCACTGAGGCTGGACTTGGCCTTTCATCTCTCAGGGTCAGTAAAGCAAGTACTAGCTGAACAAATACATTGATGCAATTGACAATCCCCCTCCCCTAAAATTGCTGGCCTTGAGCCAAAATTTGAAACCATTATCATTATTATTATTATTATTATTATTATTATTATTATTATTATTATCATTATTAGTTTCATCATCATCATCATCATCATCAGTTTAAATCTTGTTAGAACCAGCTTCATCTTTCAGTTTTCCAGATTCAATAATATTAGCAGTCATCAATCTGATTGACTGTTCCCTAACTCAGAATTATAATTTATTGCTCTCATCACCATCACTTTAATTGAACTAATATCTGTTTTACACTGAAGCTTAAACCTCCCATACATCTTCATCTTGTCATCTATAACTTATAAGATACATTTTGTATCAACAGCTACAGATCTAATTTAGCAACTTCATGACAACACTTACATAGTAGAAAACAGTGTCTAGATCTAATTTATCATCTCTCCTATCTCGCTCTGTGTCGTTTATAGTGTGTAGTAATATTTAACTCTATGGTTGATAAAGACTTCAACAATTCATCATTGTTTAGTGTATGAATTTCAAAAGACTAATACTGCTGCACAAGGAGTGTAAAATATTTGTGGAGTATATATCTTGATTCAGTGGACTTGTAAATGTTAGCCATGGCTTTAAAAGTTTACCACTTGGGTTTATCATCTTTCCAATAATCCTCATTCCGGAAGATTAGCAACTTTGGGTGATGATTTTTTTTTTTTACAGAAATATTAGCATCAGATTTATATCAAAAGCATAAGAGATTTGGCATAGAAATTGATTGTCATTTCAACTATCTATAAGCATCTCAAATGAATTGAGGAAAAATCCAAAGACACGATTTGGTTTCCTCCTATGCTCTCATTAAAAACCCAAACTCCATGTTCTACTAAACGCTGCAGTCTTTTGACTAGGAATAACAATCTCTTGTTTCATAACAACTGCCTGGCACTCAGTTGGTTACAACGACAAGGGTTCCAGTTGATTTAGTTAACAGAAGAGCCTGCTCATGAAATTAATGTGCAAGTGGCTGAGCATTCCACAATGCGTACCCTTAAAGTAGTTCTCAGAGAGATTCAGAGTGATGTAGAGTGTAACAAGGCTAGCCCTTTGAAATACAGATACTACTCGTTTTTGCCAGCAGAGTAGACTGGAGCAACATGAAATAAAATATTTCACTCAAGGTCACAATGCACCACTGGGAATTGAACTCATGACCTTACAATCAAGAGCCAAGTACCCTAACCACTAAGCGATACATCTTCATATAACAACTGCATTGTTATGAAAAATGGGCATGGCATATTAACTGGAAGCCAAAAATACAACGAATAGAAAAATTATTATTTCTAGTACAGCGGCACTGGCAATGCCCTCACTCGAATGTTGTTTACTACGGTGGTACATGGAAAACAACATTCGAGCGAGGGTGTTGCCAGTGGCTCCTGTGCAAGTGACACATAAAACATCATTTGAGCGTGGCCGTTGCCAGTACCGCCTGACTGGCACTCGTGCCGGTGGCACATAAAAGCACCCACTACACTCTAGGAGTGGTCGGCGTTAGGAAAGGCATCCAGCTGTAGAAACTCTGCCAGATCAGATTGGAGCCTGGTGCAGCCATCTGGCTCACCAGTCCCCAGTCAAACCGTCCAACCCATGCCAGCATTGAAAGCAGACGTTAAACGATGATGATGATGATGATGATATCTCTGAACAAGAAACAGTATTCTAAAATAAAGATTATTTGCCAACATAATGTGGTAGTCCTGATTAGGACGAAAGTGACTGGGGCTAAATAACAGTAACATTCGTCCTAATCAGGATTGCCCCATTATGTTGGCAAATAAAAAAACAATGGTTAGCAGTAAATAAGAAACCAGTGACTGCATAAAAAAAAAAATCAGGATTTTATCCAAAGAGGTCCTTGCTAAGTGTCTATTGGAATATGCATAGAGTTGTTCATTATGAGGTACTGAAACAAGGCTGATATTTGTTGTCAGTAAATTGATCACATAAATCAAGAATTATGTCAAAAGTGGCCAGCTATAATGAAAAGGAAAAGTGCTATTTTCCAGCTTGACAATGCAATATAAACCCAAGAAACAAAATTTACATCATAAGGGTGGGAAGTTCTTTATATCTACGATATTCACCAAATTTAGCACCTCTGGATTATTAGATTATCACTGGTTCTAAACACAAGAGTTTTCCATAGGTGACAAAACATTGTGAAACAAACAACATGGCAAACATTTTGGGGGAAAAATACAGAATTTTTATGACAAGGTATCAAAAATATGACATCCTGATGGGCTGCTTTCATAGACAATGACGATGGTATTTGTTCTCTCTTCTTTTGGAAATACATAACTGACATTTCATTGGTTACAATAATGGGTGTTCCACTTATCCACTCAAGGGAACGGCCTGTTCATGAAATTAACTTGCAAGTGAATGAGCCCTTCGTAGGCATGTGTACCCTTAATGTAGTTCTCAGTGAGATTCAGCATGTCACAAAATGGGACAGAGCCAGCCTTTTAACTCCCAGGGACAACTCATTTTTGCCAGCTGAGTTGACTTGAGCAACAGGAAAAAGTATCTAGCTCAAAAGCACAAAACACTGCCAGGAATCAAATTCACAACCTTACCAATACCCAAACCACTAAGCTGGCAGAATTGTGAGCATGTCATCAGAATTGCAATATTTCTGTGGTTCGGTCAATAAAATAAACCACAAGTTAAGTTTCCTTCCAACTAAAATTCCTGGACTTGTGCCCAAATTTGAAACGCATACTTCCTGATAATTCTTTTTCCAAGATTTCTAAATGTAGGAAATACATAATTATTTTCTAACCGCACCTTCGACAAGTGTCTTCTACTATAGCGTTGGGCCAACCAAAGCCTTGTGAGTGGATTTGGTAAACAAAAACTGAAAGCAGCCCATTGTATATATATATATATATATATATATATATATATATACTTACTCTTTTACTCTTTTACTTGTTTCAGTCATTTGACTGTGGCCATGCTGGAGCACCACCTTTAGTAGAAGAAATCGACCCCAGGACTTATTCTTTGTAAGCCTAGTACTTATTTTATCGGTCTCTTTAGCCGAACCGCTAAGTTACGAGGACATAAACACACAGTCATGTGATGTTGGGGGACAAACACTGACACACAAACATACACACACACATACACACACGCACACACACACACACACACACACACACACACACACACACATATATACATATATACGATGGGCTTCTTTCAGTTTCCGTCTACCAAATCCACTCACAAGGCTTTGGTTGGCCCAAGATTGTAGTAGAAGACACTTGCCCAAGGTGCCACACATTGAGACTGAACCCGGAACTATGTGGTTGGTAAGCAAGCTACTTACCAAACAGCCGTGTCTGTGTTTGTTCCCCCACCATCGCTTGACAACCAATGTTGGTGTGTCTACATCCCCGTAACTTAGTGGTTCAGCATAAGCGACCGATAGAATAAATACTAGGCTAACAAACAATAAGTCCTGGGGTCGATTTGTTTGATTAAAGGTGGTGCTCCACCATGGCCACAGTCAAATGACTGAAACAAGTAAAAGAATCTTAATATATATACATTTCTGTTAGGCCTAGTTAGCATGACATTTATTAGTTTCATTGTGTGAGACAAGATAAACAGGTTCAATTTTGTTACAAGATTCTGCTAGCTCAAATACTTGACCAAAACAATATATATGTGCATGTGAAATAATATTTAAACATGTGCACAGGTAAAACAAACATTGGAGTTGCTTTGCCACATGCAAAAACTGAAGGAGCCACACAGATATATCACAAGCCCTTTTGAACCTATCACGATGTTGGAAAATCTTCCATATCATTAGCAGGTATCAGAAAGTCACAAGTATTTTGCTTCTTAGCCTATATGCTTCACCTGAGTGGAGCAGTAAGGGCTGGATGAGGTTTTACTTGCAGAAAGGTTCCACCTGTGGTCTTTTGTGAACCACAGTCACCTTGAGCTGGTTTCAGCTGTGATGCTTATTTCCTTACTCTTTTACTCTTTTACTTGTTTCAGTCATTTGACTGCGGCCATGCTGGAGCACCGCCTTTAGTCGAGCAAATCGACTCCAGGACTTATTGTTTGTAAGCCTAGTACTCATTCTCTTGCTGAACCACTAAGTTACGGGGATGTAAACACACCAGCATCGGTTGTCAAGCGATGGTGGAGGGACAAACACAGACACATAAACATACATACATATATACATATATACGACGGGCTTCTTTCAGTTTCCATCTACCAAATCCACTCACAAGTCTTTGGTCGGCCCGAGGCTATAGTAGAAGACACTTGCCCAAGGTGGCATGCAGTGGGACTGAACCCAGAACCATGTGGTTGGTAAGCAAACTACTTACCACACAGCCACTCCTCCTTGGTGACTATCTTCAGTTATCTGGGTTCCTGAGCAATCTTTTGCAAGAAATGGTGCACCAATGTCACTGGGCAGCTGACTTCAATAAGTAATGAGGCCACATGCCATCCCTTGACAAGTAAGAAGTATAACATGAAAAATGGAATTAACTACTTAATAACTTAATCTCTCTGAATCATATGGAAATATAAGGAAATATAAGCTCAATCCATACCAAAGGAAATGTAAATATTCACTGTCATAATACCTGAAGACAGTTAGAATATAACAGTTAAAATGTATGATGAATAGAAACATTGGAGTGTGCATTAGTAGTCCAATCAATACTAGCTCATACAATAATAATCTCCTTGACTACAAGTCAAATGGTTAATTATCCAACAAATTGCACTGATCTGTTCTGCTGAAACTAAATAGGTGTGATGTGAAATAGAAAATCTGGCTATACCCTTGGGGTACTTTAAATAAGGAGAGGTATTCATCCATGAAGCTTAATAAACGTATTAGATCTGGGTATACATTCAGAATAGAAATAAAATAAAACAGTGCAGAAATGAAACAGGCTTCTGCTGTGTCTGCCGATTCTCCAATTTCTGCAAGCTTTATAAACACAGAAGTACATTGTTATTTAAATATATTATTTATTTGATAAAACAATGTTTAAGTTTACCTTATTATAATGTTCAGCTCTTCTTATTTCTGTCTGTACAGCACTTTGCTATTCTATATTAGTGTGTATACTATGTTTTGTGTGTGTGCGTATGTGTGTGTGTGTGTGTGTGTGTGTGTGTGTGTGTGTGTGTGTGTGTGTGTGTGTGTGTGT
>NC_068988.1:44479341-44481710 GCF_001194135.2 Octopus bimaculoides | reverse complement strand
TATATATATATATATATATATATGTTGTATGTATAAAAACATATGCATATAATAAAGTAGCAAAATCCAACATGGTTGTAGTACAAGACAATTGGCTAGCCTCAAGCATAGGCAAGGCTTATACAGATGAATGAACGCATATATGTACACACACACACATATATCACATATATACACACACATTATATATATATATACACACACACACATACATGTGTGTGTGTGTGTGCATGTGTGTAAGTCCATAAGTCAAGAAAAAATACACTTATATGTCGGTCAGTAGAGTGGTATATTAATCTAAGTGCACAGTATTATATATCTATTGGCCGTAATAGATATATAATACTGTACACTTCAATATATATATCGTTGCTATTATGCAAAAGTGCCGTAAGTCTAAGATGTTGCTTTTTCAGAAAATGATAAGATAGTTTTACCATTCTATAGCAAAACTGTTGTACTACACTTTGACAATTTTTGATATCTTGACATCTGAAGCAGCTGGAGATATGATAGTCTGACCAAAAGAACAATCTTTTGCAAAAATAAGTATTGAAAAAAAACACATTTGGCTAAATTTGGACATATGACAGTTTAATATAATAACAACAATATATATATATATATATATATATATAAAACACCATTTGAGCATGGCCATTGCCAGTACTGCCAGATTGGCCCTCGTGCCGGTGGCCCGTAAAAGCACCCACTACACTCTCGGAGTGGTTGGCGTTAGGAAGGGCATCCAGCTGCAGAAACTCTGCCAGATCAGATTGGAGCCTGGTGCATCCATCTGGTTCGCCAGTCCTCAGTCAAATCGTCCAACCCATGCTAACATGGAAAGCGGACGTTAAACGATGATGATGATATATCAGCAACAGCAGCTGCAGCAACACCAGGAATATGGCCAGGGATGGCTACTGTAACAACAACAATTATAATGATATCACTAGATCCATGCCTCAAAATAACAGCACCAATGACAGCTCCAGTAATAACAGCAGCAATAACAAGAACTCCAGGCCTGCAGCCAATAGAAGACACACCAGTTTTGTGAACACAACCAGCACTCCAGTCCAGAGATATATCAGGTTGGCTGGAATTGCCTTAAAGTAGTGCCTGTACAACCACAGATCTTCTTTCAGGATTCCAGAAGGGTGGTACATCATGTCCCAGGCCAGCGATGTATGGTGCCTTAAAGATGAAGGAACTCCACACAAAATTACGGGGCCATAGAGCAGCTGTTGTCCTACATAAATGGGAGTGGATTATGCAAGCTTTGCATAGCAGAGCAAACTAGGATCCTTAAAGACTCCCAGGATCCAGATTCTCTCTTAAGTTCCAGACATGAGATCTATACTCCTGCCCCCATTTCAAACATTACCTGTTGCAAGCATGGGATTCCCCAATCGTTGATTAGAGCAGGAAAAAGTCTTTGCAGACTGGAAACAGCCTAGAGGCAGAGATTCCCTGTTTGCTCCTTAAGTCCATGAGACTTGCCAACTAAACTGGTCTAAGGGAGATAACCCTGGCTAAACCGCAAACAGTATTTTATTCTTTGTTTACAAATTAACTGACTGTAACAGATTTCTACCTCCAGTTTGAAGTGGGGTTAAATGCACTCTGCCGTTACAGTCTGATGTGTACCAATGGATTTCCACCTCTTTCAATATCTTTCAAATGTTATGCACGGAGTTTCATTCAATACTGATGCAGAATTGAGAGATTGGTAGGATCAATTTTTTGAGTTGAAATCAAATGATATCTACCAACGAGTATTGAAGATTTTGTTGAACGTTGGGAAGAAGTTGTAAACAACAAGGGCGAATACATTATTGATTAATTAGTTGCTATTTTTTATGAAACCTTTTAAAAAATTTAAATTCTAAAAAGCGGTGGGAACTTAGTTGTCAACCCAATATATATATAGAGAGATACATATATATATTTATACATACAACAGACATTGAATGACAATGATGATGATATATATATATATATATATATATATATATATGATATAATAAGAAAATGGAAATCTTTCACTGTTATTTATTCTCCATTACATGTGTTTCATTTGCTAATAAGAATCACAATAGCATTTTGATTAAGTCTTTATATTTAGATTTAATCAAGAGCAGCCCAACTCCCCCAGAGAAGAAAAGAGGAAAAAATATATATGCACATACATACAAGCAGAAAGATAAGTGTGTATGTCATATATACAAATACATATATACATTTATATGCATAAATATATACAAACACAGAAGTACTCGCATCAATACATACATAATACATACATATATACATATACATACATATACATATATATAGATATATATATAGATATATATATATATATA
>NC_068988.1:44473554-44479032 GCF_001194135.2 Octopus bimaculoides | reverse complement strand
CCCCCCCCCCCCTCCAATACATAACAGACACCCTTAACCATACTCTGTGGCCCAGCCAGATTTCTTTCTGACAGAGCCTGCATCATTATTATTGTCTATGCAGATATCTCCTCAAAACCTGAATATATCACGCACAGTCAACCACTCGAAGAGATGATATCACAATCAGCCTGAAGTAAAGAAAATACCAAGTAGACACATGTGATACTTAGAATTTACATTATCAAGAAACAAGCCAAAACACAAGAACAGTTTCATAGCTGCCATTCTCTCAGACCAAATAACACAGAACAGAAGATGATATTTAACTTAACACCTAAGTATTTCTGAGATTTGCAGTTAGAATGTAATTTTATATCCTCATTCAAGCTGTTCAATAATTCACACTATATATTCAGTAATTGGAATCTTGTTGGGAGTAAGAGTATTTTGTTTGTTATTTTGGGGTCTTTTTTGTATTTTATTTCATCTTTACTTTATTTCATTTTATTATAGTAATGTTTGCCTATATATATATATATATTTTTTGTTTTTTTTTATCTTCTGCCTCCTCCTCCTCCTTTTACTGTTTATTTGTTTTCTCCTCATCTCTTCTGACACAATTCTGCTTTAGTTGGTTCAAGAATTGCTACAGTATTCTCTGAGAGAATATTATTTATTTAAACTTATTCCTGCACAGGTAAAAAACACAAGTTACATGGTGGCAACAGAAACTGTGAAAAATCACACGACATTGCTTTGAATATTTAAACATACTAAATAAAATAAAAGAAAAATGAAAGAGAAACTGATAATATCCATGCAAGTTGTTTTTTTAGGTTTATTTGGTTTGCATTTTGGCTTTTCTATTTTCAAAAAGTGTTTGATTTTTATCTTTTTGGGGTTTTTTTTTTGTAAATTTTTTGCTGCTTTTTGTATAATGCTTTAGCTAACTTTATTTAGTGAATATATCTGTAACTGTTATCTTTCTTATTGATTTTCGTCATTAATGACGGTGATGATGATGATGATGGTGATATTGATGATGATGATGATGATGATGATGATGATGATGACGACGATGGTGATGGTAAGCTGGATGTAATGATAATAGTGATTGTATACTCATAATGGTGGTGGTGGTCGTGGTGGTGGTGATGGTTGTAGAGATGGTGGTGATGGTTGTAGCGGTGGTGGTGATGGTTGTAGTTGTGGTGGTGATGGTTGTAGTGGTGGTGGTGATGGTTGTAGGTTGTTGTGGTGGTTGTAGTCATGGTTGTAGTTTGAGGAGTGCTGCTGTGGTGATGTTGAAAGTGGTGGTGGTGGTGGCGGTGGCGGTGGTTGTGGGGATGGTGGTGGTGGCTGTGGTGATGCTGCAGGTAACAGCGATGAAGAGAAAAGATACCAAAATTACCAACACTCTTTGACTAAACTTCACAACCCGGTAACAAACTGACCACTACTTTCCCTCGCACACAAAAAGCCTCAAGGTTCAATCTCAGCAGTCAGTCTATGCCAGTTGTAAGGGGAGAACCATAATATTTAGAAAAAAAAAACAAGTTACTTGGAATCTGAGAAACACTGTATACACATTAGCAATTCTTCAACTGTTAAAAAGACCCCAGAATTCATCAAAGCCATAATTGCAGCTAGGGATCAGATATACTAAATAAAGAGCTTTTAATACATAGCATACACAACATGCAACCTTCAGATGCTAATAAATAACAGTCTTACTGTTAAAAATGAATGATGTCAGGAGAAACCAAGAGCCCATTAACAATGCATACAATACCCAAGTGGTAAGAGGTGAAGAGGTAAAAACATCTAAAGCATACTTGATGGATAGCAGCCCTGTGAGGGAAACTTTATGTGATCTACCACATATATATATGCAACATCTAAAATCTAAAATGGGATAAGAAAATGTGTGATTAAAAAGGGTTTTTTTTTTATATCTGACACTTAACCTTTTAGCATTTGGATTATTTTGTCAAATAAAAATGCTTATTAATTCACATTGTTTTGATTTGATTCATATGTTATCCCATAGCTTTGAGATTTTGATGACGTAATATCTTGATGAAGTGATTGTTTTTAGAATGACATTGTAAGGGTAGGCATGAGAGACTGGAACTGACCACTTTAAACATAAAACAAGTAGAATATTTGGGCTGGATATGACCAGTTCGAATGCTAAAGGGTTAATGGTATGGAATAGATGAAGAAAGCTGGAGCAGGGGATAAGAGTTTTGTGAAATATACGAGTATGTGTGTGATATGGTCATGAGTTGCGTATGGATGAGGAGAGCTGCATGAAGAAGTGTCACACCCTAACAGTGGAGGAAACCTGAGGGAGAGGTAGACCAAGAAAGTTGGGCCTCACAGAAGCAATGACAAGTGACTGAGACCTTTGGCGATATGCTGTGCTTGAGAGGACCCAGCAAATCAAGTGAGATCGTGGCCAATGCCAGGGTCACATAACCAGCCCATTTAAGAGTACCCTTCAATTGTCAGGCAATATACTGTGCTTGAGAAGACCTGTTGAGTCAAGTGAAATCGTTGTCATAGCTGATACAAGTGCCACCAGACTGGCACCCATGCCAAGGGCATGTAAAAAGCACCATTTAAGCATGGTCGATGCCAGTGCTGCTGGACTGGCTCCCATGCCAGTGGCATGTAAAAAGCACCATTCAAGCTTGGTCGATGCCAGTGCTGCCAGACTGGCTCTCATGCTAGTGGCATGCAAAAAGCACCATTCAAGGATGGTCAATACAGTGCTGCTTGATTGGGTCCCATGCTGGTGGCATGTAAAACACACCCGCTACACTCTCAGAATGGTTGGTGTTAGGAAGGGCTTCCATCTGTAGAAACCTTACCAGATCAGATAGGAGCCTGGTGCAGCCCCACTGGTTTGTCAGTCCTCAGTCAAACCATCCAACCCATGTCAGCATGGAAAGCAGACGTTAAACGATGATGATAATGATGAGCTTATTGCACATGAACCACCATATGCAGCAATTTAAATGTACAACCAATGTACAGAAACACTAAATCAGTGGGAAATTGGACCGAGATAATTGGAGACTTTAACTTAACCTGAAGCAGTGTTTACAAACAACCCACTGTGCTTTCATTTTTTTTACTCCTGTTTCTCCAATTTGAGGTTAATTGTAAGTTGGTAAGAATAGTGTAAAATACAAAACTAAATGACACACATTTTAGCCGCATCATATTGTACTCAGAGATTCTGTAATGGTAGACTCATCTTTGATTTTCACCTCATTAGTATCAAAAAAGTTCTGTTTGGTAAAAATACATGAGATGATTAAATTTACTATACTCCTCTCAAACAAAACTTGCTGTCTTCCATTTAAGAAATTTTTTTTTATTACAGGCGCAGGAGTGGCTGTGTGGTAAGTAGTTGCTTACCAACCACATGGTTCTGGGTTCAATCCCACTGCATGGCACCTTGGGCAAGTGTCTTTTACTATAGCCTCGGGCCGACCAAAGCCTAGTGAGTGGATTTGGTAGATGGAAACTGAAAGAAGCCTGTCATATATATGTATATATATATATATGTATGTGTGTGTATATGTTTGTGTGTCTGTGTTTGACCCCCCAACATCACTTGACAACTGATGCTGGTTTGTTTACAGCCCCGTAACTTAGCAGCTTGGCAAAAGAGACCGATAGAATAAGTACTAGGCTTACAAAGAATAAGTCCTGGGGTCGATTTGCTCAACTAAAGGTGGTGCTCCAGCATGGCCACAGTCAAATGACTGAAACAAGTAAAAGAGTATAGGGAGAAGGCATGAAAATTTGCAGGAGGGAGAAGTCAATTACATTGGCACCAGTGTTCAACTGATACTTATTCTAATCATACTACCAATGTAAACCCTGGCAGGGTAGGTCCATGGATTAACTTCTAAATCTTGTAAGCAGCTGCTTCGTGATTAACTGGATGACAAAGCTTGGACCTAAATTTAAATATTAATAAGATCTACAGCTTGATGCTCAACTTCATGGTTCTTCTCAAGCACGACATAATGTCAAAGGTCTCAATCATTGCCTCAAAGAGGCCTGACACTCAAAAGGGACTCAGCCACTTTACCTCCATGAGACTCGACACTCAAAAGGAACTTGCTTCTATGAGGCCCAATGCTCAAAGAAGAATTCGACTCCATGAGGCCCAACGCTCAAAAGGAACTCGCTTCCATGAGGCCCAATTCTTGAAAGGTGCTTTTTATATGCTACAGGCTTGGATGCCAATTACATGACACCAGCATCAGTCATGACTATGATTTCACTTGGCTTGATGGGTCTTCTCTAGCACAGCATATTGCCAAAGGTCTCAGTCACTAGTCATTGTCTTTGCAAGGCTCAGAATTGGAAGATCATACTTCACCACCTCATCCCATGTCTTCCTGGGTCTACCTCTACCACAGGTTCTCTCCACAGTTAAAGATCGGCACTTCTTTACACAGCTGTCCTTGTCCATATGCATCATATGACCATACCAGCACAGTTGTCTCTCTTGCACACCACATCTGATGCTTCTTATACCCAGCTTTTCTCTCAAAATGCTTACACTCTGTCAAACATGTACACTGACACTACACATCCAGCAAAGCATACTAGCTTCATTTCTTCCAAGTGTGTGAGATAAATTTCCACACAGTTTCCATTTGCCAAATTCACTCACAAAATATTTGCCAGCCTGGAGCTATGGTAGAAGACACTTGCCTGGTGCATTGAGACTGAACCCAAAACCACATGCTTGCAAAGTGAGCTTCTTATCCACACAGCCATGCCTGCACCTATGTTTTCATATAGAATAGTTATTACTACATTATATGGTACTGTTATAAAACATAGTAAAAACATCTAGTAATAATCTCATTACATCCAACACAGACAATATTTACTAAGTAGTTTACTAATTATGCTGGTAAGGAGGAATAAAAACACAAAAACAATACAATACATTCAAACTATACTTTGCAGCACAACTTTACCAAGTGGCTCTACAGACAGCAGGTTTTTGTCTAATTAAACGCCCAATAGAAGTAGCTAATTAAATCAGTCTCAAAAGGTGTTAAATTTTGCCAAGAACTAATATTATCTCACAGATTGTAAAGAGAGAAAAGAAAACCATGCTCACACAAATAACTTAAATGGCAATAAAAAATACAAGCCTGCAAGAAATTAATAAAAAAAAAATGCAAATTAAAGAAATTAAAGAAACAGATGCATAAATTTTTTTTTAAAAATTAACACATAAACTTCAAAATTTTAATAAACATTTGTATTTCTTATAAATTAAGCACATAAAATATTAAGCTTTTGATAAATGTTTTGTATGTTTTTCTCTCCCCCTTTCACTCATAATGCATGAACTCACCAACACACATGCACACAAATACATACATACATACATACATACATACATACATACATATATATATATATATATATATATATATATATATATATATA
>NC_068988.1:44470854-44471648 GCF_001194135.2 Octopus bimaculoides | reverse complement strand
TGATGGGCCGGGGGCTTTCCCGGTCTTCATACTCTTAATTGCTTTATCTACCCTGGTACTATCAACTCGGATAGCTGGTCCCTCTATTGGGTCGACATACGGCAGGCTCTCTTCCTCCCATTCATTCTCTTTATTAAGCAATCTATCGTAGTGGCATCTCCAGACCTCTTTCTTTGCAGCCTCATTTAGTGCAAGCGTACCATCATCCATGCGAATACATTTCTCTCCTACAACATCACTATTCTCTCTCCTACACTGTCTTGCAACACGAAATACCTCGAGTCTTTGGTCCTCACGGCGCAGAACATTGGCAAATCTTTTCTTATCTGCTTCCCCTCATACATATATATATATATATATATACATTTATATACATTTATATATATATGTATTTTTGCATATACATTATGTATGTGTGTATATGATGCGTGCATATACATAAGTATATATGTGTATATATACATGTATACATATATATATGTATGTATATTTATAGTGCGTGCATATATATATTGTTTTTGTTCTTGATTTTGCCAGCCATCACAAATTTGTCTATGTACATATATATATATATGTGTGTGTGTGTGTGTGTGTGTGTGTGTGTGTGTGCCTGTGTCTGTGTGCATGTGTCTGTGTGTCTGTATGTGTTTGTTTGTCTGTGTGTGTAAATACATACCTACATACATGCATATAAATATATGTATAGATATATAGGTTATAGAGATGTATGTATGTGTGTATGTATATATATATACACACACACATACACAGATGCATATATATATATATATATA
>NC_068988.1:44460807-44470821 GCF_001194135.2 Octopus bimaculoides | reverse complement strand
TATATATATGGGAGAATGTACGAAAAAACAACAACAGACGAGGACAGGTGGCGTAAATAACAAAAGGATGTATTAGTATGACGCTCGGGAATTATATATATATATATATATACATATGACAATAGTGGGGTGTCTCTACACGTGTGTATGTGTGTATGTGAATATTAACATTTGCATGCTTCACATGGAAAACTGTCGAGGTATGAGTAATGAAGTTTGTTGTCATTTCCCAGGCAATAAATTGTCTGCTGGTTCTGTGCTTTCAAAAACGTGTGGAATAAAAGCTCCCTCACTTAAAAACCAGGAAAGCATTAGTGACAAGAAGGATATGAAGCTGTAAAATAATCCGTCAGTGATATATAGTTGTACATTATTAACATTATTTACATTATTTATATTTGACGGTCATATGGTGTAGTGGTTAAGAGCGCAGGCTACTAACCCCAAGTTTCTGAGTTCAATTCCAGGCAGTGACCTGAATAATAATAGTAATAATATCGAAAAAATACCTTAGGAATGAGAACCCAGGTTCGAAATTTCCCCAAGACACCTGATGAAGGCTGGAGGGTATATCAGCCGAAACATTATGTTAACAACAAACAAGATGAGGACAAATATCTGTCAAATGTAAATAATGTAAATAATGCACATAATTCTTCATCTCTTAAATATAGAACTGTATCATATATATTTGTCTAAACTAGTGGTCCATGTGGCCCTTGGGGCTGCATATAAGATTGTGTTGTTAAACCTTATCGCTAATAAATTGGTTATACTTATACAAAGCACAAAGTATTTTAACAAGTGTGGTAAGAAGTTTGCTTCCCAACCACAGGGTTCCAGGTTCAGTCCCACTGCATAGTAACTTAGGTAAGTATCTTCTACTATAGCCTCGGGCTGACCAAATCCTTGTGAGTGGATTTGGTAGATGGAAACTGAAAGAAGCTCATTGAATATATATATATATATATATATATATATATATATATATATATATATATATACGTATGTATGTATCATCATCATCATCATCATCATTGTCACCGTTTAACGACCATTTTCCATGCTGGCATGGGTTGGGTGGTTTGACTGGGGATTGGCAAGCCAGGAGGCTGCACCAAACACCAATCTGATCTGGCAATGTTTCTATAGCTGGATGCCTTTGGGTGCTTTTTATGTTCCCCTGAAGCCAGTCAGGCAGTACTGGCATGGGTCACGTTCAGATGGTGCTTTTTACATGCCACCGGCACAGGGAGCCAGGCAGGCAGCACTGGCAATGACCCACACATGTATGGTGCTAATTATGTGCTTATTGTGTGCCACCAGCACGGAAGCCAGACAGGCAGCACTGGCATCAGCCACAACTACAATTTCCATTTGATTGTGATTAGATTTGAGTTGATTTTGATTTTGATTTTGATTTTTCTTGACTCAATAGGTCTCCTCAAGCACGGCATGTCACTCAACAATTCAAAGGTACTTTTTAAATGGGCTGGTTATGTGACACTGCTGTAGGCTACAACTGTGGTCTCACTTTACTTGCCAGGTCTTCTCAATCACAGCATATCTCCAGAGATCTCGGTCTTTCATTATTGCCTCAGTGAGGCTCACATACGAAGGTCATGCTTCACCACCTCATCCCATGTTTTCCTGGGTCTCCCTCTTCCATGTAATCCTTCCACTGTTAGGAAGTGACACTTCTTCACACATCTCTCCTCATCTGTATACAGCACATGACCATACCAGTGCAGTTGTTTTTCTTGCACACCACATCCGATGCTGCTTATGTCCAACCTTTCTCTCAGGGTGCTTACACTCTGTAGTGTGTGCACACTGACATTACACATCCATCGGATCATACTAGCTTCATTTCTTTCAAGCCTACACATGTCTTCAGTAGCCACAGCCCATATTTCACTGCCATGTAGCATGGCAGTTCACACACATGCATCATACAATCTACCTTTCATTCTGAGCAAGAGGCCCTTTGCCACCAGTAGAGGTAGAAGCTTTCTGAACTTTGCCCAGGCTATTCTTATTCTAATGGCAATGCTCTCTGAAGATCCACCTCCACTACAGACTTGGTCATCTAAGTAGTGAAGTATGTATGTATTTGTGTGTCTCTGTTTGTCCCCTGCCCCATCATTGCTTGACAACCAATGTTAGCGTGTTTATGTAACTTAGTGGTTCAGCGAAAGACACTGATAGAATAAGTACTAAGCTTACAAAGAATAAGTCTTGGGGTCGATTTGTTCGACTAAAGGCGGTGCTCCAGCATGGCTGCAGACAGATGACTGAAACAAGTGAAAGAATAAAAGAATAAAAGAATAAAAGAAAAGGTGAAAAGTGGTTGAAAAGTTGTCTAAACCCTTGCTCACATGAAAAACAAAATTTTAATGTGTGTGTATGTGTATGTGTGTACTATATGTATATATACATAGTAAATATACATATTGAATAACAGATTACCATTAATCAAACTTTCTCTCTCTCTCTCTCTCTCTATCTATCTATCTATTTATCTATCCATCTATCTATCTATCTCTCCAATACATAGTTTTTCTTACTAATAAATACTCTTTAGGATGGGAGGTTTCTGTTTTTTTGTCACACTAACAAACACCATATGGACAGTTTCTCAGACAGTTTTACAGAATGTAAAACTCAAATTCACATTTGAAAAAGTTTTCAAAGGAAAGTTTATAATAGGCACAAGCATGGCTGTGTGGTAAGAAGCTCGCTTCCCAACCACATGGCTCTGGGTTCAGTCCTACTGCATAGCACCTTGAGTAAGTGTCTTCTGCTATAGCCTCAGGCTGACCAAAGCCTTGTGAGAGGATTTAGTAGATGGTAACTGAAAGAAGCCTATATATACATGTATATGTATGTATGTATGTATGTATGTATGTATTTATGTGTGTGTCTTTGTGTCTGTGTTTGTTCCCCCACCATCACTTGACAACTGATGTTAGTGTTTTTATGTCTTTATAACTTAGCAGTGCAGCAAAACAGACTGATAGAATAAGTACTAGGCTTACAAAGAATAAGTCCTGGGGTCGATTTCTCGACTAAAATCCTTTGAGGTGGTGCTCCAACATGGCCACAGCCATATGGCTGAAACATGTAAAAGAATAGAAGAGTTGAAAAAAGGATTAAGAATATAGATTTTTTTATTGTTGGTTAGCCTCAGGTCAGTCCTGATCCATCTAAGAATACATAACACAGTGTCATTTCTCTTTTTTAAGCAGTAGGATGTGATATGACTGAGATTTATCTGCTATATCCTGCAGAATGAATTACCACATAGAGACTCAGCCACTTGTTCATAGCACATGGGAAGAATGGTTTGAGTGTGAGATTAAAATTTGCATTCATCTGTAGATTCTTAATACCTGTTCTGGCACTGTCAATCTGTATATACAGATTGAGTGTCCATCATAGCAATCGAGTGTCCATCATTGACAAGGCCAAACAAGGTTGAAATCACATTATCTGGTGGTCTCAGAACTGTAGATATCAGGGATCTATCTCCCTGCTAGCAATATAACAAGAGTGCATTTTACACCCAAAAGTGAATATGATAATTTCTTTCATGGTAACTACCTCAGTAAAGTTTGTTCTAATACAACCTCCATCTTTATGTGGGGATAAATATTAACTCTATTAATTAAAAGTTGAGTTCTTCAATAGCGAGCTTCAGATGCATCAGAGGTTAGAGGTTTTTTATAAAGCTCTTATATGTCTCTTTGTGAAAATACATATCAAGTAAGGCATTATTACATCTGCAAAGACAAAAAGAGTAAGGAATTCATAAGTTAGCTATATCTAGGGTTTAGAATGGTTAAGTGTAAGATTAAAATTTGCATTCATCAATAATTTTTTTAGAGGGTAAGTTCTTCAATGGTGAGTTTCATATGTAGCAGAAGTTAGAAATGTTTGGTGAAGTTCCTAAATGTCTATTGGTGAAATACATATTAAGCAAGGCATTATTACAACAGTCATCATCTGAGAATTGCCCAGGCTCCAATTGTCTGTTTTGGAATGGTTTCTATGGCCGGATGCCCTTCTTAATGTCAACCACTTTACAGAGTGTGCTGGTGCTTTTTGCATGCCACCAGCATAGTCCATTTATGTGGCACTGACACAAGTGCATTTTACACTGCACTGACAAAAGTGCATTTTATGTGGCATTGGCACCTGCAATATAAAGACCTCTCGGCTAGGAGAGGGAGAGGGAGCATGGTCATAAAGGACATACCAGTATGTATGGATGGCTGTGATTTTACTCAGCATGAAGTGTCTTCTCAAGTACAGTGAATCACCAGAAGTCCCAGCTCCTTGTCATCTCGGTGAGGCTCAGTAAAGACAGAAAAGAGTAGAGGACCCATGAGGGTTTAAATTAGATATATCTGGGGTTCGAAAATTTCTAAGTGAGCTAGTATGTTTAACAAGTGTTAGAGCTAGTATTTAGCTTGTTTTTCCTTATCACATGTATTCATTGCAATGGTGAAATGAGGTTCTAAGACTTCTGAAACATGTTGAAGTAGCAAAATCTACGAAAACATCTTATCTTGTATCTAAATATTTTCTTGGGCTTTTGATGCTATTTAGTATAATATTCTTATCCAAAATGCATAAATGACATTACCTTCAGTTATCTATGTTTGATCTGCTTCCCTACCATACTTCCCATTTATTGGTTTCAAATTTTTAGTACAAGACCAGCAATTTCAAGGGGGGGAGTAAGTCGGTTACATTGATCTAAGTACTCAGCTGGTACTTATTTTATTGGCCCAGAAACGATGAAGGGTAAAGTCAACTTTGGCAGAATTTTAAAACAGAATGTAAAAACAGACATTTTGCTAGGCGTACCAGTGATTCTGCAAAGTTCACCACCTTATACTTCCCATTTATTAATTTGGTAGTTGCTGTTTACTTTCAGCTGCCATATGCAACTAGACCCAGTACTTATTTCAGCTTGGTGTTTATTTATCAATCCATACATATCGAATTACTAAGTAACCATTTATGGGTCCTCTACTCTTTTTTTGTCTTTACTGAGCCTCACTGAGGAGATGACAAGGAGCTGGGACTTCTGGAGATTCATTGTACTTGAGAAGACACTTCATGCCGAGTAAAATCATAGCCATCCATACATACTGGCATGTGTGATAGAATTCTGTACAGTTTCACCCCCAACTAAATTCTATACACAAAGCATCAGTCAGCCCAAGGTTACAGAATAAGGCACTCCACAGTGTAATTGAACCTGGAACTGAATGGTTGTGAAGTAAATTTCTTAACTACATAATTATGCACACAAATACATTTACATACAGAGGTATACATACAGACACATGCATCACACCTACACACACACACATACACACACACACACACACATCTCACACACACATCTCACACAGACTACCACATACAAACAAACATGTCTATGTTAAACTGTTATTCAGTCTTCCACAAATTGCAGGCAGGTGTCAACCATTAAACAAGAAAAGAAGAAATGCTTTAATCAAAAGAAGAAGGCTAAAAACTTAACACACTTCCTGTCTTTCATGTTCATTGATAGAGTCGAGTTCTTTAAAAAGTTGTCTTCAATCATGTTTCTTTAGGGTTTCTTTACCTCATTTTTGAATTTTATCTTTTTTATTTTATGTCTTTGATGTGAAACTATTATAGTACTTTTTTTTTTGTTATTGTTTTTTGTTGTTGTTATTTTCTCTCCATTTTAGAATTTTTGAGAATATATTTCATTTCTGCTTGGTTTCTTTATGACTTTATTTCATTTTGGTAGAAATATTTCGGTAATTTTGACAGTTAAATGTCAGCTGAACTCAGTCCTTCCTCTGCTGCATTAAGTTCCAGAGTTACACAATTTTAAATGTTTATGAATAAAATTACACACCAGCTGCATATGTTCCAGCTAAGTGTCTCCTGCACACCAACTAAAGTTATGAAAGAATCAGTTAATTAAGTTAGTTTAAGTAAATTATTTTTGTTATTTGCAACACTTTATAAATATTTACAACATTTTTATGTGCAGTAAAAAGTGAGCTCTCACTTGTACTAACCAGCAGCTACATCAAAACTGTATGAAACCAAAAAAGCTGACTGCAAAAGGCTCGTAATAAAAGTACCGAAACAGAGCAGATAGTGGCCTTTACAAGCACTAGCGTAGCTGGGCTTGGGGTAGGGGCGGTCCACCCTGTGCAGCACTTTTGGGCCTGCTGTAGACAATATGTGTCTTTTGTGGGGTCAAGGGGTGGTAAATGGAAGGACCACCCCAGGAAGTACACACTCTAGCTACACTAGTGCTTACAAGTACTATTTTTTATCCTTTATTATTTCACTTGTTTCAGTCATGAGACTACGACCAAGCTGGGACACCACCTTGAAGAATTTTTAGTCGAATGTATCAACCCCAATACATAATTTTGTTTTTCCTAAGCCTGGTACTTATTCTGTTGGTCTCTTTTACTGAACTGCTATGTTACAGGAACATAAACACACCAACACCAGTTGTCAAGCAGTGGTGGAGGATAAACACAACCACACACACACACACACACACACATATATATATATACAATAAGCTTCTTCTAGTTTCCAACTACCAAATCCACTCACAAGGCTTTGGGCGGCCCAAGGTGCCATGCAGTGGGACTGAACCCAGAATCATGTGATTAGGGAAGCAAGCTTCTTACCACACAGCTATGCCTGCACCTAGGTGGTATCTGATGATATGTTAATACCTTGTTGTTTTTAAGTCACAGAACTGGATTTTTTTTTATCCATTTGTTGTAGTGTTGTATTTGTTTCATATTTTCTGCAGTTTCCATAGGGATATAGGTGCAGGCACAGCAGTGTAGTTAAGCAGCTCACTTTGCAACTTCAGGGTTTCTGTTTCAGTCCCACTGACACAGACAGTGTCTTCGATTTTAGCCCTAGGCCAGCCAATGCCTTATAAGTGAATTTGACAGATAGAAATTCTGTTTGGGTGTGTGTTTTTTGAAGGGTTTTGTGTTTGTGTGTGTGTGTGTGTGTGTGTGTGTGTGTGTGTGTGTTTTGTAGGGTTTTGTGTGTTGGTGTGTGTGTGTGTGTTTTGTAGGGTTTCGTGTGTGTGTGTGTGTGTGTGTGTGTGTGTGTGTGTGTGTGTGTATGTGTGTGTTTTGTAGGGTTTCGTGTGTGTGTGTTTCTTCTGTGTTTGTCCACCTACCACTTCTTGACAACTGGTCTTGGTTTATTTTCATCCTCATAGCTTGGCAGTTCAATAAAAGAGTGTGGGAGAATAAATACCGGACCTACAAGATTAGTACTGGAGTTAGTTTGTCTGACTAAACCCATCAAGGCAGTGCCTCACCAAGGCTACAGCTCAATGAATGAAACAAATCCTCATCCTCATCATCATCATCACCATCATCATCATCACCATCATCATCACCATCATTATATCGTTTAATATCTGTTTTCTATGCTGGCATGGTTTGGATGGTTTCACAGGAGCTAGCAAGGCTAGGAATCACACCTGGTTCCATTATCTGTTTTGACATGGTTTCTACAGCTGGACGCACTCACTTCCTATCACCAACCACTTTACAGAGTATAGTCAGTGTTTTTTTTTTATTCATGTGGCACCAGCACCAGTGCTTTTAATGTAGCACCAAAATAAAATACAAGTTTAATTTTACAAATACTTAGCCTACTTTCTTTGAGTGAGTATAGTATACTGCTGTTAGATCCAAAGAAAGCTCAATAAACTTAGGATAACGGATAATCTGGTGGCAGATAAGATTTAGAAAGAAATTCAGGTGATAAAAGAATCACTGGGCAGAATTAGTCTCTGTTGGTTAGAATCTACATTGATGCTAGAAGATATTTTATTGAAAGATAAGGCATTGTTAAAGATACTAGAAGATGGTTTAATGATAAAATGGGATATTGAAGAAAAAGTGGTATCTGGTAGTAGAAATAAGGTTCTGTTCATGCTGACAGATTTGAGATCAAAGGTATATGCGATTAAAGAAAAAAAGCTTTTTATTAGTAGGTTCTATAAACTATACCTGGTGTCCGAAAATTACCTTTACACTTTGAAACATTCAGAAAAAAATTAGAAAAGCATAACTCAGGAGAGTCTATTGGAAGAAAAATAGTTTTATAACATACATCAGAACACTTCCACATAGGTTCCATTAGTTGCCGGCAACACATTTAAACAATAAAATACAATGAATCATAGAAGTTGTAAAGATAATTTATGAACACCCTGTATCTTGTTGAAACAAAATGTTAAGCACCAGAACTTCATTCCTTAGTACACTTAGATTCTTTGACATAAGCATTAAGGTTCCTTCTTCCCTTCCAATGCCTTGACTGTGAGGTCATTTGGGTATTCATTGATGACATTGCAACCAGAGTTTGCCACTTGCCTTGGTCTCCTGCTGTTTTCTGCAAGTCAGTAAAATTGAGGCTTGTTTACTCTTTGATGTTAACCCAGGTGACCACTGATCTGGTGTTTGGGTCCTAATCTGATCATCTTCATCATGAATGTATCATGGGCATTCGTCTCAATGCTGTTAGCTGCAACTGTATGCCTCAACCTATGACATGTCTTGACCCTGAACTCTAGGCCACTGACCTGAGCAGGTTCTTCTACCCTTGCTGGTGATTCCTTGGGAATCCTTACTTAGACTCTTTTGCCTACTGATGCAGTGTTAACACTATGTCCTCACTTGGTTTAGCCCACCAGCTGAAGTGGAGTACTGGGGTGTGATGCTAGAAACCATCAGGTGAGATATTAGGAGCTGAATGCTGGTTCACCTGACAATACCTGACAATATACAGCTGCCAGACAGCAAAGGTACTACCCCTATTCAGAGACCCCTACATTCTAAACATAAATCCAATCACTTTCTTTAAATGCTTTCATTCAATTCCTTCCTCTTCATCTTCCAGCCTTACTCTTGCTTGAAACTATGCCTTAAAGAAGTATCTCTAGCTGGCCTCGCAACGTCAGCTTATGCTTTCCATACAAGAGTTTAAAAAGCCTCAAAAGACAAAATTAATATGTCAAGTTAACAGCCTAAAGTTCCCTGGTTGATATCTTACCATAAAAGAGCTGTTAAATATGAATTAGTGAAAGTCAAAAAGTAAAATAGGATTGGGTTAAGTTGCTTAAAGACTTGAGGGAATATGCAATGCTCTAAATAGAACTTTTTACCAGAGATTGCAGAAATATAGATATAATGTTGGAAACAAAGTCCAGTAAGGTAGATGGACTCTCCTGAAAATGTTTGATAATTTCTTTCTTGAGACAAACCTAAAATAATATTTTCTACTCTAGGCACAAGGCCCAAAATTTTGGGGGAAGGGGCCAATCGATTAGATCGACCCCAGTATGCAACTGGTACTTAATTTATCGACCCTGAAAGGATGAAAGGCAAAGTTGACCTCGGCGGAATTTGACAAAGTTAAAATAATATCATTTCTTTAGTTTTGCCCAATCGACTTATGCCGATGCATACTACTACTAAACTTCACTAAATTTCATGATTACATTCAATTAGTTCTTAATTAAACCATATCATTTAGTCATATATATGAACTTTTGGGAATCGCAGATGCATGACTAGCCATGTGGTTAAGCTGTTTGCTTCACAACTACATAGTTTTCAGTTTGATCCCACTGCAGGGTACCCTGCACAAATGCCATGTGCTGTAGTCTTGAGTTGAAAATGCTTTGTGAGTAGAATTTGGAAGACAGAAACTGTGTGTAAAGGTGGCGAGCTGGTAGAAACGTTTGCCTGCCGGGCAAAATGCTTAGTGGTATTTCGTCTGCTGCTATGTTCTGAGTTCAAATTCCGCCGAGGTCGACTTTGCCTTTCATCCTTTCGGGGTCGATTAAATAAGTACCAGATATGCACTGGGGTCGATATAATCGACTTAATCCCTTTGTTTGTCCCCTCTGTGTTTAGCCCTTTGTGGGCAATAAAGAAATAA
>NC_068988.1:44443307-44458307 GCF_001194135.2 Octopus bimaculoides | reverse complement strand
GTTTGGTAGATGGAAAAGATAGACCCAGAAAGACATGGTACAAAGTGGCGAAGCATGATCTTCAAATGTTGTGTCTCACAGAGGTGATGATGAGTGATTGAGACCGTTGGTGATTTGCTGTGCTTGAGAAGACTAATCAAGCCCAGTTAAATCATAGTTGTGGCTAGTGCTGGTGACACATAAATGGCACCTTTGCCAGTGACATGTAAAAGACATCCACTACACCTTTGGAGTGGTTGGCATTAGGAAGGGCATCCAACCATAGAAACCAAGCCAAAATCAGATTGGAGCATGGTACAACTCTCTGGCTTACTAGTTCTAGTCAAACCATCTAAACCATGCTAACATGGAAAATGGATGCTAAATGATGAGGATGAAACTGTGTAGAAATCTATTGTGTGTGTGTGTGTGTGTGTGTGTGTGTGTGTGTGTGTGTGTGTGTGTGTGTGTGTGTGTGTGTGTGTGTGTGTGTGTGTGTGTGTGTGTGTGTGTGTGTGTGAGTGTGTAATCCTTCCACCTGAGTCACTCATATATCTCTCACCATCAATCACAACAGTCACCTTTTATAGCATCTAACCATTTCTCAACACATTCTTCTGAAACACTCCCCCCTGTCCCACCTTCTCACTCACCCAGCCCAATCCTCTGCATCACTCCACCTATATTCCCCCATCACTGCAACTCAAGGGTATGTCCTGACACATATCCACCTCCATCTCTCTCACTCTCTCCATCTCTTACTTTCCATCTAAGTCTGTCTTTCTCCTCCTTCTTCTCCAACTGGGTTATCTTTGTAACTCTTCTACAACAAGATGCCTATTTCTATCCTTCTATTATTCTTTTAACCTCTTGTCAACTGGCACAAAGCCACTTCCCTCAATACAATTCCCCCCCCCCACACACACACACACACATACACGCAAACACACACCTCCAGTCGAGGGGGCTTTGTCTTGTCTTGCAAATGACTTGGTGGCTCCACCAGCGTTGATGCCATGACAAAAAGCATCCAGCACACTCTCTGTAAAGCGGTTGGTGTTTGGAAGAGCATCCAGCCAAAACAGACAATAGAGCTTGACAGAGCCCTCTGGCTTGCCAGCTTTTGTAAAACTGTCCAACCCATGCCAGCATGGAAAACAGATGTGCATAATGATGGTGTGTGTGTATGGATGGATGGATGGATGGATGGATGGATGGATGGATGGATGGACGGTTGGACACATGGCTGGATGGATGGATGGACGGATAGATTGATGGATGGATGCATGTGGGTTTGTGTTTATTCCTTCTGCTACGTGACAACTGGTGTTGGGTTGTTTACATTCCCATAACTTAGTGGTTCAATAAAAGACAAATAGAATAAATACAGAGTTTTAAAATGTAAGTACCAGGGTTGATTTTTTTTTAACTAATCTTTGAAGGTGGTGCCCTTGCATGACCAAAGTGTAATGACACTTATCATCATTTGTAAGTGGGATTAGTGATATGAAAATTCCAGAATCTTTACAATCAAAAAAATAAACAGGGATAACCCAGTAAAATGAAACCACATAATAAAGGACCCAGCTTTAGCAGAGTCCAGTCTTCATTGCGAAATTCCTTGCCAATCTACCATCATGGGAAAATCTGAAGGTCATGCTTCATATGATTTTCAATACAATGTTTACAGTCTTCTGCAGTATGCTGCTGTCTTTCACCATTGGTCTCATAGTCTATTACAGAGTATACTGGAGGCTTTTTTTCATGGCATCAGCATTGGTGGAACCACCAAGTCAATTGCAAGACAAGACAAAGCCCCCTCGACTGGAGGTGTATCTGTGTTGAAGCAGGGGGTGTATTGAGGGAATTGGCTTTGTGCTAGTTGATGAGAGGTTAAAAGAATAATAGAAGTACCACTAAGTTAAAATATAAGTTGATAATCACCCTTGTATTTAAGTTTCACAGACTACAAAAAATCTTTTGATAATATTTACTATGAGACTATGAGACCTATACTGAAAGACAGCAGCATGCTGCAGAAGACTAAAAATTGTATTGAAAATCATATGAAGAATGACCTGCAGGTTTCTCCATGATCAAAGATTGACAAGGAATTTCACAATGAAGACTGGACTCTGCCAAGGCTGTGTCCTAATCTTGTTGTTCTTGTTAGTGATTGATTAGGTAATGAAAACCACCACAGCAAGGCAGAAGGATCAAAGCATAGTGGATCATGTACGACTAGCAAGAGAACCTTGGCTTTGTATTGCTGTCTCATATTCTGTACCAGATGCAAAAGAAAACAACCACTTTTAGTGAAATAACCTCACCAGCTAGTGTGAACATTCACAGAGACATGACCAAGGTTATGATACTTAATATTATAACAAAAGAACTAATGTACATATTGGATTTCCTGTATACAAGTGATGTTAACAAAAGTTTATAAATATTTTACATTGATTATCGTATCAAGAATTAGGTCAATGCAATTCCAAAATGTTTTTGAAATAAAAAAAAATGAACAGAAAAAGTTCTGCAATGTAACATAACTAACTGGAACCACATAATGAGAGAAAATCTCACTGTGCACTGCGAAGTCAAAATAAAATAGCAACAACAGAGAAGCAAACAAGTAAGGCAGAAATGGGTTAGAGCCAAATGTATAGAGATTATAAAAACCTTATTTACTGCCAAACTAAATCCCTTAGGTAATACTATGGAATCAACTTACCAAATCTGATAAAAGAGCATTCCTGAGATTCAGCTACAAATGAATAGTGGAAAGCTATCAAATGTATGAAGAGACAATGTATAAAAAAAAGGAAAAAAAATAAGAAAAGAAAAAAGAATGAATAGCATGAATTGAATGAGAAAATATAGTGAAATACGAAGATAAATTAATATAGTAGAAACTACACATCTACAGAATGCAACAGAAACACAAATCATATAAGAAGAGAATACAAAGGCAGCAGAACAGAGATGAAGTAGCAATAAACCAAGGAACAGACAACTCCAGGTCTAGCATTGCCAAATAATAATTCTTTCTAACTCAGACATAAGGCCAACAATTTTGATGGTAGTGCTTTAGTCACTGACTCTAGTATTTGCTCACTTAAGCCTATCACTCCCTAAGGAGCTTAAGTTCTTGACAATTTTCTCCACTATTCTTCTCAATTCTGGGCCATCTCTTCTGCTTGAATCCTTGCTTTTTCCTTCCTGGTTCAATACATCATCTGGATATTCTGTGATGTTTCCTTGAGGGAAGGCCTTCCTCTCTCAAGTCTTGGTAGTTTTGAACTGTCATTACTGCTTCTGTCACCCTACTTTTTTTCTAGGTAGGGGTGTTGGCTCAATGCAAACCTATTTTTACCTCTTGGAAGAGGTAAGCCATATTAGTCTGGCTTCTATCCTTTGACTAGTCCAGCATGGGAAGACCTACCTGGAATTTCTGCTTCACTAACATAACTCACAGGGTCATTGAAGCACACAAGCCACCAAAACAAAGACTAAATTTTGTAGTGGACCTCATTTTTTGACTGGTACTTTATTTTACCCAGCTTGAAGGGATGAAAACCAAAGCTGACCTTATCAGAATTTGAACTAAGAATGTAAAGGGCCAGAACAAAAACCACAAGGCTTTTTTTTTTTCTGCTTTAACAATTCCACTTATCTATTTACTACTGCCAAATAATCCTTTCTACTATAGGCACAAGGCCTGAAATTTGGGAGGGGCATAGTCAATTACATCGACCCCAGTGTTCAACTGGTACTTATTCTATCAACCCTGAAAGGATGAAAAGTAAAGTCAATCTTGGCTGAATTTGAACTCAGAGCATACTGTCAGACGAAATACCACTAAGCATTTTGCCCAGCATGCTAACAATTTTGCCAGCTCACCACCTTAACACTACCAAATAATAAGAAAAAAGAAAGAGTCATGAACACCAACACAGGTATTAAATACTAGTAAATGTGCAACAGACAATTCCAAACCTAATACTGCCAAGTTATAAATACTATGAAAGAACTATTAGCACCAACATAGTGATTTAGAACATATGGCAGATGAAATCAAGCAAAAGTTTGAAGTGATACAATTTATACAAACTGACTTCAAACTATAAATGAGTAAAATGTCATACAACACAAAAACAGAAACCTAATCAAACAGACTAATCATACGTGAGAAATAATTACAAAGTAAATAAATGAAATAGATATAATGGCCTTAAACCGAATAAAATATGCAGTATCCAGAGCAGCAGGTACTGAAATAAATTAGAAAGCTAGAAAATCTAAAATGGATCCTGTTACCAAACAAAATTGTCAGCGGGAGATAAATTACAGGAGAAAAATATAGTTAGAATACACGAGGCACTAAAACAGGGACATAAAATGTTGTCAGCCCATAAAAAATTAAAGTTACATCAAAAGCTTAAAAATTAGATGAATGGGATTTTAAAATCACAAAAGAGATATCAATTGAATGGGAGACAGTTAAAGTGAAAAGAATAAAGTGTAGAGAATTTGAGCAATTCAAACATAAAATGTTCAAAATAAATGTTCTCAGAAGATATAGGAAGCTTTACAGAAAAGAAATTACAAAACAAGTGAAGAATCCACTAAATAAATATAAAGTAAAAACATTTTGGAAGAAAATAAGGGATGCAGAAATGTCCCATAAAATAAATGAACTAACTAGTAGAAGAAAAGAAGAATGAAATCATGTGGCTCCACAAGAATGAGAAGACATTACTCTGGGGAATATCACAGAAGCCATGAGAGGAAAAGGCAATTGGAAATCGCCTGGACTTGACAAAATATCTGGATGAAACGCCTCTGTGTCTTTTACTTACTTATAGACAAATGCTTTAATAAAATGATTGGCGCCTATACCAAATATTAAAGTGGCTAACAAAAGGAAAAACACTCTTCCTACCAAAATCCATAACATTAGATGATCCTAAAACTATAGATACAGGCCAGATACATGCTTTTTAACTACATGCTTTTTAACTACATGCTTTTTAACTACATGCTTTTTAACTACATGACATCAAGAATAAGTAAGAAGATATATAAAGATCTCTACAGAAGTAATCTTAACTCTTTACTCTTTACTCTTTACTCTTTTACTTGTTGCAGTCATTTGACTGCAGCCATGCTGGAGCACCGCCTTTAGTCGAGCAAATCGACCCCAGCACTTATTCTTTGTAACCCTAGTACTTATTCTATCAGTCCCTTTTCCTGAACTGCTAAGTTACAGGTACTAAACACACCACCATTGGTTGTCAGGTGATGTTGGGGGGACAAACACAGACACAAAAAACATATACACACACATACATGCATATATACATATATACGACAGGCTTCTTTCAGTTTCCGCCTACCAAATCCACTCACAAGGCTTTGGTAGGCCCAAGAGTATAGTAGAAGACACTTGCCCAATGTGCCACACAGTGGGACTGAACATGGAACCATCTTATTCATGAAAAAGAGAAACAAAAGGATTTTAGAAGGTAATCCTATGACTGTGCTAACAAGTCAATTATAGGAAGCTGTAGGATGAAACAGAGGAACTTACAACTGCATGGATAAACTATAAAGCATTTTATTATGGCAAACCACATGGATCCATTCATCAATAGGGATGTATAAATTATCACCAGGGAGTATAGAAATCAGGAAAAATAGTATACTAAAGTGGAAAACAAAATCTTGAGTGAGGTGTTATACAATACAGCACAATTCCTATAAAAGCATGAATATTCCATGGAAATTTACTGTCATTATGTTTGTTTTGTCTGGCTATCACCTCATTAAGTGCAATCCTAAATTGTACAGGAAATAGCTACATCTAATGGACTGTTTTCAGCCACTTTGTCTATATGGATGACATCATGTTATATGCTAACTCTATGACATAGCCTTAATATTTTATTTTTCCAGACAGTAATTTTTGACAGCTGTGACATCAATATGTGGAGGCGCAATGGCCCAGTAGTTAGGGCAGCAGACTCGCGGTCGGAGGATAGCGGTTTCGATTCCCAGACCGGACGTTGTGTGTGTTTATTGAGCGAAAACACCTAAAGCTCCATGAGGCTCCGGCAGGGTGTGGTGGCGACCTCTGTTGTACTCTTTCGCCCCAACTTTCTCTCACACTTTCTTCCTGTTTCTTGAGTAAAAGCTGCGATGGACTGGTGTGTCCCGTCCAGCTGGAGGGGGAACACATACGCCATAGAAACCGGGAAACCGGGCCCATGTGCCTGGCTAGGTTTTAAAAGGGCACAAAAAAAAAAAAAGTGACATCAATATAAATGTAGAGTTGACAAATGTGACTACACCACTTTCAAAATAGAGTGGCTAATCTGGGTGATAGACATAGATGCTAAAATCAGCCAGACATTTAGAAAGTTGATAATAATCCATTCTACCATTCTACTATAGGCACAAGGCCTGAAATTGGAGAAGGGAGATAGTCGATTACATTAACCCCAATACTGAACTGGTACTTTTTCCATCAACCCCAAAAGGATGAAAAGTCAAGTCGACCTCAGTGAAATTTGAACTCAGGATGTAAGGACAGGTTAGCTGGCATGCTAATGATTCTGCCAGGCAGCCACCTTAAAATAGTTGATAGACATAGATGCTAGATGCATAGGTGATAGACATAGATGCTTAAATCAGGCAGACATTTAAAAAGTTGATAAGAATCCATTCTACTATAGGCATAAGGCCTGAAATTGAGAGAAGGGGATGGTCGATTACATTGACCCCAGTACTTGACTGGTACTTTTTTCATCAACCCTGAGAGGATGAAAGGCAAAGTCAACCTCGGTGGAATTTGAACTCAGAACATAAGGACAGAAGAAATTCCACTAAGTCTTTGACCTGGTGTGCTAACAATTCTCACAACCTGTTGCCTTAATGGCAGTACTAGTAGTAATAATAATAATAATAATAATAATAATCCATTTTACACAAGGCCTGAAATTGGAGGAAGGGGAGAGTCGATTACATCGACTCCAGTACTCAACTGGTACTTTTTTCATCAACCCCAAGAGGATGAAAGCAAAGTTGATCTCGGTGGAATTTGAACTCAGAACATAAGAACAGACAAAATGCGGCTAAGCACGTCGCTTGGTGTACTATTGGTTCTGCCAGCTTGCCATCTTAAAATAGTTGATAATAACAACATAGTGTATCCTGTGTGTGCAAATTGCTGTATGATTGCTACTGTTAAATTTGGAGTTCCACATAGATTATCATCGTCCACACATTACTTCTTGGTAACATAAACCAATAAAGTGTTCCCTGATAATCTGTTGTGGTTAAGCATTCAACTACAATTGCAATATCCAAAGCAGAGTTCTGAACAGCAACAATGGGAAAATGTGCATAGGGAACAAATGAGATAAACTTGAGATAAACCCTAACCCTAACCCTAATAATAAGATATAGATGTTTGTGGGTCAATGAAGGTGAACAGATTCTGCAAGCTAGACTGTAAGAATTTTATCTGAACATAGTCAAAGGACGAGGACGCTTCTATAGAATGAACATAAATTTAAAAATAAGGTGGAAGCAATTATCCTCTTAGCAGACACCATCAGTGAATTGGAATATGTAAGGGATAAACAAAATAGACAGGAAAACGAACTTATTGACAAAACTTAGACTACATTACTCAAAAGATGGCACACACTGCATATAATTCCTTTAGCAGAATGGAGAAAAAGACATTCAACGAATTGAGATTATGTATAAAAATGGTGCGGACTCTCTCATCATCATCATCATCATCATCGTTTAACGTCCGCTTTCCATGCTAGCATGGGTTGGACGATTTGACTGAGGACTGGTGAAACCGGATGGCAACACCAGGCTCCAATCTAATTTGGCAGAGTTTCTACAGCTGGATGCCCTTCCTAACGCCAACCACTCAGAGAGTGTAGTGGGTGCTTTTACGTGTCACCCGCACGAAAATGGCCACGCTTGAAATGGTGTCTTTTATGTGCCACCTGCACAAGCCAGTCCAGGGGCACTGGCAACGATCTCACTCGAAAATCCTACGGGAGCCGGTCAGGCGGTACTGGCAACGGCCACGCTCAAAATGGTGCATCTCACGTGCCACCCGCACAAGAGCCAGTCCAGGGGCACTGGCAACGATCTTACTTGGCTTGCCGGGTCTTCTCACGCACAGCACATTTCCAAAGGTCTCAAAATGTGAGTTCAGCAGAACAAAGCTGCATAATGTTCTCACTTCAATGTCTTGTCTACTGATCTTAAGTAGAAAGTGTGAAGATGCTGGTGTTGGTGTCTTGGTTTACAGAACAGTCTGCATGATGCACATCATTGCAGTGAGCATTATTTGTGCAAAGCCATTCTCACTCTCTCATTCTGCAAACTTGTATTGGTCTGGTGCAACAAGTGCCATAAACCCAGTTGTTATCAGGATGGAGTATTTGAATGGAGTTACCTTCTCTTAGATAAGAAGCTAGAGAGCTGATGGGCTTTATCTCCCCTGGACCCATTAGTGTGTATGAGAGTGACAATTGTGCTGAACACTAATTTACCCACAAAACATGCAAACCTAATTACATGAAGTTGCAAAGCATAACAAAATCAAAAGGTTGCACCCAATATATAAGGAAATACAAAAATATTCAACAGAAATACATACTCCACCCACAGATTCCTCAAAATTCATAAACAATCTTAGTGCTAAGCATTGTTGTTGTTGGCACTCTGTCGCTTATGACGTCGAGGGTTCCAGTTGATTCGATCAACAGAACAGCCTGCTCGTGAAATTAATGTGCAAGTAGCTGAACACTCCACAGACATGTGTACCCTTAACGTAGTTCTCGGGGATATTCAGCGTGACACAGTGTGACAAGGCTGACCCTTTGAAATACAGGTACAACAGAAATACAGGTACAACAGAAACAGGAAATGAGAGTAAGAGAAAGTTGTGAAGGAGTACAGCAGGGTTCGCCACCATCCCCTGCCGGAGCCTCGTGGAGCTTTAGGTGCTTTCACTCAATAAACACTCACAACGCCCAGTCTGGGAATTGAAACCGCGATCCTATGACCGCGAGTCCACTGCCCTAACCACTGGGCCATTGTGCCTCCACAGTGCTAAGCATACAGGCAATGCAAAAGAATTAAAATGGATATCAACCAAGAAAATAAAAATGACTTAAGAAAATGAAACCTTTTTGAAGACCATTCCCAAAACAAGTAAATAAACCACACTGTGACAAATAACAGACCTATACCTAACTTCAAGGAATACAGCTGGTAAGGGAAATTGAAAGCCTAATAATTGCAGCTCAGGACTAGTGTCTCCAAGCTAGAGACACAGGTATATTCTGAAGATAATGTTTAGCCTGGATGCTGTATGTGGAAGGTTTGATGAGAACATCCGTCACATTCTAGATGGATGCTTCACATAGGACATGTCAGAATATATCAGGAGATATCACAGGGCTGTTGTCTTCCTCCACTGGAAGACATGCATGGAAATGAAGGCTTTCAGCTGTAAAAAAATTATTTAAGCATATTCCAGAGGCTGTGCTAAGAAGTGAAAATTGTGTGATTCTCTGAGATATGAAAGGATATATTTGACAAAGAAGTAAGAGTGAACCAGGATATCTAGGCTTATACAGTAATTATCGTGGTTTGTTCAAATGGCAGCAAAATGTTGTTAAAGAAAGTTGAAAAAACTTGCTTAATGTAGTGATCTGGAGACTGAAATCACAAGAATGTGAGGTATGAAAACAGATACATTCAAAGACAGTATAGAAGCACTAGGAATGTAATATATGGTATGGAAAAAGAATTAAAGAATTGACAGTGAGCAACTTCCATTGTTGGAGTTCAGAAAACTGCATATCTGCAAAGTATCACATTCTACATCAATGCTATAAAGTAGAGGAAATAAAAGTTTGTAACTAAGCTACTCAACTGTAGAGCTGCAAAAGACTCCAATAGGGCAGAGTGTATTTACCCTTAAAAAGATAATAATAGTAATAATAAAGAATAAGAGTTGTGTACACATACACACGAATATACATATTATGTGTATATAAGCAGTTTGCATAAATGTTAACTGGCCATCAATCTATCCAGACAGCTAACAATTCCAATAAATAAATTCATCTTGCATACTAAATAAAAAAAGCATCCTAGCGTCAAATGTCTGATCAGAACTGTCTTAACACTAGCGCTAAATCCTTTTTCTACCATTTTTACTTTTCTACCCAATACCCATAATTAATCTGTTTTCAAGAATTTAGAGCATATTCTTCCTTCTGAAATTGCAATAAAATATTTCTTCTCCATTTTTCTAATCTTTTCTCCATTTTCCTATTTTTCTATTTCTTTTTTTTTTGTAACTTTTATTTTTTATTTGTTTTTCCATCTATATAGTCCATCTGATTGTCTGTCTATCACTCAATCTAATTGTCTGTTCAGGTATTTATTGAATCGCTTCATTTTCTTCTACTTATTTTGGCTTCATATTGACTGAAAGTTTCTTTAATTTATATCTAGTTTATTTTCCACCCAGTTTCCATTTCTCGATATCATCATCATCACCAGCAGCAGCAGCAACAACATCCTGACTAATATCAACATTATCATTGTTCTTGTTGTGATCAATCTTACCTGTCATCTGATCCAGCAACTAATCCATCTCTTTGGGGCTTTTGTAAAATATCAGTGATTATCATGCCCAATTCAATCCTATTCATTGCAAAATAGCCACGTAGATCATCCATCATTGGAAACAACAAGAACAACAACAAGTACTATTTATACTAATGAAAATAACAAGATGGATAAAGACAAGAATAACAACACTCACAAACAACTATTGACATAGGGATATAGTATATTTATACTGTTTAGAAAAGAGTTCTCCAATTCTTCTGTCTATGTGTTTATTAAACAAGATCAGTTCTTTACTATCATGCATGGCAACTGCCAGGAGAAAGGTACCAGATGTGAAAAGAAGAGAAGAAGAATTTTTAGGGAAATAATTATATATATATTTTCAATAAATATATACATACATATATGTATGGATGTATGCATGTATGTATGTATGTATGTATGTATGTATGTATGTATGTATGCATGTACGTATATATGTACATATGTACGTGCATATGTATGTATGTTTGTATGTATGCATAAATATTTGTGTGTGAGTGTATACCTATATGTGTATAGATGTGTGTATGCATATATATGTGTGTGTGCGTGTGTGCATGTATGCACAAATATACAGATACATATACACACAATAAGATTTATGCATATGCATGTATGTAGATATAGATATATAGATATATAGATATATGTATATAAGTATATAGACACACACATAGACACATATATACATATGTAAAAATAAAGCTAAATTTGAAATAAAATTTAAGTTGAAGAAATAGTTCACACATAGGATTTATAAAGAACTCAATGATAATAATAAAAATATTTTGATTGGAGCACTGATGTATTAAAAATCTCACATATTTAACAAAGTAAACTAGGATCGTCAGTGACTCTTTCAGATCATTTCTGAGTTTCATCCTTTTGACAATGACTCCTAGGGAAATTGTTGTAAAATATATACAAACAAATCCACTTAACAGCATGCTTTATAAAGTGCCAAGAAGAAATATGTACTGACATCCCTGAAAATGACAGCGAAGAGACAACTCATAGTATTAGGGAAAGAACTGGTGAGCATTGAAACAGCTAGTTTTAAAAAAAACTAAAATCTATTTTTTTACCATCATGCATGAGGTGAAAACAATGGTCCAATCAATAAACTCTGCATAGATATCATATCTATGGTATAGATATCACATTACATCTTTATGATGCAATATTTAGGCAGGTAACTGAATCCGTTTACATACTGGAATAGGAACCAGTCTGGGATGTAAGTTTGAATGGGTTAAGACTAATGTGCTACACACTAGAAATGCACTTTCTTCTCTTCTACTTAGACTAGTGTTGTGTATCTATGCATTTGTATATGCGTGTGAGTGTACATATACAAATGTGTTCAGACATGTATATGTAAGTCAAAATGTATGTTTATATGTTTGTGTGTGTGAGTCTGAGAGTGTGTTTATGTGGTAAGAGCATACATATATACATACATTCATACATATATATATATATATATATATATATATATATGCATGTATCTATATAAATGTGTGTGTGTATGTGCGTGTGTATATATATATATACTCTTTACTCTTTTTTACTCTTTTACTTGTTTCAGTCATTTGACTGTGGCCATGCTGGAGCACCACCTTTAATAGTGCAAATCGCCCCCAGGACTTATGCTTTGTAAGCCTAGTGCTTATTCTATCAGTCTGTTTTGCCGAACCACTAAGTTACAGGGATGTAAACACACCAGCATCGGTTGTCAAACGATGTTGGGGCACAAACACAGACACAGACACACACACACACACACACACACACACACGTACACACACACACACACACACACATATATATATATATATATATATATATATATATATATACAAATATATCATGGGCTTCTTTTAGTTTCTGTCCACCAAATCCACTCAAGACTTTGAACAGCCATGGCTATAAAAGAAGACACTTGCCCAAGATGCCACACAATGGGACTGAACCCAAAACCATGTGGTTGGGAAGCAAGCTTCTTACCACACAACCATATATTTATTGAAGCATATATTTAAGGACAAAATATAAAGATGGCAACTATAATAATGGTGCTGATGTTGCTGCTTCTGATGTTGCTGCTACTGTTGTTGTTGGTATCACTGTTGTTGTTGTTTAAACTTAGGTCAGCCTGAATCAAAAGCATTCAAGCTGTAACCCCATTCATCTTTTGTAGTGATTTGTAGAATTATGTCATGTAATGCTTCCTGGTCTCAAAGTACTATTTGAAGGCGATTTTGACTGCTATGTCCAGCTGCTCAAGCAAACGCAAAGGGTCTCCCTGGTTAGTTCCTTCTTATTGTTGCAACAAACGGTGTTGTTGGTCATTATAATGATGATGGTAATGGTTATGATGCTGCTGAAGATAATGATAACCCTACAGAAGTTTGTAAACAACAGGAATTAGAAGGAAATAGTAGAAGTAGACTGAAAAAGGATGGGAAGCAAATCTGAGTAAGAGGAGGAGATAAAAACAAGGAGGAGCAGAGAGGGGCAGAGAGAACCACAGAGAAAGGAGGAGTGGCAATTGTAAGAGAGAGAGAGAGAGAGAGAGAGAGAGAGAGAGAGAGAGAGAGAGAGAGAGAGAGAGAGAGAGAGATGTAGAAAGAGGACAGTATAAGAAGGAACAAGAAACATGGAGTGGGAAGGAGAGAGAGGAAGGGGAGTGAGAGTTAGAAGCAAAATTCACCAACAGCATCGTCATCGTCATCGTCATCGTCATCGTCATTCTTTAACGTCTGTTGTGAAGTTAAAGTGTGAGGAGAAAGTATGAGAGAGACAAACAAAGATTTGATATGAGAAGGAAGAAAAGGAGGAAGAGGGAAAGAATAAGAAGGGAAAGGTGGCAGAAGAAGAAGAAGAAGAAGAAGAAGAAGAAGAAGAAGAAGAAGAAGAAGAAGAAGAAGAAGAAAAGCAAGAAGAAGAAGAAGAAGAAACAAGAAGAAGAAGAAAAGCAAGAAGAAGAAAAGCAAGAAGAAGAAGAAAAGCAAGAAGAAGAAGAAGAAAAACAAGAAGAAGAAGAAGAAGAAGAAGAAGAAGAAGAAGAAGAAGAAGAAGAAGAAGAACAAGAAGAAGAAGAAGAAGAAGAAGAAGAAGAAGAAGAAGAAGAAGAAGAAGAAGAAGAAAAACAACAACAACAACAAGAATGAAAGAAAGCAAGAGAAAAGAAGTGTATGAAAGAAAGAGAGAGAGAGAGAGAGAGATAAAAGGAGAGAGAGAAAGCATTCAAAAATGATTCAATAGTAGCACAGAAAGAAGAAGAAAAGTAAAAAAAATAATTGTAAAAATAAATAAAAAGCCAAATGAGACAGAGATAGAGAGAGAGAGGAAGAGAGATATTGCAAAAAAAGAGTGTGACAAAGATACAGTTTAACAAAGAGAGAGAGAGAGAGAGAGAGGTATATATATATAGAGAGGTATATATATATAGAGAGAGAGAGAGGTATATATATAGAGAGAGAGAGATCTAAATAGGTAGACAGAGAGAAGGAGAGAGAGATGAAAAGATTGTAAGATGGTGGCGAGGGGGGGTTAGTTCAACCTCCATCATCACCACTCCATCATTGTGAAATACCCATCTGTCCTTGGAGATTTCCCAGCATTTAAGTCTTTGAATTTCTTCCGGATATTTCCTTTTGTGATTTTCAGGTCAGTGGGTTTGTGTTCGATGTTCCACTTTCATGGGTCTGGCAGGTTTCCAGGTTTCTCTATAGTGTGCGTGTGTACACACACACACACACACACATACACATGCACACATGCACACACACGCACACACATGCATGCATATATACACACACACACAGACATAGAAGAAATAGTTCAGAGTTCTACCTCTGTCTAAATCAGCTGAAGTGTTTACATATAAGTTTGTTTAATGGAGGCATTGAGTTCTTGCGGTTTTGAAGTTTGGATAAAAATACAGGCGTGTTTCGGTCAGAGATTTGTGAGAAGTTACCTGTCAGTGATATTAGTCGTGTGAGAAGAAACTTGTCAATATTATTGGTCTGAATTGAACCCATCAAAATATTTACCAAGCAGAACAGCTACAGTGTGATAGTAGATGTACAGACTAGCACCAGTTAGAAAAGCTATAGTGGTGTGTGTGTGTGTGTGTGTGTGTGTGTGTTTTTCTTTTACTTGTTTCAGTCATTTAACTGTGGCCATGCTGGAGCACCGCCTTTAGTCGAAGAAATCGACCCCAGGATTTGTTCTTTGTAAGCCTAGTACTTACTCTATAAGTCTCTTTTGCTGAGCTGCTAAGTTACTGGG
>NC_068988.1:44441080-44442746 GCF_001194135.2 Octopus bimaculoides | reverse complement strand
GATTTTTGGAATAGAGTTTTTGTGGTATGTTTGTCTTTCATTGTTGAATTTGTTAATAGTTGGTTTTTCTCTAAATTATATATGTATTATATATATATATATATATATATATATACACACACACACATATATATAT
Source organism: Octopus bimaculoides (assembly GCF_001194135.2). Taxonomy (NCBI): domain Eukaryota; kingdom Metazoa; phylum Mollusca; class Cephalopoda; order Octopoda; family Octopodidae; genus Octopus; species Octopus bimaculoides. The sequence goes on along the minus strand of NC_068988.1, from coordinate 44,442,610 downwards.
ATATATATATATATATATATGATAGACTTCTTTCAGTTTCCGTCAACCAAATCCACTCACAAGGCTTTGGTCAGCCTGAGGCTATAGTAAAAGACACTTACCCAAGGTGCCGCACAGTGGGACTGAACCCGGAACCATGTGGTTGGGAAGTAAGGATAAACATGTATATTCGAAATTATTCTCTACTATTTCTTGTCTCAAGACCTCTGTAATAATAATTTTCTGTTTATACTTCTTGCACTGAGGCGAACAGTGATATATAATTAATTTAATCAAATTAATTTAATCATTCTACCATGAATTTGCATGTTTTAATATCACTGTTTGAAATGATAATATGCATGTATTAAAATTCTTTCAAATTTTAACAGCTTCTCTTCTCCATTTTTAACAAATTTGTTGAGTTCTATGGGATACCTTTCCATAAATTCACATAGCACACCATATTATTATTTTCAAGTATTATTTTCATATTCCCAAACTTACACTAGTAAGCTACTAGCAAAATATGAAGAATCTTTATTAGAAATCGTTTTTTGGAACTCTCCAGAATAAAATAATGAAATATAATTCAACCTTTTCACACACACACACACACACACACACATATATACAGGGTACAGTGAATAAACTGTCATCTAAATTTTGCAGAAATGAAAATAACACTGACATTTCATTTTAACAGATATATTTACCAAAATTACATAAAAATATCTTGAAATACTAAAGAGTAAATTTAGTCAATAAAATGGCCATTGGCTTCAAACACAACCTCCAGATGACTTTGGAATCTCCTGCAACTCTTCTGGACAGTCTCCTTGTTTAAGTTGGTGAATGCTGCCATAATCCCTGCCTTCAATTCATTCTTGGTGTTACAAGGAGTTTTATTGGTCCCTCACTCAACTGCACCCCATACATAATAATCAAGTGGGTTGCAGTCTAGGGAGTTAGGTGGCTAGATGTTAGGAGTGATGTGGCCACAGAAATTGTCTGACAGTCATGACTGGGTTCTCCTGCTTGTGTGGCATGGTGCAGAGCCTTGTTGCCAGACATAGGGTCTTCCAGCAGCCACCCTCTTGACCCAGGGTAGCACTACCTCCCCCAAGCACTAGATGTAGGCCTCTGTGTTGAGTCTGAGGCCATGTGGGGATATGAATCGCGGCATTACATTGCCATCACTAGTAATCACTCCAAACAAGAGGATGTTGAATGCATGTTTGATTTTTATCACTCTTGGTGCATGTCCTCAGATTGATACCCAAACACTCTGCAATGGAACTTCCGGTGCAAATGCCAAGTAATACAGCATGTCGTTTCCAAATTTCTGGCAGAGTGAATTGTGTCATGGTGCTGCTTTTCTCACAGATGGTGTCTCAACTGACTCTACTATACTGTGTGGTTGACAAAGTCAAAAAAACATTGTGTATGTGCAAAATTAAAAATATAACATGGTGACAATTTATATATATACATATATATGCATAAATGCATATATATACATATGTACATATATATATATATATATATATA
>NC_068988.1:44436239-44440879 GCF_001194135.2 Octopus bimaculoides | reverse complement strand
ATACATATATATATATACATATATATATATATATACACACACTTACACACATATATACACAAACTTACACATATATATATATATGCATATATACACACATATACATGTATATATATATATATGATATACATACATATACATATATATACATATATATATACACATACATATGCTTATGTACATATACATACATATATATATATATATATATATATATATGTGTGTGTGTGTGTGTGTGTGTGTGTGTGTGTGTGTGTGTGTGTGTGTGTGTGTGTGTGTGTGTACTATCGTAAATATGAGGGTAATAAATTAAAATAATTTATTACTAGTGGTTAGCATGCATAAATTGAAGTCATAAGACATAACATATTTTTTTTAAATATAAGAGTGTATAAGACATTTTTATACACAGAAATGAGACCCTTGACAGGACACCTTACATGCTAAAAAGGGCAGTTAAAACCCCAAACCACGAAAAAAAGAATGCATGAGGCATGCTGTTATAATGCTAGAATGAACAAAAAAATGAATTAGCTAATCCTGAACTCAACTTTTATTATTAATTGCCAAATAGATTAATTTGGAATCTGTAGATCATCAGTAGGATTGCTAATTAATGAATAATTATGTAGTTGCAGATACATACTGGAAACATGTGCGCAAGACATTATGCATTCAAATTTAGTGCGTTAGTGTAAACAAATAGTCCAGCAGTAAATAAACAAATTTAAAACTGTTTCCTATATAGCCTCAGAATTATAAACATTACTATCATAAATATGAAGGTAATAAATTAAAATAATTTATTACTAGTGGTTAGCATGCATAAATAAAATTCATAAGGCATAACATATTTTTAAAGAATATGAGAATGTATAAAATATTTTTATACACAGAAAGGAAACTCTTGACAGAGCTCCTTACATGCTGAAAATAGCAGTTAAAACACAAACCACAGAGAAAGTTCGAATCCATAATGGATAAAGATGTGTCTGTCTTGCACACGTGTTTTCGGTACATATTCATTAATTAGCTACAGATTCCAAATTAGTTTATTTGGCAATTAATAGTGAAACTCGAGTTCAGGATTAACTGATTTTTTTTTTTTTCATGCCTCATGAATTCTTTTTTTTCATAATTTGGGTTTTAACTGCCCTTTTTAGCATGTACGGAGTCCTGTCAAGGGTCTCCTCTCTGTGTATAAAAATATTTTATACACTCTTATATTTTTAAATATATAATATATATATATATATATAGAGAGAGAGAGAGAGAGAGAGAGAGAGAGGGAAAGAGAGGGAGATCCATGCACATCATCATCATCATCATCGTTTATAATAATATATATATATATCAATATCAGGTAGAAGGTGGAGGTGTGTAGCTTAGTGGTTAGGTTGTTGCACTCATGACTGTAAGATTGTGGTTTCAATTCCTGGACCAGGCAAATGGGGGTGAATAGGTGCGGGGGTTTCAAAATCAAAATTTACACCCCTACTTACTTTTCTCAGGTTTAGATATCTGCATAAAAAGTGATCTGTAAAAAGTAGCTTGAAGTCAGGTTACTTCTCAAAGAACAAAAATAAAAAGAAAACAATAAGACAATATTCATTAAAAATTTGGGACCTGGGTTTGCCCCACCCCCAAGCAAGCTTCATTCCTAAGCCAGTGGGCAGAGTGGGTGGCGATCTTGGCTGGAATTGCCAGGTCAAGTGTTGCCTTCTTTTTGCTTCTTCTTCAGTATTTCTCCTCTCCTCAAATTGAAACAACCAAAATGAATTGCTCTTTACCAGGATGGATGCTCAGTGGCTTCTGTTTCCCAGGTGTTAGGGTTGATTCCTACTAGAAGAAGAGATGGTAGAAGTGCTATAGTGTGGTAGTAGATGTATACCAGTATGTTGGGAACTCTTGTGAGAAACCAGTGGTCAGTTATTGGCATAATGTTGTTTAGGATATGATAAAATAAGTACCAGTTGTGTACTGGGGTCAATCTAGTCGACTGGCCCGCTCCCACCAAATTCAGGCCTTGTGCCTATAGTAGAAAGGATTATTTTGTGATATGTCTTTAACTTGTTGTATTGTTGGGACATTACATTAAGAAGTGTGACATAATATTGTGATGAGAATCATTATTTTATGATGTGTCTTAAGCCTGTTCCTTTGTATTGTTGTGGTATTACATTAAGCTGTGTCACATGACGTGACGTATTACATTATTTTATGATACATTCTTAGCCAGTTGTGTTGTTGTGGATAGCATGTTGGATGAAACATTTAGGCAACATGTCTTCTGCTTTTATGTTCTGAGTTCAAATTCTGCCGAGGTCAACTTTGCCTTTCAGCCTTTTAGGGTTAATAAAATTAGTACCAGTTAAGCATGGGAGTCGATGTAATTGAATAGTTCTGTCACACCAAATTTTGAGCTTTCTGCATATAATAGAAAGAATTTTATATTATAGTGTGTAATGTGATGTTGTAATACATTACATTGCATAATGTATTACAACAATATAATATAATTGCGATATTACATTGTGTTCCCAGTTTATGTAGACACATGGCTCAGTGGTTAGAGTGTTGGGCTCACAATCATGAGGTAGTGAGTTCAATTCCTGGACCGGGCTGTGTGTTGTGCTCTTGAGTAAGACACTTTATTTCATGTTGTTCCAGTTCACTCGTCTGTTGAAATGAGTTGCTATGTCACTGAGGCCAAACAACATCAGTTTTTGCCTTTCTCCTGGATAACATCAGTGGTGTGGAGAGGGGAGGCTGGTGTACAAGAGCAACTGTTAGTTTTTTATAAACAACCTTGGCCAGACTTGTTGGCCAAACAACATCTCCAGGACATGGAGAGGAGAGGCTAGAATGCATGGGCAGCTGCTGGTCTTCCATAAACAACCTTGCCTGGACTTGTGCCTCAGATGGTAACTTTCTAGGTGCAATCCCATGCCATGGTCGTTCATGGGCAAAGCAGGGTCTTTACCCTTAGCCTGTTGTGTTGTGTATGTTTGTTGTAATATTACATAACAAAGTGACAGTATTTTGTAGCGTTTTACATTGGATGTTTTCTTAGTTAGTTATGCTGCTGTCATATAATGCTATGAGGCAAGACATGGTGATGTATTTCATTATATTATGACATGTCCTTAGCCAGTTGCAATGTCATAACATCACGTTATAATGTGTGACAAGGTATTGCAATGCTTGACATTGTTTTAGGATGCATCCTTAGTCAGTTGTGATGTTATGTCTTATGGACTTCCTCCTTTTTAGTAGGTATAAAATATAAATAAAGGAGACAAAAAAAAATGAAAAATCATGAAATATAGAGAATATAAACAGAAGATTAGGGGAAAAAATTTTAAAACAATGGAGTAGGATATTTTGGTGGGGGTGAAAAATAAAAGAATAAAGAAATGAAAATTAAAAGGAAAGGTACAAATTTTCCTTTATTTCCATCACCATCACCACTACCAACAACAACACAATGACCACCATCATCACCACCACCACCACCACTACCACAACCACCACCACCATCACTACCACCACCACCACTACAACACTACATGCTTTTCGTTTCTTGTTTCTTTTACTTGGCTTTGTTTCCTTGAAATTTTTTCTTTCATTTTCTTTATTTCTTTATTTATTTATTTATTTATTTATTTTATTTTATTTTATTTTATTTTTTTGGTATGTGCCTTCATTCCCCTAACTTTCCTAAAGTCAATGGCAGTTAGTAAGAAATCAAGCTGGTGGAAGCATTGAGGCGAATGTAAATGGATAAGTGGTCACAAGACTACATTCATAAACTGTACCATTTTATTATCGCTGTTTGATGGACACCAAGAACCTAATGTAGCAGACGATAATAAGTTGCCTGAAATTGTAAGAATTACCAACCGTGCTGCAGCCAAATGGCAAAGAAGTGCTTGTTGTCTTTTGTTGTTGCTGTTGTTGTTGCTAATGGTGGTAGTGGTTTTCTTGCTGTTGTTGTTATTGGACTGATGATATAGTTGTCTTACTCGAAACTTGTGCATGTGTTTGTAACTATATATGTATAGGGAGGAGACATATATATTTCAGTTGTATATATATTAAACGTAAGTGTATATATATTAAACGTAAGTGTATATATAACTATGTATGTGTATGTATGCATATATGTAATGGTGTGTATATGTATTTTTGGTGGGCATAAGTATTTGTGTACATGTGTATGTGTGAACATTATATATAAGAGTATATATATCTATCAGTCTATCTGTCTATCTATCTAGCTGTCAGCCTGTCTGTCTGTCTAGCTATGTATCTATCTATTTGTATGTATGTATAACTATGCATATGTATGTATGCTTGTATGTAACTCTATGTGTATATATGTGTATTTGCGAACATTGTATATAAGGGCATATATATCTATCAATCTATCTATCTATTTATCTATTTATCTATCTATCTATCTATCTATCTATCTATCTATCTATTTATCTATCTATCTGTTTGTCTGTCTGGCTAAATATCTATTTATCTATCTATTTATCTGTATGTATGTATGTATGTATGTATGTATGTATGTATGTATGTATTCATGTATGTACATGTTTATGTATGTATGTATGCACATATATATATATATA
>NC_068988.1:44435026-44435821 GCF_001194135.2 Octopus bimaculoides | reverse complement strand
TCATATATATATATATATATATATATATAACAATGTACGTGTATGTATGTTTGTATGTGACTGTATGCATATGTATATTTAGCATGAATAAGTATTTGTATACATGTGTATATGTGTGCGTGTGTGTGTATGAACATTATATATAAGGGCAAATTTATCTGTCTATTTATCTGTCTGTCTATCTATCTACTTATTTATTTATCTATTTATCTATCTATCTATTCATATGTATATATATATATATGCATCTATGTATATGTGTGTGTATGCATATGTAATATACGAATGCATTCATATGCACAATGGGCGTGCGTGCTTGTATATTGTACAAAGTTGTACATTTATCTAAAGATGTGCTTATATGTGCATTACACATAGGTGGTGTTTGTATATGCCTCTGTGTGTATCATCATCATCCTCATCATTTAATGTCCATGATGATGATTGTGTATGTGTGTACATATTTAATGACAGGCATTAAATATTACACAATGTGCTGAATGAGTATCAGTTCATATCAACTAAAAGCATGGGGAGGGGTTAATTATTTTCTTTTATTTTCTTTTACTTGTTTCAGTCATTTGACTGCGGCCATGCTGGAGCATCGCCTTTTATAGTCGAGCAAATCAACCCCAAGACTTATTCTTTGTAAGCCTAGTACTTATTCTATCGGTCTCTTTTGCCGAACCGCTAAGTTACAGGGACGTAAACACACCAGCATCGGTTGTCAAGCGATGGTGGGGGGACAAACACACACACACACACAATATATATATATATATATATATATATATA
>NC_068988.1:44431672-44434627 GCF_001194135.2 Octopus bimaculoides | reverse complement strand
TATAATTAAGGTACTTAATTTTCCTTTCCGACAAGTTATACTAATGTTAATTATATTGCTGCCACTTCTAATAAAATACAGGTAGAGTGCAAGAAAAAGTCACTTGGATAAATTAAGCATACAAATATGTATATAGAAGCGGATTATAAACGGAAAGACCAGCAAATATAGGAAGATGGACAGAAAGAACAAAAGACAGACAAATGAGAAAGATGGAAGGTTTGACATATTAACAGACAGGTGGTTAGATACACAGATATATATCATCATCATCATCATTGCCATCATCATCATCATCATCATCACTGCCATCATCATCATCATCATCATCATCATCGTTATCATCATCGCCATCATTATCATCATTATCATTGCCATCATCATCATCATCATGGCCATCATCATTGTCATCATCATCATCATCACCATTGTCATCATCATCATCATCATCATTGCTATCATCACCATCATTGATATCATCATCATCATCATCATCATCATCATCATCACCATTGCCATCATCATCACCCTCATCACCATCAACATTATCGTCATAATCGTCATCATCAACATCATCGTCGTCATCAGCATCATCATCATCATCATCATCATTATCATTATTACTATTGTCATCATCATTCTAATTTTTGCTTTACCATGCTTGGCTGGGTCAGGCAGAGTTTATTGCGGCAGATTTTCTTTGACCAGACGCCTTTCCTGTCACCAACCCTCACCTATTTTCAAACAAGGTAATATTTCCTCCCAAGACCAGACATGTTTTTACAGAATACTGGAAATGAATGACACCGCATGTATAACAGTGACACTCATTTACAACTATCACTCAATGTCAAGACAAGGTGACACAGATATACATGCTCTCTCTCTCACACACACACACACACACACACACACACTAACACACACATATATTCTTTTACTTTTATTCTTTTACATGTTTCAGCCCTAAGGTCTGAGACATGCTGGAGCACCACCAGTTAAAAAACTCAGCCCTGGGTGAGGCTTGAACTCACAACCTCCACATATCGCTCAACTTGTGACTAACACAAGGAAGGTGCGTTAATCAATTGTGCCACTTGGGTGGATGGGCTTTTTTGCAGTTTCCCTCTACTACTAGATCCACTCAAAATGTTTTGGCCGACCCAGGACTATAGTAGACACTTGCCCAAGGTGTCATGCACTGGAATTGAACCTCAAACCACATGGTTGGGAAGCAAACTTCTTAACCACACAGCCATGCCTATCCCTATATACAAATAAATAAAAAGTAAGAGGGACAAATAAACAGCGACATAGACAAAGAGGTAAAGTAAAGTTTTCCTTCTCGAGTCATCCTGATTCATAAGGGCTGGATTCCCCTTTTCACAGCGTATAAATTCTCCACCTAGACAGGACACCTGTCCATCACAGGATTACTGATTTTTGACAGCTGAGTGGACTGGAGCAACATGAAATGAAATATTTTGCTGAAGAACACAATGTATATCCCAGTCCAGGAATCGAAACCTCAATCTTATGATCATGACTATATGAGAGCAAAACTGAACACATTTCATCCCCCACCTTTTGTGCTTCCACTCTCACTCTCTGGATCCACTTATTTCGATTCTCACATTCTCAGGATCATCCTTTACCATCTTATTTTCTGTTGAATGCCCCTTTCACATCCACTCTTCCTTTGTACACCCCCACCCATTCTGCCAGTGATATCCCCCACACACACACACATACACTGCTTAATGTTCACCCTCCTATGTATCTCTGACCATATTCTCTCCTTTTCTTACAAGGATAACAATGTATCTTCCCTGCTGTAAAGTAAGTGTTTCTATGTTTCTATCATACTTTGATTTCTTATCCACAGGCTTAAGGCCAACTCCCTCAATACAACACCCCATTCAGGAGTCTTGCTTTGTAAGTTACTAAGTGACCTCACTTGTGCTGGTGCCATGTAAAAAGTAAGCCATATATTCTATGACGTGGTTAACATTAGGAAGGACATCCAATGAAGGAAATGATGCCAAAGCATACACTGGAACCTGATGTTGTCCGCCAGGCTGTTGACTCCTTGTCAAACCGTCCAACCCATGCCAGCATGGAAAATGTATGTTAAAAGATGGTCATCATTTCCATGATCATCATCATCACAATGATGATGATGATGACGATGATGATAATGATGATGATGACGATGATGACGACAACGATGATGATGTAGTAATAGTCGCAGTAGCAGCAGCAGCAGCAGCAGCAGCAGTAGCAGTAGTAGTAGTAGTAGTAGTAGTAGTAGTAGTAGTAGTAGTAGTAGTAGTAGTAGTAGTAGTTATACACAGATTTCTGATAAACAGTGACAATAAAGAGTGAATACTACTACAGTAGTAATAGCAGTAGCAGCAGTAGCAGTAGCAGTAGTAGTAGTAGTAGTTATACACAGATTTCTGATAAACAGTGACAATAAAGAGTGAATACTACTACAGTAGTAATAGCAGCAGCAGCAGTAGCAGTAGCAGTAGTAGTAGTAGTAGTAGTAGTAGTAGTAGTAGTAGTAGTAGTAGTAGTAGTAGTAGTAGTAGTAGTTATACACAGATTTCTGATAAACAGTGACAATTCAGACAGGTTTTAGCTCAGAATTATAACATATAACACAATGGTTGGTAGTAAGGTTTTTAACTTATGGCCATGTACATTATTTAAACAGAACATTACCTAAACAGACATTGTACGTTGGATAAACACGGTTCAAGCAACAATTTTAAGAACATCACTTTGCTTGTTCGTTTGATTGCATAACAATTATCTCTCTCTCTCTCTCTTTTCTCCCTCTTTTTCTCCCTCTCTCCCTCTCTGTCTCGCTGTCTCTCTCTCTGTCTCTCTGTCTCTGTCTCTGTCTCTCTCTCTCTCTCTCTCTCTCTCTCTCTCTCTCTCTCTCTCTCT
>NC_068988.1:44429180-44430737 GCF_001194135.2 Octopus bimaculoides | reverse complement strand
GAGAGGGGGAGAAAGAGGGGGAGAGCGGGGAGAGAGCAGGGAGAGAGAGGGGGAGAGGGGGAAGAGAGAGAAAGTGAGGGGAACATTAATTATGATGTATATCTTTCCTAGAGAGCATCAGTGACTTAATGGAAAAGAAATGCCTTCGATCAAAAATTAAAATTGCAACATGGAATTAGATTATAAGGAATTTGTTATATATTTGTCTAAAGTGTTTATATATACGTACACACACAGGCACATACATGCACTCAAAAGCAATCATATACTCATATAGGCACACATGCATAAGCATGCACACTATCACATTCATATACATATGCACACACTTAGATGGTCAATATCTAAGATGAGCTGTATTTCATCAACATGGTAAAAAATATATCACTGGTTTACAATTTCCCTTTCAAATACTTCAGTCTGCTATTTTTCTGTAGCTCTGCTCATACAGGCCTATGATCAAATCCATGACTATTCCAGTTTTTATTCAACTAAAGTATATCTGAAACTATACTTTCCAATGTGTCCTTACTTTTTAAGGAAGTACACGGAGGTACCCAAAAGTACAAGGAGGTACCGTTAGAAACCATTTGATGTGACCCTCGGGCATCAGTCTGCCAACCAGCTGCAGTGGGTGAAGTCGTACTACCATATGGTGTGTTCTTATTAGATGGGTAGTCATGATGGGTATATTGAGTTCCATATATTTGTACCCCAGTGTCACTTTGATGGCATGCACTGCTCTCTCACTCAATAATAATAATAATGATGATAATAATAATAATAATAAAATAGCACTACTAGGCACTGCACACATCCTATGTAAAACACTTTCAATACAGTAAAAATATGAGCATCACAACAAATCACAGCACATACTCAAAGCACAAAAAACCATGCTTGGTATTACAGTGAAAGCATATGATAAAGATAAGACTTCTGAATAAAGATAATAATTTTAAAATTTTGGCACAAAGCCAGCAATTTTAGAAGAGTGGGTTTAAGTTGATTACATCAATTCCAGTGTTCAACTGGTACTTATCTTATCAACCCTGAAATGACTCTAGGCAAAGTCAATCTCAGTGGAACATGAGTTGAGGATATAATGAGACAAAAATAGAACAAGGTAATTTTTAGTAGACAGTGTATGCAAAATTCTTATGCTGTACAAACTGTTTTCCTGTGACAAATATATTCTTTTCTACTCTAGGCACAAGGCCCAAAGTTTTCTGGAGAGAGGACCAGTCAATTAGATCAACCCTAGTATGCAACTGGTACTTAATTTATCGACCCCAAAAGGATGAAAGGCAAAGTCGACCTCGGCAGAATTTGAACTCAGAACATAAAGACAGACAAAATGCCACTAAGCATTTCTCCCAGCATGCTAATGTTTCTTATTTCTTTAGTGCCCACAAGGGGCTACACACAGAGGGGACAAACAAGGACAGACAAATGGATTAAGTCAATTATATCGATCCCAATGCATAACTGGTACTTATTTAATCGACCCTGAAAGGATGAAAGGCAAAGTCGACCTCAGCGGAATTTGAACTCAGA
>NC_068988.1:44427558-44428655 GCF_001194135.2 Octopus bimaculoides | reverse complement strand
TGTTTTAATATAATACAAGCATTAGCACACTGGACAAAATGCTTTGTGGTATTTCATCTATCTTTACATTCTGAGTTCAAATTCTGCCAAGGTCACCTTTACCTTTCATCCTTTCATGGTCGATAAAATAAGTATCAGTCGAGTACTGGAATCAATGTAATTGAATTACCCCCACACGCAATATTACTGGCTTTGTGCCAAAATTTGAAATTAATATATGAGGTGGGTGCTGGAAAGTTCCTGGATTTAAGGGTATCGTGAAAAGTCTGGCTGGAAGCCCAACTTTCCAGGTTCTTTCACAGGGCTTAGAAAAACTAAAGGACTGCTGCAATAAGTGTGTGAATCCGAGGGGGAAATATGTTGAATAAAATCAGAATTAACTGATCCTCCTGTATTTCCTTTTACCCAAAGCCAGAAACTCCTCGTGATACAAGTATGATTGCCTTCTAAACTTGTATTTTCTCCTATTTTTTTAACTACTCTGTTTAGTTTACTGTCCCTTTAAATAAAATACCAATGAGTAATACTTATTTTTGTCTCATGCAATGTTGAAATAAATAATCAATGTCTAAAAAAGAGACACAACCAAAAATTTGGAGAAAGTGGTTGTACTTTATTTTAGCAACCTAAGAAGGATGAAAGGCAAAGTTGATCTTAGTGGGGTTTGAACTTAGAACATCATGAGCCAGAAAGTCAAAACAAATGCTATGCAGCTTTTTGGTATTGTACTCAAAGCTCTGATAATCACAAGTATCGTTGTTGTTCTTCAATTCCAAGGTTCTTGTATTTTTAAAGTTTCTCCATCTCTTCCTGGTCAATATTTTCATCAGAAGGGATTGCAATGTCTTAGTGGCTGTGTAGTAAGTAGCTTGCTTACCAACCGCATGGTTCCAGGTTCAGTCCCACTGTGTGGCATCTTGGACAAGTGTATTCTACTATAGCCTCAGGCCGACCAAAGCCTTGTGAGTGGATTTGGTTGAAGGAAACTGGATGAAGCCCATCGTATATATGTATATATATATATATATATGTGTGTGTGTGTGTGTGTATGTGTGTCTGTGTTTGTCCCCCTAACATTGCTTGACAACCGATGCTGG
>NC_068988.1:44425729-44427326 GCF_001194135.2 Octopus bimaculoides | reverse complement strand
GATGAAGCCCATCGTATATATGTATATATATATATATATATGTGTGTGTGTGTGTGTGTATGTGTGTCTGTGTTTGTCCCCCTAACATTGCTTGACAACCGATGCTGGTATGTTTATGTCCCCGTCACTTAGTGGTTTGGCAAAAGAGACTGATAGAATAAGTACTAAACTTACAAAGAATAAGTCCCGGAGTCGATTTGCTTGACTAAAGGCGGTGCTCCAGCATGGCTGCAGTCAAATGACTGAAACAAGTAAAAGTGTAAGAGTAGTCTTTTATGTCTGGACTGTTTGCCTTGATCTCTAAGTCAGTTTGGATGAGCATATCCCAGGTTATTGTGGCCAGGTAGTTATCATGTATCATGTCTGGAACATACTTGGACCACTTCCTATTTCTTTGAAATACATTGAAGCGTCAGCATATTGCCCAGTGGATATAGCTGCCAACACAACCAGGCCCATGTGTATTTATTCAGATCTGTCAAAGACTGGCCAAACAGAGACGATGTGGTCAACTATCTCACGGTGCTGGTTGCATATCCTGCATTTGATGTCAAATACCATTATCGTGATTTTGTTTTATGGTTGTTTGTGGCCAAACATTGATCTAATGAAGCAAGGGTCAATCTCTATGTTTCTGCCTTTAATATCATTGTTATCATCTATTATTATTATTATTATTATTATTATTATTATTATTATCATCATCATTACTACTACTACTACTACAACTACTACAACTACTACTACTACTACTACTATTATTATTGTTGTTGTTGTTGTTGTTGTTGTTGTTAAGGTGGCAAGCTGGTAAAACCATTAGGACACCGAGCAAAATGCTTAGTGACATTTCATCCGTCTTTATGTTCTAAGTTCAAATTCCACAAAGGTCAACTTTGCCTTTCATCCTTTTGGGGTCAATAAATTGAGTACCAGTGAAACATTGGCACTGATGTAATAAACTAGTCCCTGACCCCACCAAAAAAATTTCAGGCCTTGTGCCCTTAGTAGAAAGGATTATCATTATTATTATTATTATTATTATTATTATTATTATGATTATTATTATTATTCAATAGTTTAATTTTTATCCTGTGTGTTCACTGCACTACTGAGCACAACTCTGTGTGCCTTTGGTATGCACTGTGGTTTGTTGTGATGCTCTTATTTTCACTGTATTGAAAGTGCTTTACATAGGATGTGCATGGTGCCTAATAGTGCTATTTTCTGTATGTTATATACAGTTGTAAGTCCTAATGTTTTGGTTATGTATTTGTCTGTATGTTTTTTTTTTTTTTACTGTACTTAATGCACCTACTATTATAGGAATTGTTTCTGTTTTTAGAATCCACATTCGAGTTACTTCTATTTCCAGATCTTTGTATTTTGAAAGTTTCTCCATTAAATCTTATTTATTTACAAATCTAGTAGTCAAACTATCCAGAAATCCTTACATGTTGCACAATTGATGTAACTTTACAAAATATTTTACATAAAACTGTGCAGAATGTTTTGTATATTTAAGTCACTGAACAATTGCTTTCTTTCTTCTTTCTTTGGTATTTACCCATTTATTCATTCTTTGTTTTTTTTTAAATAT
>NC_068988.1:44420527-44425284 GCF_001194135.2 Octopus bimaculoides | reverse complement strand
CAAAGACAGTTTATAATAGTCAATAGTAAACTTATATCAACTGTCATGTTTTCTTCGTGCAGTGAAGTTTAACAAAACTCTAACTTTGTCACTCCATGAAATATTGTCTTCTATTTACTGCTTCTGTAGAATCATGCACAGCATAGTCAGTTCTTCAAAGACAGTTAAAACCTGCAGAGCTACTTTTCATGTGATGTTTATAATTTTCTTTTGATAATATTCAACCATTTATTTTCTTTAAAGTAGGTGATGAGTTCCTCAGAGCTTTTTTTTTTTTGTAAGATTTTTTGTCTTTTTTTGCTGTGTAAAATGTCTCAGTAACCATCTAACTTCATTCACTGGTCTGAAAGCAATAACTTTATTTCTGGTAAAGGCCTCTACAATTTTTTTAAGTTTGTATTTTTTAAGTGTAGATCAAGAATACACTATATTGATTGCTCTCAACAAAGTTTCAATGTCTCTTATTAATTGAACTTCTTTCCAGATCTTCATGGTTTCCAGACATTGTTGCTGAACTAAGTGCAGAATGTCCTGTTTCGATCTTACTACAACACCAATAATTCTACCCAACATTGTTATTATTCTATCAGATATAAACATCATCATTTTAAGGATCACAAGTTTCTGAACTTTCTAAAACTTATTTACATTATTTACATTTGATGGATATTTGTCCTCCCCTTGTTTGTTGTTAACACAACATTTCGGCTGATATACCCTCCAGCCTTCATCAGGGGTCTTGGGGAAATTTTGAACCTGGTTTCTCATTCCTAAGTTATTCCTAAGGTTCTCATTGCAGGTTCGAAATTTCCCCAGATGCCTGATGAAGGCTGGAGGGCATATCAGCCGAAACGTTGTGTTAACAACAAACAAAATGAGGACAAATATTCGTCAAATGTAAATAATGTAAATAATGTAAATAATTCCTCATCTCTTAAATATAGAACTGTATTTCTAAAACTGTTTGATTGTTAACACAATTCATGATCATAAAGGTGCAGGAATGACTGCATGATAAGAAGTTTGCTTTCCAATCACATGGTTCGGGGTTCAGTCTTACCATGTGGCACCTTGGGCAAGTGTCTTCTACTATAGCCTCAGACGAACCAAAGCCTTGTGGGTGGATTTGATAGACAGAAACTGAAAGAAGCCTATCATATATATGTATATATGTATATCTATATGTGTGTGTGTGTCTTTGTCTTTGTGTTTGTTACCTTACCATTGCTTGACGACCAGTCTAGGTGTGTTTATGTCTCCATAACTTAGCAGTTCAGCAAATGAGACCAACAGAATAAGTACCAGATTTAAAAAATAAGTACTGGGGTCAATACATTCAAGTAAAAGTTCAAGGTGGTGCCCCAGCATGCAAAACTAATATATTTGGTTTTCACTGAACACTGGTATGAACCAGAGAACTAGGATGCCAGCATCCCTCAAAGGATTATAGGTCCTTGACACAATTATCTAATACAGTAAATGTGAAAACTAATTTCTGTGTGTCAGTATGTCACACTTCGAACCCCACTGTTACTATTCATTGCCACTCCTACTATTGCTCATGTTGGGATGAGAGTAATAGTAGGCATAGAGATAGTAGTAGATTGACAGTTGTGATAGTAATAGTATGAGCCATAGTTGTGATAGAGGCAGAGGCGGAGGCGGAGGTGACGGTGATGATAGTGGTCGTAGTTGTAGCTGAAACAGTCAGGGACAATGGTGATAGTAAGCGATATTATGGTGGTGGAGGGGAAGGTGGCGAAATCAAAGGCGAAGCCAAATGTGGTAGTGTCAGAAGTCTGAATGGTGTGTGTATGGCAGTTGTTGTGGCGATGGTGGTGGTACTGGTGATGGTGATGGTTGAAAACAATCAACAGAAAGAGGGAGAGAAAGAAAGAAAGAGGTTAGACAGAAAAAAAAATTGTACTGACGCCTAAATGAGAAGACAAAAAATGTTGTTTATCATCCAGCTTTGCAATAAGTTCCAAGTTGACAAATTATATCATTGTTTTGGTGAAAATTGTTCATTGCTTGAAAAATATTGGTCAAGTTTAATAAAATTTAATACATACTCAATGCATGAAGTGTCATTGCTGAGCCCAAGGCCCAATGACAAGCCCTCCACAGGAGCTAGCTTAAAAGCCACCCGATAGGGCGGCTTCTGTTTATTTTTTCATGTTCCTTTCTGTTGAAGAGCACAGGCTCGAAACATAAAAGACTTTCTCACCTTCCCGAGCATTAAACTAATACATTTGTTTGTTGTTTATACACCTGTCTTCATCTTTTGTTCTTTTTGTTTTTGTAAATTCCAACTATATATACACACGCACATACATATATATACACCCACATACATGTATGTATGTATGTGTATGTATAAATGGATGTGTATGTCTTTGTGTCTGTGTTTATCCCCCACCACCACCACCAATTGACAACTGGTGTTGGTGTGTTTATGTTCCTGTAGCTCAGTGATTCAGCAAAATAGACTAATAGGGTAAGTACCGTGCTTTAAAAGAAAATAAGTACAGGAGACGTTTAGTTTGACTAAAATTCCTCAAGGTAGTGCCCCAGCATGACCACAGTCTAAGGACTGAAACAAGTAAAAGACAAAAGTTTAAAAATGCACACACACACACATACACACACACATAATTAAAAATGTTGTAATAAGCAGAGGTGAGAAGCTGTCACCTAGGTAGGACCAGAACACCCAACAAAACTGATCCCATTCCACCCTAATCACCATTTGTGAATTGGGTTCTCCAAAACTCCCTATGAACATTTTTGCCCACTTAACCAAGAACTGAAGGATCCTACATAGACTGATGTGTGATCCCTCTGCTGCAGGTAGATTTTTGAAGTGATTTTATAAAGTAATTCCATGACACCAATTTTTATAGGGGCTGTTTCTACTTTTAACCCTCCTGCCCCAGTCTAGACATGAGGTAAATTGCTTCCATGCCTGGCAATGAGTACCTACCACCAAAGAGATCCCATACACATCAAAACCACATAGTCTGATGGTCTTCAAGCCTGGGTAGCAGGAGTTACCTCTTGCTTGCAATAAATAACAGGTGCAAGAAGTACACTAAATAAACCAGTTTGAGGAAATGTCTTCCTAGGGTTAAATGGCAGTGTCATCATCTCTTAGAGGACAGTCACATTAAAGTGGCCATAAGCAATGCTATATTTGGTTAATTTTCCACTTTTATTTTTTAGAGAATGATATTTCAAGTAGGAGTTACTTTGTTTTTTTGTCCCCTTGACAACAATATGTAGCTGATTAGAGTATTGTCAATACTTTAAAAACTAGAAAATCAAAACAAAATACCATATGCATCAAAGATGCTCATAGCTGCACTCAGTAATGCAGTAAAAGCACACAACTCAATAAAAATAAAATTACTGGAAAATAATAATAATAATAATAATAGTCTCTGTTTACTACTTTCACGCACTGCTTACTTTAACTTTACTGTTATACCACACATAAATCCTGATAGCCTAAGTAAATCTAACAGAACATATCCTAGCTATTCTATTGCATTTACCCCAGGTTTATCAGACTATTTAACTGTACCCTGTACATAACTGTCCCATGTAATGTTATTTTCCGCATTACCAATCAAAGTAGGAAGAGGTGTACAGTGTTGTCCTCAAGAAAGCTAATGCATAACATGTCCAGAGCTTGATTCAGTGTATTTCTCCTAAGGAATTTGATCTGTTTATGCCTATTCCAAAGCTCTGCTCTACAGAGCTAACTAGAGCTAGACAACCGCTCTAACAGTAATTGTAACAACAACAACAACAACAACAACAAAAACTACATTTTCTACTTGCACTCATCTGTGAAATCAGTAATAAAGATAAAGATTCGCTGATAAACCGTGTTGAATGCTTAGATTAAGATCCGAGTAATTTGACAGAGGAGCAAAGTAACCACAGTAAGTTTATGTATTAATGGTGGATGCCAGCCAAGAAATGGACACCATTACAGCAGGACTGACTCAGCTACGTACAATTTAGTGAATGATTTATGAAGTTTTGCTCAACGTTTGATTCACTGTATTACCTACAATGAAGAAAGCAATATCATATCATTCACTAAAGATAATCAGGAGATATTCTGCTGATGGAATTAATGTCTTGAAAGTAAACAGCCTAGGTTATTAAACTGGACTTAAGGACAGAAATCTAACTACCTCTAAAGAATTTATGCCATCTTCAAATTCTATATGAAGAAACAGGAGAACATGAATGACTATACTGGTTCACAGTTAGTTGACAATTTTAGCAATGGCATTAAATAGGGCAACTCTTCATTGTTGAAAAACTTTTATTAAACACCCCTTTTTGTTGGCTTTATATAAACTGATTACTACGTTGGAGGAAGGATAGCTGCAGCAACAGGAGGATAGCTGTCACATAAATTTATATTTCCATGTTGGCATGGGAATATGAATATAAAATTTTTAATGATGAGGAAGATGAGAATATCAGAATGTAAGATGGTAAGGGTAGGGAAAAGAAGTGGAAGGTGGAAGATATATGAAAATGTAAGAGGTGCAATATGGCATGAAAATATACGTGTAAGTGTGTGTGTGTGTGTGTGTGTGTGTGTGTATATATATATACATATATATAGAGATATATAGATATATATATATATAGATATAGATATAGATATAGATATATAAAGCTACATATATACACTATATATGTGTGTGTGTGTGTGTATATATATATATCTATAT
>NC_068988.1:44414828-44419340 GCF_001194135.2 Octopus bimaculoides | reverse complement strand
GGTTTCAGGAGTTGTGAAGAAAGAATTTGTACGTAGTCTGTTTCTGAGAGCTATTCTATTTGATATCTGTATAATCATTAAAACATTTATTTAATTATGAACATAGAAAGAAATTATACATTAATCCCAATTTTTGTAAGCAGTTGTATCTGTAAAAATTTTATTTGCAGAGAGCAGAAATTGAAAGATATATGAAATGGACGTGCATTTGTGTGTGTGTGTGTGTGTATGTGTGTGAGAGAGAAATCCTCGGAGGTTTCCAGGAAGACCAATCCTCGGAACTTTCCAGGAAGTAGCTCATCCTCGGGCCTTTCCAGGAAATCTTCGGAACTTTCCAAGAAATACTCGGAACTTTCCAGGAAGCCCAATCCTCGAAAGTTTCCAGGAAGTCCTCGCTTCTTTCCAAGAAGTCCTCGGTTCTTTCCAAGAAGTCCTCGGTTCTTTCCAGGAGTTCATCGGAACTTTCCAGGAAGTCCAATCCTCGGAACTTCCCAGGAAGTCCCATCCCGGGAACTTTCCAGGAAGCAGCTTCTCCTCGGAACTTTCCAGTAATTCCTCTGAACTTTCCAGGATGTCTAATCCTCGAAACTTTACAGGGAGTAGCTAATCCTCGGATCGTTCCAGTAATTCCTCGGAACTTTCCAGGACGTCCAATCCTCGGAACTTTCCAAGAAGTCCAATCCTCGGAATTTTCCAGGAAGTCCAATCCTCGGAACTTTCCAAGAATTCCTATCCACTGATCTTTCCAGGAAGTAGCTTATCCTCTGATGTTTCCTGTAGATCCTCGGAAATTCGCAGTAAGTCACATCCTGGGAACTTTCCAGGAAGTAGCTCTGTCCCGGAACTTTCCTGGAAGTCCAGGTCTTTCCAGGAAACCCTCAGATCTTTCCAGGAAACCCCCAAAACTTTCTAGGAAGACCAATCACCGTAACTTTCCAGGAAGTAGCTCATCCTCGGATCTTTCCAGGAATTCCTCGGAAATGTCCAGGAAGTCCAATCGTCGGGACTTTCCAGAAAGTCCATCCTCGGAGCTTTCCAGGAAGTCCCGGATCTTCCCAGGAAGTAATTTTCGCTCCTCCACTTCCTTGGGACTTTCTAGGAAGTAATTCCACCCTCCTCGGAACTTTCCAGGAAGTAATTCGCCCCACTCTTCGGAAATTTCCAGAAAGTAGTTCCTCCTTCTCCTCGGAACTTTCCATTAGCGTGAAGAAACGTCATAAGATTTTTTCCCTTATGAAGTTTTTTCACGCTAACTACTTGATAAATTCTTATAAAGATTTTATCCTAATATTGTATTATGAATAATTAGAATATATTCTGTGCTGAATATTATTCCGTAAAAGCACATGTGCCGAAGTGTAACTTAAAAAGCCCACCTCTTTCATGGATATATAAGGGATAAACAATCGTCTATGTACTATGCTCGTCGGGGTATGTTGATTTTTGTTTATTTTTATGTGTCTTGACCATACGTGTACTGATGAATAAAAGATGCAGATTACAGCGTTGATCATGAAACCACTGGTTTACCATTAAGTTAAAAGTTTTTAGGAGGTTAGCTTTGAAATTTGTATTCCCTCACGATCGGTACAAATGTGCTTATGGTAGTTTTGACTTTTGGTAGTTTCACCCTCTAAGCGTAAGGCATTATCGTATAGTAATGCTCTTATATAAATTATATATATATATATGTAAATAATCCAAATAAGACAAAGGAATATTTTAACACATCTTTAACAACCAGTTACAAATGTTTCTGTACCAACTTTGTTTGCAACACCAGTTTAAACAATATTCAACAGTGTTGATAGCCCAGAACGCGGGCGAGCGCTTCTCTGGAAATACCCTACCTTTTTACCCTGCCAGGACCTTATATATACACACACACACACAACAGGTTTCTTCTAGTTTTTATCTATCAAATCAACTCTCAAGGCTTTGGTCTCTCTTGGGCTACAGTAGAAGACACTTGTTCAAAATGCCATGCAGTGGGAATGAACCTGGAACCATGCAGTTAGGAAGCAAACTTCTTAACCCTACAGCCACACCTACACCCTCACCACACCTGTGTCATTAAACTCAAAACTTTAAAGCATTCAGCTTTGTGTTCTTCTATTTCTGTTAACCCATCACCTTTTCATTTCTTTAATAATATTAGTCTAGCACTAACAATAGCTCACCATAACAGCCATTGTCATCCTCATCACAACCGCCGTCATCATAACTAGACATGATAAGGTATCCATCGTCATTGAACACCAGACTGAAGAATAATAAATCCAGTGTTGCTTGTACAAATAGTAGCCTAAAATGTTTTGACAGTTATCTCTCCCTGATGACTAAAGTTGCAAATAACAATAATAACACGATTAGCACCAATGTCTTTCTCAATCTTTAACATCATTATAACCAATACTTCACATATGCAGACATCATGTGATGGAATTTTGTTGGTGGGTTAAAGGGTATTAAAGTGATACAACACCCACCTTGGATAATTCTATCAGTTAAATAGCATTCCTATGTAATTTACATTCAGGAAATTAAAAAGTTTTCTTTAAATTAAATTTCAAATCCTTAAGCATAAAGATATTTGAAAATAAATAGATTTTAGAATAAAATTATTTTAAAATTAAAGAAGACATTTTGAATTAAGATATTTCAAAATAATAATATTTAAATTTAAGATATTTTAGCCCATCAGTATTTAAGCTAGCCATATCTGGCCTAAACATTCTGCCTGTTTAATGTTTAAACCAACCAGATACAGCCTTTCACATCTACCCTACTATGTCATTCTAAAATTAAACAATAACAACATCAACATCTTGAAACTACAGGATAATAAAAGATTAATCTAAAACAAAGTGTCTAAATAAGCATTACATTTGACAGAGTAATCTGAATGCTAAAGGGTTAAATTAAGATATTTTGAAAATATTTTGTTCTGCCAACAGATATAGCAAAATTACAGAATAATGGTTCAGATTTAGGGACAAGGCCAGCAATTTTGATAGTGAATGGGGTGATTAGTCAATTTCATCGATCTCAGTACTTGACTGGCACTTTATTTTATCAGCTTCAGAGTGATAAAAATTAAAGTTGACCTTCGCAGGTATTGAACTCGGAATATATACCTCAAAGAATTTAGTCTGACATTCTAGCACTTCTACCAGCTCACCACCCTACCATAGTACTTGAAGGTACATAATAAATCCTGTATTCAGTCAGAATTGGAGTTTATGATATAGAGTCAAACTGGGTTAAGCTAGGATATGCCAAGTATGTTGAACCCATGAATCTCATTTGAAATGTCCATTTGCTTACAACAGCATTACATTTGCAGATGTTTATCACTACATCAACAGGGGAGCCTCAACATGGTCACTCAACCAGCTAGAAATAACAGTCAAATCTCTTCAAAACATATCCGAACATCATAAAAATGAAATAAAATGAAAGAACACACAGGATAATGTGATCCTAGATACACTACGTCTGAAAAGAAGGATGAGATGGTGGTCTCACGGCTGAATAACTTTGACCTTGTGTCTGCTGGATTAGAACTGACTGTGAGCTAAACAACATCAGCAACAACAACAACAACAACACTCCTACAACCACCATCACTTCCAACACCACCACTAAAACCATCATCCTCTGTTTTATACATTGCCTCAGGTTGGCCTTAGAAATAGCAGCAAGTTACACAGGAAATTAATTAATTGAGTCTGAGGTAACATGTTTCTGAATTATTCTATTTTAGTCTTGTGTTATTTTCAGTCTGTACATGTAACAATATGTACGGCTTTGTGCATGAGTATGCACATTTTCAGACGTGTGTGTGTGTGTGTATTAATGTATTTCTATGTATTTGTTAGAAAGAACATGTTTTAGGTGTGTGTTATGTCTGTGTTTATGTGTAGTTGTGTACATATGTGCCACATCTGAAATTCATATGGTTATCTATAAAAATGCATATATCTGTGCATGTGATTGTGTGTGTGTATGTGTGTGTGTGCATGTGTGTGTGTTCGTGTGTATGTGTCTGTGTTTGTGTGTGTTTGTATGTGTACGTCCATGTGTGTTTGTGTGAGTGAATGTGAATTAGTACAAGTGTGTGTGTGTCTGTGTGTGTATGTGTGTGTGAGCACATATGCGTCTGTGTGCTTGTGTGAGTGTGTGTGTAATTGTGTGTGTTTGTGTGTGTGTGAGCGAATGTGAATTAGTACAAGTATGTGAGCGTGTGTTTGTGTGTGTATGTGTGTGTGTGTGTGTGTGCACTTGTGTGTGTTTGTGTGAGTGAATGTGAGTCAGTACAAGTGTGTGTGCTTGTGTGTGTATTGTGTGTTTGTGTGTGTATGTGTGTGTATGTTTATGTGTGTTTGTGTGAGTGTGCTTGCATGTGTGTGTGCATTTGTGATTGTGTGTGCTTGTGTGTGTGGTGTGTTGTGCGTGTTTGTGTGTGTATGAGTGCATGTGTTTATGTGTGTGTGTTGTGTGTTTGTGTGT
>NC_068988.1:44413018-44414818 GCF_001194135.2 Octopus bimaculoides | reverse complement strand
TGTGTTGTGCGTGTTTGTGTGTGTATGAGTGCATGTGTTTATGTGTGTGTGTTGTGTGTTTGTGTGTGTGTGTATTTGTGAGTGTGTTTGTGTGTATGTGTGAGTGAATGTGAGTCAGTACAAGTTTATGTGTGTGTGTGTGATTGTGTGAGTGTTTGTGTGTGTGTGTGAGTGAATGCGAGTCAGTACAAGTGTATGTGTATGTGTGTATGTGAGTGA
This sequence comes from Octopus bimaculoides, assembly GCF_001194135.2. Lineage (NCBI taxonomy): Eukaryota > Metazoa > Mollusca > Cephalopoda > Octopoda > Octopodidae > Octopus > Octopus bimaculoides. The sequence goes on along the minus strand of NC_068988.1, from coordinate 44,414,599 downwards.
GAATGTGTGTGTGTGAGTGTTTGATCATGCTTATGTATTTGGTTGTGTATATGTGCATTTATTGAGAGTGTGTGATTGTGTGTATGTTTGAGCATGCGTCCGTGATTGAAATTGCATGTATGTATCAGTATTCATGTGTTTGAAAGCAGATCTGGTTATGTACAAAATGATTAACCACCACTACCATCTTCCTATATACATGCACACATAAGCCAATGAAGGGAGCTTCTATTCAGTCACTCGACCTGCTAGAAATAGCAACCAAAGATCCCTCATACCACTCACTACAGCATGGAAAGTAGACATTAAATGACGAAGATGGTGATGGCAGTGTTAATTAGATAAGGATATACTGGACGATGTAACTCCAATAGGCCAAAAGACAGAGAGGTGATATCTGGAACATCATTGATCATAGATTATGTTTTCTTTATCGCTACTACAACAGGTAATGTCTCGATGAACTCATTAATTGGTGGTACTTCACATTTTATGGCATGAATACATGGCCAAATATGAGCTTTGTGGACACATTCTACCCATCTGAATTTATGATATTGCAGTTCATTAAAGTAAAAAATTCCTTTGGATGACTTATTATGGCCACATCATCCAAACAGAGAAAAGATTTTACATACGATGATGGCCATCCACTTGCATCTGATTTGTTTAGAAAATATAGGTAACTGAATGATTTTTACACCTTTTGCTTAAGGGTTGTTTTAGGTTGGTGAATTTCATTTCCTTTAAGCTTAGGGTGAGACCAAAAGCCTTAACAGCATGTGATAAATATTCCACAATTAATTGTGCATCAACAAAACTTTTGTCATAAGTGCTACATCATCAGTAAAAAGCATGACATGAATAAATTTTGCCCTGTTCAGCATATTTGTTTTGAGTTACTGGCAATTAATCAATCCTCCATTAATACAAGAAGCAAGTCTGACTGCCTTATCTAAGTCTCTGAAAGTGTAATCAAACACAATTGAGATATAAAGAGCAAACAATACAGGATCTGAAATGTGTATAGCTTTATATGATAGATTCTCTGTCAGCCTCAATGATGTGAATGGAGTTGGTTGAGCAACTGAATTCCAGCTCAAGGAATTAATGAGAAAACAACTGAATATTCCACAGACACAGGTACAGTTAATGAAATTAGAATAGGTAGAATTCTGAGAAAAATAGAAAAACAAAGAGAAAGGGAGGGAGAGAGAGAAAAGAATCGACCCCCACCAAAACTGGAATGGTATTTTACTTATTAACCTTGAAAGGATGAAAGGTAGAGTTGACAGTAGCAGAATTTGAACTCACAAGGCAGAAAAATCAAAATGAATACTGTAAGGTATTCTTTTCGATATTCTAATGGTTCAGTCAATCTGCTGCCTTTTTGTAATTGTATACATTTCTGAATGTGTTAGTGTGTGTGTACACGTGTGTGTGTACATGTGTGTGTATGCACATGTGTCTGTAGAAGGTTAATTACTATTATGCATTTATATAAATTGTCCACTTCTATCTCTATTTCGGGATATGTAGGCATCTTCTAAATATCTTATATATATATATATATATATATAT
>NC_068988.1:44411718-44412731 GCF_001194135.2 Octopus bimaculoides | reverse complement strand
TATATATATATATATATGTATATATATTTTTGTATGTGCGTATACACGCACGCATATACAGATATACAGATAAATGTAGATATAGATGCATGTATGTGTGTGTGCATATGTGTGTGCCTGTGTGAGTGTGTGAGAGAGAAAGAGAGAGACTTTTAGATAGATAGATAGACAGACACATGCATGCATATACTCATACATACATACACATACTCATACTTGCATAAATATATACATACTCACACACACATACACACACAAACATATGCACACACGCACATACATATGAGTATTTTGAAGTGCATGTGTCATCTTTATCTTTTTTTAACACACATGTGACTGTGATTATATGGAAATGTGTGTATAGATCTCTATGTCATTAGTAGGTGCATATGCGATCTACTCCACATACATAAAATATATCTGGCTCTGTGTGTGCTACCTTTTTATTACCAACCAATATTTGAGCGATTATCAAGACAAGCCACCTTAAGGCAGGAAATTAGTCATTAAACATAGAACTATTCTTCTGTCTTTTGATCTTTCTACAATGTCACTGTGCCTTTTGTTCAAGGGGAAATCTTGGCTACATTTTGGCATCAGTTCTCTGCTTTTTCAAATCATTTTCGACGACTGAAATTATAGGTGTAATTTCCTCTTTGTGTTGTATGGTTGATAGTAAAATCTTTTGCTTTAAACCTCTAGCTGCAAGGAAGGGTTTTTACTTATTGGTCTTATGGATGAAACCAGAAAACTATGGAATGAGAAAGCTGCCAAAAATGATTAAAGTGACTTCTTGAAATCCTTTGTAGAGGATGAAGATATAAAGCAAAGTGAGGGGTGTGTTGCTATGATGTTAAAATAAAAATCTAACATTAATATTGTTGCTCAGGTGAAGAGTTCTGTCTAACATGTTTCCTGTGCTCTCCACTAACTTGGACAGCTCTCCCTCTCTATCAATTCCTCTCTCTCTCTCTCTTCATAATATATATATACATATATATACACCTATAAGT
>NC_068988.1:44405805-44411507 GCF_001194135.2 Octopus bimaculoides | reverse complement strand
ATATATATATATATATATATATATATATACACACACACACACACATATATACACATATACACGTACATACACATGTATGTATGTATGAACACACACACACATATATGTATACTTATCAGGAAAGTCTTTTGTTAACTCTCTTTCCTAACAGGCACAAATAATTGACAGAAATGATAGAGCACCAGCCTAAAATGCCTGAAAGTTTTTACTCTCTGAAATCTATTCTTTATTCATTCAAAAGCAGCTATTATTGCCTTCTCCTTTCATAACAATGGAATACATATAAATACCAGTAATTATCAATAATATGCTGAGTTTGATTCAATTGACTATAGTGATCCCTTATAAAACAAATGATTGATTATTCATTACAACAAATCACTTGTACAATATTTGGGATTTATCCATTTATGGAAACTCAGAAAGTTTGATTCTCTTTGGAATTTTTGTTTTATTTCTCTCTTTATTCGTTTTTAATGATATATATATATTCTCGTTCTCATTTACCTTCACTCAAGTGAGAGAGAATGAAGACAAGTTTTCATGGCTCTTGATTAACAGATAAACAGACAAATGGAGAATTAGGTAGTCATATTCATATATAATTACATTTGTAATCAAACTAGACATACAGACAGGAAGGTAGGCAAATGGTCAGATAAACAGATGGACATAAAATGTAAGGTGATTGAAGAGATATGTTCGAAGCAATTATAAAATAAGTGATGAGAAAATACTTTGATAAGGGGTAAATGTGTATATACATACATATTTAAACACACATGTATACACAGATACATGTATACACACACACGCACATCCACACACTCAGCAAATACTATTTTCCAGTATTTTTCAACTCTTATACATGCCTCACACTATCATAAAATCTACATAAAACTTTTGAGCACTGGAATATGTACATGTGCTTCATGGGGTCACAGCTTGGATTATGACCCTATCTGTGTATGATAGGTATTGTTGTTGTTGTTGGCACTCCGTCGCTTACGACGTCGAGGGTTCCAGTTGATCTGATCAATGGAACAGCCTGCTCGTGAAATTAACGTGCAAGTGGCTGAGCTCTCCACAGACACGTGTACCCTTAACATAGTTCTCGGAGATATTCAGCGTGACACAGTGTGACAAGGCTGACCCTTTGAATTACAGGCACAACAGAAACAGGAAGTAAGAGTGAGAGAAAGTTGTGATGGAAGAGTACAGCAGGGTTCGCCACCATCCCCTACCGGAGCCTCGTGGAGCTTTAGGTGTTTGCGCTCAATAAACACTCACAACGCCTGGTCTGGGAATCGAAACTGCAATCCTATGACCGTGAGTCCGCTGCCCTAACCACGTATGATAGGTATATATATCAAGAAAAAAGACTGTAGTGTGCAGAAGAGAAGACTGTGCTGGTATACTCTTTACTTGTTTCAGTCATTTGACTGTGGCCATGCTGGAGCACCGCCTTTAGTCGAGCAAATGGACCCCAGGACTTATTCTTTGTAAGCCTAGTACTTATTCTATCGACCTCTTTTGCTGAACCACTAAGTTCTCAAAAGAAAAATGGTGAACTTATTTCTTTGACATGAAAGGACAACAGAATAATGGAAACAAGTATGACCTTAAATCTTTTAAAAACCCACAACCTGTTTTAGAATTAGAATAAGTCCTGGGGTCGATTTGTTTGACTAAAGGGCATGCTCCAGCATGGCCTCAGTCAAATGACTGAAACAAGTAAAAGGATAAAAGTAAAAGACTAAGGATATATACCTGTCTTCGTCTTTGTTTTTCTATAAATATATATATGTATACAGTAGTAGTAGTAGTAGTAGTAGTAGTTGTTCAAATTATTGAGGTATCAAGGTATCACTGAAGATTTTCCTTCTTTATGTGTTCAACTCTTTCACACACACACACACACACACACACACACACACACACACACACACACACACACACACACACACACACACACACACACACACCAAAAGACTGATTGACAGCTAAAATTACAAGATTTTTGGAGAAGAGGGAAAACAGGAATAATGATGTGAGCCAATGAAACAGTTTCAAACTGATGCAAATGAAATGAAATAACCCCAACTTTGAAATGAAAAGTAGGTAGCTGATATAATATGAGTTTACATATACTTTACAGATCACGCTTAACTGTGTATTATTTGTGCATCTTATACCTTTTGGCTATTACCTGGTTAAGTCATTAGACTACGGCCATGCTGGGGCACCGCCTTGACATTTTAGTGGAGTGATTCAACCCCTGTACTTATTTTTTAAGCCTGGTGCTTATTCTATCAGTATTTTTTGCTGAACCACTAATTTATGGGGATGTAAACACACCAACACTGGTTGTCAAGTGATGATGGGAGGACAAACACAGATAACACACATGTATATACATATATATACAACAGGCTTCTTTCAGCTTCCATCTACCAAATCGACTCGAGGTTATAGTAGAAGATACTTACTTTAGGTGCTACGCAGTGGGACTGAACCTGGAACCATGTGGTTAGGAAGCAAGTTTCTTACCACACAGCTGCTCCTGCACATCAACACATATATTATATATATATATATATATCAATGTACACAAACGTGTGTGTGTGTGTGTGTGTGTGTATGCATGTGTGCATACATGCGTGCATGCATGTGTGTGTGTGTGTGTGTACACTAATTCTTTTTCTTGTGATTCAAATTTCAAGCTCTGGTAATCAATCAGGTAGATGCCTGATCAATAGAATGCTGTGACAGTCAGGTTGTGAGAAAGATATTTCAGGTTAAATAAGCAATATGATTTGCACCATACATTGAGTGCAATATTCCTCTATCATTTACAGCAGTAACACACAAGCATACAGATAGACAGACAAATGGATGGATAGATAGATAGATAGATAGATAGATAGATAGATAGATAGATAGATAGATAGATAGATAGATGGACGAACAGCTGGATGAACAGACAGATGGGCAGATAGATCTGCAACCTTTAAGAATATATAGATAAGTGTAGGACCTGCCTTGCAAACACGAGATAAAAGAGGAAAATCAAGGGCAATATGGCCAACTCTCATCAGCCTACCTTCCCAGCTTTGTTCCTGTTTGTCCCAAATTGGACTTATCAGATATCGGCAAGCCTGCAACAAGCATGAACATTCTCGTTTGTAAATCTTCACTCCGAAAGCCAAGCCAAAAAGAATATATGTGTATCATCTTCATCATCATCATCATCATCATCATCACTGTCATCATCATGATCATTGTCTAACATCCATTCTCCATGCTGGCATTGGATGGATGGTTTGACAAGAGCTGGCCAGCCAGAGAGCTACCCAGGCTCCAATTGTCTGTTTTGGCATTATTTCTATGGCAACAAGCTGGCAGAATCATTAGCATGCTGGGCAAAATCCTTAGTGGTATTTTTCCTATCGCTACATTCTGAGTTCAAATGCTGCCAAGGTTGACTTTGCCTTTCATCCTTTCGAGGTTGAGAAATTAAGTACCAGTCGAGCACTGGGGTCGATGCAATCGACTCGACCTCTCCCCCAACCACTGAGTGTTCTTACTGTGCCATCAGTGCAGGTGCATTTACATAGCACCAGCACAAGTGAAGTCTGCATAGCATCAGCATGAGTGCATCTCATGTGGCACCAACATGAGTACATCTCATGTGGCACTGGCACCTACATGACAAAGACCTCTCAGCTGGGAGAGGAGGGAGAGGAATGACCATAACAGATATGCCTGTGTGCATGGGTGGCCACAATTTTACTTATTCTTTTATTTGTTTCAGTCATTTGACTACAGCCATGCTGGAGCACTGCCTTTTACTTAGCTTGACATGTCTTCTCAAGTACAACAAATTGCCACAAATTCTGGTCCCTTCTCATTTCAGTGAGGCCCCAGCATTTCTCAACTGGGGTTCCCCAGTTTCCTAGGTTTCCACAAAAGGTTCCTAGGGGTTCTGCAAGAAAGAGTGAGATAAGCTAATGCTAATTTCATGATCGTAGTATTGATTATTGTAATATAGACATCATCCTACCTAACTTATTTAATCAACCTTGAAAGGATGAAAACAAAGCTGACCTCAGCGGAATTTGAACTCAGAAAGTAAAGACATGAATTGCCACTAACTGAATATATAATAATGAGAAATAAATATTTTGTACTGAATGGTCAGAAATGTATATCTTAGATGATTAGGTTGATGAAGTTTTGAAAGGATAACTTTGTACATGCATCATCCCCTAGTGGACAAGTGTTACAAGGGTGATAATTGTCTTTTCATAATATTTGGTGGGATTAGAAACTTGAATTTGAAATTAAAGAATATTAAGGAAAAATATGCACAGAATTCACATATTTATGGTTTGTCTGTTTACTTATTTTTTCCCCAATAGTTAATGATGCAAGACTATGTTGACTGAATGATACTAACAAGGATAAAAAGAATTGAGAAAAACTGAGAAAAATGACAGCTAATTTTCCTTTTGAGAAAAGCTGAGAAAAGTGACAGCTAATTTTCCTTTTGAGAGGTATGCTTTGGCAACCAAAAACAGGAAATATCAACAAAGACTTTTTAGTTACAAAAAGGATAGTATATTAGCAATACACCCAAATTCTACAAGCATTGCTGGTTATGTGGAATTTTTGTTGAATATTGTTTACATTATTGTAGCTGTACAAAAATATAATGACAGTAATACCTGTCATCCTATAAAACATGATATTGCAAGAAAAATATTATACAAAGCAATTTCTAGAATGGTTAGCAGAGGAAACCAATACAGAAGCTGCATGTTGTGAAATATACATACATATACACATGCAAGTAAGGAATGCAACATGTGATTCTCTGGAACATAGAATAAAAAAAAATAACTTGTTTTGTTAAGTAAGTGTATAAATATTACTTCCAAACTAATGAAAAACTTAACATCTATTACCATGAAAGAAGAAACATTTATATATTTTACACCTAGTATATGAACTTATTTTCATACCTGTGATTATTAGGGTACTAAGTCATGTGACCAGATGGCTGACTCATCAACAGACTTTATAAATCTAAATTGATCTTCACAAAAAATTCTGAAGGCACCATTAATTGGCAGCTATGTGTTCCATCTGTGATTGTAACTGTTCAAGTCTGCAAAACTTTGCAGAAGTTGTCTCATATAAACACATGTATATGCATGCATTTATACAGATATACATTGACTTGTATTCAGGAGTGGCTATGTGGTAAGTAGCTTGCTTATCAACCATATGGTTCCGGGTTCAGTGTCACTGCATGGCACCTTAGGCAAGTGTCCTGCTATAGCCTCAGGCCGACCAAAAGCTTGTGAGTGGATTTGGTAAATGGAAACAGAAAGATGCTTGTTGTATATATATATATATATATATATATACAACAAGGATGGGATCAGACGTGCATCACAAATCGACATAGAAAACTTAAGAAAAGTTAAACACAGCAACACACCTTCCCCAAAAATACTGCCATACATATCCACATACAACCCCAGAAACAAAGAAGCCTTCACCATCATCACCCAAAACATACCAATGCTACATAAGGACCCCAAATTAAAGGAAATTCTACACACACACAAAATCATTAAAAGCTACAAACAACCAAAATCATTGAAAAAGATCCTCACAAAGGCTAAATTATTTTC
>NC_068988.1:44403347-44405087 GCF_001194135.2 Octopus bimaculoides | reverse complement strand
GTTATTTCTCCAAAATACAATGTTTATATACCAAAAAAATTTTATAACATTTTTCTGACATAATTTAAATATATACTTTAACCATGTAACACAAGCCTTCTGTAGTTTTTTCACTCTTATTATCTTTTATATATATATATGTGTGTGTGTGTGTGTATACATATGTATATGTTTGTGTGTCTGTTTGTCCCCTGCCACTGCTTGACAACCGATGTTGGTGTGTTTACATCCCCGTAACTTAGTGGTTTGGCAAAAGAGACCAATAGAATAAGTACTAGGCTTACAAAGAATAAGTCCCGGGGTCGATTTGTTTGACTAAAGGCGGTGCTCCAGCATGGCTGCAGTCAAATGACAGAAACAAATAAAAGAATAAAAGAATCAGTGCCGCTGGACTGGCTCCTGTGCAGGTGGCACGTAAAATACACCATTTTGAGTGTGGCCATTGTCAGTACCACCTGACTACTGGCCTTTATGCCGGTGGCACATAAAAGCACCCACTACACTCTCAGGGTGGTTGGCGTTAGGAAGAGCATCCAGCTGTAGAAACTCTGCCAGATCAGATTGGAGCCTGCTGTAGCCATCTGGTTCGACAGTCCTCAGTCAAATCGTCCAACCCATGCTAGCATGGAAGGCAGACGTTAAACAATGATGATGATGATGATGATATAAACACACACACACACACACACACACTCACACAAACATTCATGAATGGTACTCATCCCAGTTATTCTGATGATTTTGACTTATTTCTTGACTAATTTCTAGTCAAGGGATTCTCTTTGTCTCACCATTAAAACCCAACTCCGCCACCTCTCTGGAGAAATTAAATAAAAATTTTAAAAAAGTGTATTCATTCATTCCAGGATAAAACACTATGAAGAGAAAAGCTCTTGATGAAGCAAGAGGCTGATTTGATTCCAGTTAACATCATTTCAATTCATTTCTATCAATGATACCCCAGAGAAATACACAAGTGCCATAACTTCCTGTTTTCTTCTGAAAAAATATAGTGCCTTACACACTAACAAGAAAAACAGTAGCATATAAATATATGTGTCTCCTTGTCTGTCTGTCCATCTGTCAGGATGTTTGCTTGTGTATATAGACACACCTTATACATTGATATCCATGCATACGTACACATATTTGAATGCAGTCGATTTACTTCCTCAGCCGAACCTTCTCATAATAAAATGTTAATTCTTCCTTGAAGCCTTAGGCAAGTTTTCCAGGTAGGAAAGAAAACATTTCCCTTTAAACCTGAAATAGCTTTTAGAAAATTGACATTAACCAAAGTGATTTTTACTTTTAAATATTTCAATATGGTTCTATATGTATGTGTATGCATGCGTGTTTGAATGCATGTAAGTTTAATGTGTGTGTGTCTTTGTATTGTGTGTGTGTGTGTGTGCTTCTGTGTAGTTGTTTTATCCTCAATGTTTTGTGTACGTGTATGCATATTTTCATTAAGTGTGTGCATATGAAGTTGTATTGTCATCTGTTACGCATGATTATATATAAAAATATTTCATAAGATTGATGTGTATTTTTTACAAGTGTGTATATGTGTATGTATACATGTGTATGCATACATGTGTGTGTATATGTATATTCTTTCATTTGTTTTCTTTTTTTTTTAATTATGAAGGTTACTCTGATTACTCTGCATAAAATACAAAATATTTTATTTTTTGGGAGATAAGGTAGGCAATAATTTGCTCCTGCCTTTCAATTTCA
>NC_068988.1:44395169-44398113 GCF_001194135.2 Octopus bimaculoides | reverse complement strand
CATAGGTAGGTAGGTAAGTAAGTAGGTAGGTAGGTAGGTAGGTAGGTAGGTAGGTAGGTATGTAGGTAGGTAGGTAGGTAGGTAGGTAAGCAGGTAATTACATAGGTAGGTAGGTAGGTAAGTAGGTAGGTAGGTAGGTAGGTAGGTATGTATGTATGTATGTATGTAGGTAGGTAGGTAGGTCGGTAGGTAGGTAGGTAGGTAGGTATGTATGTATGTATGTATGTAGGTAGGTAGGTAGGTAGGTAGGTAAGTAGGTAGGTAAGTAGGTAGGTATATGAGAGGTGTTAGAGGAAAGCAATTCAGTTGTGTTAAGTGGAGATAAATTGTTATTAATGACTAAAATATGATATGGGAATACCATGGTGTTGTATAAGACTGGAGACATCAAGATACTGATGGGAAGGTTCTGAAGTATTGAAATTATGAGAAACAAGCTTTTCTGATCCATTGCTACTTCATCAAACATCAAAAATTTTCTTTGAAGCAATCAGCCAGCCCCTGACCAGGTTTACCTATCTACAATACACCACATAGTTAGCATTTTACAGAGTAGGATATTTTTGGAGGTACAGATGAAGGAGTCTATTAAATGGAAAGATGAACCAAGGATATGTGAGTGCTGATGTTGTAGATAAAGGGATGGGTGTTTCAATGGATGGGGGATCAAGACAAGGATCTGGATTGGGTGTGGAGAGTAGAAAGAAACTGTAGACCAAAAGTTTGCATAGGTTGTGGGTTGGTTTGATGGCTGGAAGTGAGTGTTCAAGGAAGATGTAGGATGTATCAGTGTTTGATTAGAGGGGATGGAAGTTGTGCTGGAGCAATCAGATAACAGGATGGAAAGTGATGAGAAAGTGGGGCAGGTAGTAGTGAGTCAGATACAGAGCAGAAACGCAAAAGTGTAGTGAATAGTAAAGATGTGACAGTGTGAGCAGTCCCAGATACAGAGATGACAAAGATGGAGGAATGATAAAAAGGAGACAGTTGATTTGGTGGGATAAGGTGAAATCAGGATAGGAGAAGTAAGTCAATTCGTAATAGGAGGAGCTGAAAAGGTAAGTCGTCAATGGGGACACAAACGTCTAAGAAGTTGACAGGGGTTTAGGAAAGGATAGATGTGAAACCTAAAGTAGGATAGGAGTTAACAAAGAAAATTAATGACCAGCATAGTTTCTCGTTCTCTCATTCTAAATGATCCTAAAATCCATCCTGCTAACAATTTACTCATAGTTACCATCTTCATAATATGAGCAAGAAATGGTATTTCATTATTTATATCGATTGTCACTGATTGTGAATCTAGAGTCACAATCCTTCAGACTTTGTGTATCTCAATTGCAGTGTATTTGTGGGCTGATAGCAGCGAGCAGGAAATTTTCCAGCATGAAAATTGCATATTTTCATCAGCCCCCTTGTGTGCTGCATTAAGGTCTTTCTAGGCTGGCTTCCTAAAAGAGATTGATTAGTTTTACTCCTTAAGTGGTGCAATTAGTGCTAGAGGTGGTTGTAGGAAAAGCGTAACAGCCCATACACAAATAAAGTGGAAATATGTAATGATTTGTAATCTATATAAGGTGCTGAGTTGGTAAAATTGTTAACACATCAGGCAAAATATTTAGTGGCATTTCATCTGCCTTTACCTTCTGAGTTCAAATTGCACCAAGGTCAACTTTGCCTTTTATCCTTTCAGGGTCAATAAAATAAGTACGAGTTGACCACTCGGGCTGATGTAATCGACTATCCCCCTCCCCCAAGTTTCAGGCCTTGTGCTTATAGTAAAAAGGATTTGTAATCTATTATTTCACAAAGCTTTCTATCCTCATAAAAAAACAAAAAAATCAGAGTATGAGATGTGAATGAACAAGATGCTGTGAACCATGAGCAATGAAACTCAAAATATTAATACTGCAGTAGGATATAGAATAAAAAAGATGAAGCCTAAGATAGTATAGGCATTAGGTGATGTGTATTGATGGAGTGGCAGCATTTGTATGAACAATTTAACATAAAAAGTTAAAACATTCTAGAAACCAAAGTGTTGATGTGAATGATATGTGAAATACTAAAAGATCAATGGAGATATCAGAAGATGTGTTAATAATAGTGGGCTTTGCAGACAAGGCTGATGGTTCAATTTCATTTGGTTCGGTCAGGCTCAATTTGTCTGATTTGGTTTGGTTTAGTCTGGTCTGGTCTGGTCTGGTCTGGTCTGGTCTGGTTTGGTTTGGTCTGGTCTGGTCTGGTTGAGCCTGATCTGATCTGGTTTGGTCTAGTCTTGTATGATCTGGTCTGGTCTGTATGTATATATATGTGGATTTATGAATGAGAGAGTGTGTCAATGAATAAGTAACTGAGGTTATCCGTGAGTGAGTGAGTGAGTGAGTGAATGAGTGAGGTGAGTGAGTGTTAGTGAGTGGATAAATGAGTGAGCAAATGAGTAAGTAGCACAGTACAAGAATGCAGTGCTGGAGTTCTGAGATATTATGGGCTGGGATGACTTACCACTTTTTGCTGGCTGGTGATGATCATTTAGACCAGGAATACTCTATCATGTTCAGGCTTCATCATCATCATCACTATCATCATCATCATCATCATCATCAACATCAACATCATCATCCTCATCATCATAATGATCAATTGCCATTTCGAGCGAGATCGTTGCCAGTGCCCCTGGACTGGCTTGTGCGGGTGGCACATAAAAGACACCATTTCGAGCGTGGCCGTTTTCGTGCGGGTGACACGTAAAAGCACCCACTACACTCTGAGTGGTTGGCGTTAGGAAGGGCATCCAGCTGTAGAAACTCTGCCAAATCAGACTGGAGCCTGGTGTTGCCATCCGGTTTCACCAGTCCTCAGTCAAATCGTCCAACCCATGCTAGCATGGAAAGCGGACGTTAAACGATGATGATGATGATGATGATCATTATCATCATCACCA
>NC_068988.1:44392694-44393868 GCF_001194135.2 Octopus bimaculoides | reverse complement strand
ATATATATATATATATATATATATATATATATATATATATATATACATATAGCATGTAGCATTAAAAGTAGTCACTTTAAATGATTCTATTTACCAAAGCTGTCCTTTCTGTCACACATACATCATGCATGCACATAGATATATATATACTACTCATATATACACCACACACACACACACACACACACACTGAAACAAAGTATATAGTTCAAAGATTACAGTTTTGAAGAATAGTAAACAAATCAAATTCATCAGAAAAGAGCCAAAGAGTCAAACCTGCAATAGAATATTCTATTGGAAGGAAAGGGGACGAATGGGTGGCTGGCTGATATTTAAGCATGCCACTGCCACCATCATTACCATCATCATCGTCGTCATCGTCATTGTCATCATCATCATCATCATCATCACCAAAATAGCATTAGATGAAAGCTGTTTCTTATAAAGGCATAAAGCCTCAAGATTTTCAGAAAAGTATGCAATGCTGTAACATTCTGCTACTTATAATATAATAAATGATTTATCTGTATGTACATCTGTATATCTGCATTTATGCATGTACGAGTATATTTATGTGTGTGTGTGTGTGTGTGTGTGTGTGATATATATATATAGATATACATACTTATATATATACATATACATAATTATATATATATGTATGTATATATATGTATATATATATATGTGTGTGTGTGTGTGTGTGTGTGTGTGTACACACTGATGCACACACATATAAATAAGCACTCACACACACACACACATTCATGTCAATATGTAATATATTGGGAGAGAGAGAGAGAGAGAGAGAGAGATGGAGCAACACAAAGTATTCTGGAACAAAAGCAAAACACTTTTAGAAGACAGGATAGTGTACACACACACACACACACTCACACACACACATACATACACAAGCAGACGCACATGCATACACAGTGCAAACATCAATACACCATGCAAACGTGTACAATGAAGGCAGTCACGTAGATACAGAAGAATACAATTCTTATTTCCAAAACTAGCAACTTATGTGTTATTACTTATGTATAAGATATCTTTCTTATTTTCATAGTCTGTATTGTACTTTAAAACACAGATATGCACTGCAAGACACACACACACACACACACACACACACACACACACACACACACACACACACACACACACA
>NC_068988.1:44389245-44391730 GCF_001194135.2 Octopus bimaculoides | reverse complement strand
ATATATATATATATATATATATATATATATATATATACATACACACACTTGAAGGAAATAAAAATGGTAGGTAAGTCATTATTTAAAGATATTTAGGGTTGTCTCATGGCTAGAAATTCTCTTATAATGGTTTTTAACCATTTTAAATACAAACATAAATGTTTTAGCTCTGCTTGGAGCACACTGAAACCAATTTATTTTACTTTCTGCTCTTCTGTTAATGGTTTTGTTTTTTCTGTCTTTGTTTTTGTTGTTGCTGCTGCTTCTGCTGCTACTGCCAGTGGTGGTGTCTTGAAGGTGGTGCATAACAGAGATAAAAATTGCAATGAATAGAATCAACAGATATAGTAAGGTCTTATATACGTGACATAATGAGTCGAAAATCTTTGACCAACTGAGATTATCCATGCAAATAGTAAACAAAAACTCCCCTTGGGGTGTTTAAAATCTAAACTCAAATGATAAAGGAAAAGCTCCAATCAGATCAATTGGTTGAAACTTATCTTAATATAAATTTGAGTGATGTTTCTCTGTCCGTTACGTTTTTATGTTCGTTAACTCTTCCTAGACCATTGGTGCAAGGACAACGAAACTCAAACTAGCAACTCCCCTAATCCCAGGGATTATCCTAGGGGGATCTATATTTTTAAGGGCTGCCTAATTGGGGCCCCACTGACCCCACTATTTTTACAGTATTTTAGATTAAATACATGACATTGGTGACCAAATTGAAGCAATGACAATGAATTTCATACCATGAATTCACAGGGAGTATTGTAAGTAGCTTCAATTTTTAACAGGCCGCTTATTTTTACTGGAGTATCGTAAGGAGGATCATTTCTGACAGGCCGCTTATTTTTACTGCATTTACCTTGTTCCTATGCTTATTGATTAAACTAACACATTTGCAAAAATAAGTTTGGGCATTTAAAATGCCTTCACGTACATTCAAATCAAGATAAAGAGTTATAGCTAGTACGTTTCAAGTGTGGTTGTATACTCTTTTACTCTTTTACTTGTTTCGGTCATCTGACTGCGGCCATGCTGGAGCACTGCCTTTAGTCAAACAAATCGATCCCAGGACTTATTCTATTGGTCTCTTTTTGCCAAACCGCTAAGTTACGGGGATGCAAACACACCAGCATCGGTTGTCAAGCAATGGTGGGGGGACAAACACAGACACACAAACACACATGCATATATATATATATATATATATACGACGGGCTTTTTTCAGTTTCCATCTACCAAATCCACTCACAAGGCTTTGGTTGGCCCGAGGCTATAGTAAAAGACACTTGCCCAAAGTGCCATGCAATGGGACTGAACCCGGAACCATGTGGTTGGTAAGCAAACTACTTACCACACAGCCACTCCTAGTTTATAAAACTTATGTCTAGGTGGAAAACTAATCTTCCTGTTCTGGTTATATATTGGTGCTTGGAACTTCAGCCCCAGAATTTTACAGTTTTTTTCTACCTGAATACCCTACAAAACTCCCAAAAGCTCTCCTCAGGAGCTAGCCTGAATGCTGCCTAAAGGGTGACTTCAATGCTAGAAACTTAGCTGTAAGTCTCATAGGAAACTGTAAGTCTTATAGGAAACTGTAAGTCAAACTAGAAACTAGCTGTATGTCTATCGGCAAAGCCAGCAGAAAGCAATCCAATGGTCGATACACCAACACACTGTTACAGAGATAGAATTCACATTATGTGTTGAATGAACAACAAGTTAATGGGACATCGGGGTCTAGGTATGGGTGCAAGTGAAGCATAACTATTGAGTGTATGGGTATGAGTGTGTGGATATATGTCAGGTAGGGAGTTTGGAATGGGGTATCAGATAATTAATACCGGAGGTACATATACAATGAATGTGTCCAAGTTCATTAAATTACACAAGGGTAGAGGGCCGCAAAGCAGCCTGAATGCTGCCCAAAGGGTGGCTTCAAGACTAGTATATATATAAAAAAAAGGCAATACAGATTAGTGTGGATCCGGTTTTTAAAACCAACTGGTAGAATCAATGGACTTGTTTCAGTCTTATTTGACCTCTTCAGGGAAGCATGTTCTATAGAAATTTACATTTAAGAATAAAGGGAATAAAGCTCCTCATGGAGCTTTAGGTGTCTTCGCTCAATAAACACACACAATGCTCAGTCTGGGAATCGAAACTGCGATCCTCTGACCGCGAGTCCTCTGCCCTAACCACTGGGCCATTGCGCCTCCACAAGCTGTAAAATTATATAATTAAAAAGTTAAATTGATTAGAACTACAAGTGAAGTCATTCTTTCCCTTTTGCAAATATATATATATATATATAAATATATATTCTTTTATTCTTTTATTCTTTTACTTGTTTCAGTCATTTGACTGTGGCCATGCTGGAGCACCACCTTTAGTCAAGCAAATCGACCCCCAGACTTATTCTTTGTAAGCCTAGTACTTATTCTATTGGTCTCTTTTTGCCGAACTGCTAAGTTAC
>NC_068988.1:44386305-44388996 GCF_001194135.2 Octopus bimaculoides | reverse complement strand
TATATATATATATATATGTACGACTGGCTTCTTTCAGTTTCCATCTACCAGATCCATTCACAAGCAAGGCTTTGGTCGGCCCGAGGCTAAAGTAGAAGACACTTGCCCAATGTGCCATGCAGTGGGACTGAACCCGGAACCATGTGGGTGGTAAGCAAGCTACTTACCATACAGCCACTCCTGTATGTATGTATGTATGTATGACTGGCTACCAAATCTACTCACAATGCTTTGGTCAGAAATAATAATAGAAATTAAAGTCACTTACTCAAATTGCCATGAAGTAGGAATGAACTCTGAACCTCACATGTTTAATATGGAAAATTTTTCAATTGACTAATATCATCCTGATACAATCTAATAAAACCAGCCAATCAAATTTGTTAGAATCCATAAGCAAAGGAACTAGGAGCGACTCTGATCTTTAAAATTCAACTCATCAAAGGAACACGTTTTGATATTATTAGCAGACTGCCTGAGGCATGGAGCTGGCAGAATCGTTATTGTGCTGGGTAAAATGCTTAACAGCATTTCATCATCTTTACATTCTGAGTTCAAATTCCACCAAGTTTGACTTTGCTTGTCATCCTTTTGGAGTCAATGTAATTAATTCATTCTCCACCACCCACCAACGAAATTGCGGGCCCTGTGCCACAAAGATAATTGAATGTGAGAATTGAACCTGTAAACACTGGAAAGCAAACATTAAAAAGACTTCCCTCAGGAAAAACAGAGAAAACAAAGAGTTGAACAAACTCTGTGAAAAACAATAGATGGAAGCTTTTCAATATCCTCCTGAAAGACCTGAGAGACCTGCATGGGGTGGGTGTAGGTGTCTTCAAAATAAAGCTGGACCTCTTCCTGTCAAGTATCCCAGATAAACCAACTTCACGGCAGGAGGTGCAGATGAGGGCAGCTGCATCAAACTATCTCATGCACCAAATGTCAATTCCTGAAGTAAAATTTGTGAAGTAAAATTATGTAGCAACACCAAATGGCAGTGCCCCAGCATGGCCACAGCTCATGAGCTGAAACTAGATAAAATGAAAATGAAAATGGTGCCTTTCTATAAAGATAGGTGTTAAAAGATTTGTTGGAACCAGGGTTCACTTGATACTAAGGATTCTTTGACTAACTGTGAAGGAGACCAAGGAAGTTGCCAGAAAATTGTCAGAAAATTGTCAAGAAAAAGGATGCATAGTGCAGTAAGAATTGGCATTGAGGATGGTAGCAACATCTGGTCCAGAGTCACTACATCTGACTCAACAAAGTTTGTGCAGTTATACTCTTTACTTTACTCTCTTTTACTTGTTTCAATCATTTGAGTGTGGCCATGCTGGAGCACCGCCTTTAGTCAAGCAAATCGACCCCAGGAATTATTCTTTGTAAGCCTAGTATTTATTCTATCGGTCTCTTTTGCCGAACCGCTAAGTTACAGGGACATAAACACACCAGCATCGGTTGTCAAGCGATGTTGGGGGGACAAACACAGACACACAAACATATGCACACACATACATATATATATATATATATATATATATATATATATATATATATACGACAGGCTACTTTCAGTTTCCGTCTACCAAATCCACTCACAAGGCTTTGGTCGGCCCGAGGCTATAGTAGAAGACACTTGCCCAAGGTGCCATGCAGTGGGATTGAACCCGGAACCATGTAGTTCATAAGCAAGCTACTTACCACACAGCCACTCCTAGATTTTTCCCCCACATTGGTGAATGACTCCAGGCAATTCTGGCATTGTAGCAGAAGAGGTCAAAACCAAGCTGCTTCATTTACCTAATGAAGACTTCAGCTCCTGCTTTCAGAGATGGATGGATGACAGCAACACTCTCAGTACACAAGATAAAATAATAACTGAGTAATTTCATTAAATAACAGTAAGCTTCCCTACCTATAAAATTACTTGCTTTAAGAAAATGCAAAATGATTAACTTATCAAAAACAGAAAGAATCTAGAAAAGTACCAAACACAATTTTTTGTTGTTGTGAAACAGTGATGGCCAAACAAATGCATGCTATGATGGCAATTATCTTTCAGAAAAATAACAATGTATGTGTGTGTGTGCGTGTGTGTGTGTGTGTGTGTGTGTGTGTGTGTGTGTGTGTGTGTGTGTGTGTGTGTGTGTGTGTGTGTGTGTGTGTGTGTGTGTGTGTGTGTGTGTGTGTGTGTTGTTATTGTTGTTGTATAATTATGTATACATATCCAATATTATTTAACAAATAGTGCTTTCTGTGTCAGCATGTGACTGATGTGTTTATACACTCAGAAATATGCACAATGAATGCCAAGTGTTTATATATGTACATATCACATATCCCTAAATATATTATACATACAATGTATATATATTAATCCATATGTATAAGTGTGTGTGTGTATATGTAAATATTCATATACATATGTGTATATGTATGCATGTGCGTGTGTGTGTGTGTGTGTACAGACACACTTTTACAGCCAGTCTGATAGGCACCTCACTAAGTAACTTTTGTTTGTGTCTGTACATTCTCAACCACTTGTAAAACATTGATTCAATGTTGATAATTCTTTGATATAAGTAGCTACAGTCTAATGTCCAATATGCAAATATATAACACATTATTCGGATGTGCATGTATATATACATATATATATATATATATATATATATATATATATATATA
>NC_068988.1:44374886-44386016 GCF_001194135.2 Octopus bimaculoides | reverse complement strand
TGTGCGTGTGTGTGTGTGTGTGTACAGACACACTTTTACAGCCAGTCTGATAGGCACCTCACTAAGTAACTTTTGTTTGTGTCTGTACATTCTCAACCACTTGTAAAACATTGATTCAATGTTGATAATTCTTTGATATAAGTAGCTACAGTCTAATGTCCAATATGCAAATATATAACACATTATTCGGATGTGCATGTATATATACATATATATATATATATACATATGCATGGATAGGTGTGTGTTTGTATGGAGTGAATCACCAGTTTCATACGAGCAAATATATCATACTTGCATTAAGTGCTCTTTCTCTCATTTATTAAACCAAAAATGTGTATCAATGGACATATATATTTATATATGTACATGCATATAAATATACATACATTCACGTGGTTATGCATGTATAGAGTCATGCATGCAAGCATAAACACTTACAGATATCCATGCATATATACTTTCATATATACTCACACAAACATACATAGATACATGTTCATATACATACCTTCATGCGTACATGATGATTGCTTCATCTTTCTAGATGATTGCCATCTCCCCATGTACCCCTCAACCATCATCGGCTCCAAACGTCCATCCATGACCCCTTAGGTGACTTTTAAGTCCAGCATTAGATCTGCACAATCTGCAGCAAATGTGACAGACAAAAGATGTGTCCTCTATTGGATTTATTGGGTCAACTTGTGGGATGACATCCTTATGTACCCTCATATGCCTTTTTAAGACCAGGTATTGATTTGCAGGTGGAGGTGCAATGGCCCAGTGGTTAGGGCAGCGGACTCGCGATCATAGGATCGCGGTTTCAATTCCTAGACCGTACATTGTGAGTGTTTATTGAGCGAAAACACCTAAAGTTCTACGAGGCTCCAGCAGGGGATGGTGGCGAACCCTGCTGTACTCTTTCACCACAACTTTCTCTCACTCTTCTTTCCTGTTTCTGTTGTGCCTGTAATTCAAAGGGTCAGCCTTGTCACACTGTGTCATGCTGAATATCCCTGAGAACTACGTTAAGGGTACATGTGTCTGTGGAGTGCTCAGCCACTTGCACATTAATTTCACGAGCAGGCTGTTCTGTTGATCAGATCAACTGGAACCCTTGACATCGTAAGCGACAGAGTGCTAGCAACAACAACGATTTGCAGATCTTTTTGCACACTGCACATGTTGTCTCACCTAGCATTGGAGGGATAGAGTGGCATACACTTGGCTTTTTATGTGGTTTTAAATGAGTGATATACCCAGATTTAGAGAGTAGTAAATGACCACACACATCTCAAATCCAGCTCACTATGTTCTTATCAGGGACGTGTCACCTGGGTAGGCAAGGTAGGCAGAGCCTACCCTGAATAAAATAGATTGATAGCAATATTCTCCTTTTATGGCAAAATATGCACCTAACTCAATAAAATTATGAAGGTTACTCTGATTACTGTGCATAAAATGCAAAATGTTTGGATCTTTTCCCTATGAACGGCAGATCGAGAAATTAATTTTTTGTAACTAAACACTTTCAGACTTCGGACAGTGGTAGAATGTGTCATATAAAGCATCTTTTACTCTTAGTGTTGTTGAAAAAAGTTTCTATTTTCAAAGTTATTTCATATTAAAGTTGTATTTCGGTAATTTCAACCAATGAATGACGTGTATTCAGCTGAATAAAATTACTGCTGTTGTTTGTCAGAAAACCACTACTTTCAAAATCAAACATTGTAAAGCATTTAGAGTGGAGTAAAAACCTACAGAATTGGTCCCTAGAGCAGTGGAAGAATATTATTTTCTCGGATGAGTCCTCTTTTACCTTATTTCCAACCACTAGCCAAGTATATGTATGGAGACAGCCAAAAGAAGTAGTTGACTCAGACTGCCTTCTTCCAACTGTTAAACATGGAGGAGGATCTGAGATGATCTGGGGGGGGCTATATCTTGGAAATCTGCTGGCCCAATGGTTACCCTTCATGGCAGAATTAATAGTCAAGACTATTTAAGCATTTTATCTGATTAAATTCATCCTATGGTTGTGGAACTGTTTCCGGAGGGAAATGCATTCTTTCAGGATGATAATGCACCAATTCACACAGCTAAAGTTATTACTGAATGGCACAGGGATCATGCTAGTGAAGTTGAACATCTTATCTGGCTACCACAGACCCCAAATCTCAGTGTTATTGAACATTTATGGTGCATTTTAGAAAAACAAGTAAGGAGTCAATATCCTCCACCATCATCACTACAAGAACTCGAGACTGTTTTAGCTGAAGAACGGACAAAAATTTCTTTGGAAACAATTCAAACTTTGTCTGAATCTAGACCTCGTAGAATGCAAGCTGTAATTACTTCCAAAGACAGACCTACCTATTAAAATAAATTTGTTTGAAATTTTAAGGTGTTTCCACTACTTTGTCCAACATTGCCAACTTAATTTATTTACAACTATCAATGTTAAATTTAATTTATGCATGACCATTAGTATTAAATTTAATTGATGCCAAAACAGACACTGGATCATAATGCTGTCCTTGGACACACTGGATCCTGTCAAGACATCAAATTCATGCCAACATGGAACATAAACATTAAATGATGATGATGATGATGATGATGCACTACCATCAGTGTAAAATTTAATCACTACATAACTATCAGTGTAAAATTTAATGGATGCATGACCATCAGTATAAAATATAATTGATGCATGATTATAAAATATAATCGATGCATGACCATCAGTGTAAAATTTAATTGATGCATGACCATCAATGTAGAATATAATTGATGCATGACCATCAGTATAAAATATAATCAATGCATGACCATCATTGTAGAATATAATCAATGCATGACCATCATTGTAGAATATAATCAATGCATGATTGTAAAATATAATCAATGCATGACCATCAGTGTAAAATTTTATCAATGCATGAGCATCAATGTAAAATATAATTGATGCATGACCATCAGTATAAAATGTAATCAACGCATGGTTAAAAATATAATTGGCGCATGACCATCAGTATAAAATATAATTAATGTATGATTATGAAATATAATCAATGCATGATTACAAAATATAATCGATGCATGATTATGAAATATAATTGATGCATGACCATCAGTGTAAAATTTAATTGATGCATGACCATCAGTATAAAATATAATCAATGCATAATTGTAAAATATAACTGATGCATGACCATCAGTATAAAATATAATTGAAGTATGACCATCAGTATAAAATATAATCAATGCATGATTATAAAATATAATTGATGCATGACCAATAGTTTAAAATATAGCCAATACATGACCATTAATGTAAGATTTCATCAATACATGGCCGTTAGCATGGAAATTTAATCAATACACACCTGTTTGTGTAAATTTTCTATCAGTGTATTGCAGACATTTGAGTACATTTGTTTGCTTTCTAATTAGTGGTTTATTTAATGTTGCATTTACAAAATATTTAATGGCTTCAGTTTTGTTTCTATTTTCTGGAACAACAATATTGTTTTCTACAAGATTTCTATCTAATTTTTGCCTTTGTTACAGATTTAGAAAGGCATTGCTAGAGTTGTGCTCATGTATTTAGGAATGGCATCAGTGTCATAGACTTCCAATCCTCTTTCCATTAGAGAACTATGGCTTCATGCTTCCAAAATAAATTATCATTGCAGATATTATTACTGTATTATTATTGTTGTTGTTGTTGTTGTTGCTGTCCTTTTTATTATTACTATTTTTATTATCATCATTGTTATTGTTGTTGTTATTATTATTATTATTATTATGATTATTATTATTATTATTATTATTATTATTATTATTATTATTATTATTATTATTATTATTATTATTATCATCATCATTATTATTATTATTATTATTATTATTATTATTATTATTATTATTATTATTATCATCATCACCTTTTCTTTACAGCTAATCCAAAACATCATCATCATCATCATCATCATCATCATCATCATCATCCTCACATTATCAAAACTACCACCCCCCACTGTCTCTATCACCATCATAGCATCATTAATCCTCCCCCACTGTCTCCATCATCACCACCACCACCACCACCACCATCATCATCATCATCATCATCACCATCATCATCATCATCATCATCATCATCATCATCAACAGCAGCATGCAATGTTTCTCTTTCTTTCATCACCTTATTCAGCATGGCTGCTCTCCATAAAGAATTTAATGCATCCTAGTAATTTTACCAGTTCACCACTACTGACAGCTCCCTTCTCAAACAACTTAGTTCCTTAATGAAATTTCATCATTCTTATTTTCTAATTATCTTTATTTAATTACAGGTGCATTAACATGGATAAGGTATTTTTATTATTTTATCACTGCCTTTCAATAATTGTTTTAGAAAAGTTGAAATCTAAAAGAAGCAAATTGCAAAAAGAGGGAAGAAGATGAAGAATGTTGTTATCATAGCAAGCCCAGGCAAATAATTCTTTCTTTATAATTGCCACAAGGGCAACGATTGGGAAAACATTACCAAAGTAGGTTACAAGAAGTGTAAGGATTCACAAATAAATTGGATGAATGAAAAAAGCAAAACAAATGACGGTATGCATGATATATATGTATATAACTGAGCATTCAGATAGAAAGATCACCCCATACAGTGAACTTAGGAAGCCCACAGATCTACATCTAGGGTTAAAAAAATAAAAAGGTAAAGTTATCTTCTTGAGTCATTAGTTTTGTTATTATTATGCGCCCTTTCAAAGCCTAGCCAGGCTCATGAGCCCGGTTTCCTGGTTTCTATGGCGTATGTGTTTTCCCCAGCTGGACAGGATGCCAAAACATCGCAGTGTTACTCAAGAAATAGGAAGAAAGAGTGAGAGAAAGTTGGGGCGAAAGAGTACAACAGGGGTCGCCACCACCCCCTGCCAGAGCCTCGTGGAGCTTTAGGTGTTGTCACTCAATAAACACACACAATGGCCGGTCTGGGAATCAAAACCGCAATCCTCCAACCGTGAGTCTGCTGCCCTAACCACTGGGCCATTGTGCCTCCACCTTCTTGAGTCATACTGACTCATAAGGGCTGGTTTCTCAGTTTCATGGTGTATAAATTCCCCACCTAGGCAGGACACCAGTCTGTCAAGGACTACACATTTTTGCCAGTTGAGTGGACTGGAGCAACATGAAATGAAGTGTTTTGCTCAAGAACACAATGCGTTGCCCTGTCCAGGAATCGAAACCACAATCTTATGATCATGAGTCTAACACCCTGACCACTAAACCACGTGTCTCCACAACATCTAGGGTTACCTTATTATCAAGGGTAAGTACCTCCTCCCAGCTCTATTCTGCAATCTATGGGTACGTATTGAGTGTTGGCCCTTTTATTTTGGTTATGCTCATCCCTCTCATCCCCCTTTCAACCAATTTAATGGAAGGCTACATGTTCTGCTCAACCTTCACATTCCTCTTTGAGAAGACCTTGAAAAAGTCAGTGACGAGTCAGCCAAAGAAGAAAACATTCATTCTTCCTCGGTCTTTTGAATCACGTCCACCATACTACTTCTTTTTGTCAAAATCATCAGAAGAAAATTGCCTACTCTTCTTAGTTACAGGAAGGTGGCAGAGCAATCTTCATGATGGATTCGGCTGTTGTTGATAGCTAGATAGATCCAGCTATCAACAATGGTTGTCCTACACATCAAAATAGCTGTTCTACAAAACTCCATCGGTTAGCAATGCTCAGAATTAGTGCCTGTTGAAAAATGCTCTCTCTCTCCCTCTCCCTCCCTCCCTTCCTCCCTCTCCCTCTCCCTCTCCATCTCTCTCTCTCTCTCTCTATGCACATTGTGGGCAGGCCTAGCAGTCAACACTTCCATACCTGTAGGATTTGTCTCTAACCAGTTATGGTTGCCAGTAGTACTTCCAGAAATTAAACATAGGCTCTGAGCTAAATATTTTCTAAAATAGACCAACCATTTGATTATCATCAATGCTGGGAATTTCCCCAAGAATGTCATTACTCTTCTCCATCATTAGTCATTCAAAGAAAGCTAACTTAGATTGTTTTATAAACCATGTTACCCATCTGGTAAATGGCTATGAGTGACCTATAACATCTCAAATCCCAAGTGCCCAGTTTTGGTCTCTGCTTGACGTATAACTGCAGCTTTGTCAAAGAGACAAGCTGTGGAAGAACTTGAGTGACAAAGGGAAACCATATCTACCCAACATCCAGGAATCTCTGCAGATGTTGTAGTTTCAGCACACATCTACACAACAGCATGGCGAGCCTTCTGCATATTGTGTGCTAGCAGCAGATGAAGAAAAACAAATACCATGAAGATAAAGATGAGCATTAGTGGGAGAAAGAGGTGAGAACGATCGAAATGGAGACGAGAATAATGCCATTATAATGAAGATGACTACAATGATGATGCTGGTGATGACAACTATGCTATGATGACAGTAACAATGACAAGGACATCGATGATAGCAATGGTGATGTTGGCAATAATAACAATGACATGGAAGTTGATTAGAGTGACAATAATGATTGTGTTAACAATGGTGAGAACGGATACTGAAAAATGAAAAGAGGTGTAAGGTAGTTGAGGGATACTGCAGTAGAGATAGAAGTTCAAAAGGTATTACATCACTGTTATTCAAATGATCATTTCCCCTATCCAATACCAAAATATGTTGTGCTTCAAATTCCTCTACAGTATACACCTTGTGTTGAAAAATTTGTAATGCATATATGTTACACATCCAACTTACAACTGCTGCCAGATGCAAGTCCATCTAATATATAGGTCAGTATCCATCCACCTACCAGGTTGAGTCAAAAGTTTTTTATTCATATTTCATGTTTTAATTAATAGTTCAAACAAATTACTTACAAAGAGAATTTATGCATCAAAAATTCTCAGTGAAAATCCATTAAAACAGATTTTGACCCAGCCTGGTAGAGATAACAGAAACTTGTAAGGTTTTATATATACATTCAGGCTACAGCTGCCATAGAATGCAAGTCCTGCTACTGTATGTCAATACGTAAAATATAAAGGACCCCTTTGGTTATGAATGACCATGGGATTGCACCTAGAAAGTTACCCTCTGAGGCACAAATCCAGGCAAGCTTATGGAAGACCAACAGTCACCCATGCATACCACCCTCCCCTCTCCATGCCACTGATGTTATCCAAGGGAAAGGCAAAGGCTGATACAGCTTGGCACCAGTGATGTTACAACTCATTTCTACAGCCGAGTGAACTGGAGCAATGTGAAATAAAGTGTCTTGCTCAAGAACACAACACACAGCCTGGTCTAGGAATTGAACTCACTACCTCATGATTGTGAGCCTAATGCTCTAACCACTGAGTCATATGCCTTCTCAATATATATCAATATTCATCCATAAAAAGAAGCTAAAACTGTGAGCCATTATATACACACTTTCAAGAAGAATGGATTATAAGAATCATTTGAGTGTCAGAGAAAATGTCTTGTAATTTTGTTTTAGCTCTTTACATTCTGAATTCAAACTCTGCCATGATCAGCTTTGCTTTTCTTACTACCAGGGTTGATAAAATAAAGTACCAGGCAAATACTTGGATCAATTTAATCTACTAACCTCCTGCTCCAAATTTCAGGCTATGTACCAAAACTAGAAAACCCTGCCAGTGGATAAAAGGCCTGTTACTTTTAGCAGATTATCTCAAGATAATGAAAGAGATCCTGAAGTTTGATAATCATATTTGACATTTGCAACAAGATAGGAAGAAATAGCTAATATAATCAAACACTGTCTGGATGTCATTAAGATTTATGGCTAGATAGGAACTAATGAGGTGAGACCATGATGTAGAAAAGGCTGTCATGGTCCAGTCTTATGTTATACTAAATTGGTCAGTGTTTGATATTGCCTCCATTCCTTGAGAGTAAGTAAAGATATTTCACATCTCAACACAGAGAATTCGTGAGAAAAATCAATAACGCTGCCAATGGTATGGTATGTGTGGTGTATGGTGTTGTGAGTGTGCGTGTGTGTGTATGTGTGCATTTATTTCTGTGCATGCGCCTGTTGTGTATGTGATGTAGCAGTGTGGTGTGATATGTGTGTGATAGTGTGATGTTATGTGTATGTGATGTGTGACGGTGTGACATTCTCTGTGTGTATGAGCATGTATGTATGAGAGGTGGTGTGCATGTGAGTGATGTGGTGTGTGTGTATGTGTATGTGTGTGTATATATGTGTGTGTGGTAGTAGCATGTAGTGATATTTGTATGTCTGGAAGTGTATCTGCGTGGTGTATACATGTGTGTATGCATGCTGTGTATGTTGTGTGTGTGTGTTATACATATATAAAGAGAGTCACATGTATGTGGTGCATCCATGTGTGTATATATGTTTGTATGTATATGTGTGTGTATATCTATGTGCTTATATGTGTGTGTATGTGTGTGTGTATGTGTGTGTGTGTGTATGCATATATGTGTATGTATGTGTATATGTATATGTGCATATGTGTGTGTATGTGTTGTGAGATGATCTCTGTGTGTGTGTGTGTGTGCGCGTGTGTGCATGTGTGTGTGTGTGTGTGTGTGTGTGTGTGTGTGTGTGTGTGTGTATATATCAAAATGTGATGCAGTCATCGTTTATGTATGTAGGTGCATGTACTTTGTGTATATGTCTGCGATCAGCTGAGAAATTTTTGTTTATTTTTGTTTTTGTCTTTTTATTTTCTAACAAAAATTCTTGATTAATCTCTGACTATAGATGAAATATGCACATAGCTCTAGATACTAAAGAGTACTTAATTGGAAAATATGATGAAATCCTAAAGTAATCCAACCATGAACAGACTTGGCCTCACTACTTACACAAAATCCTTTGAAGCCATTCAATATATATCTTAGAGTAAAACCAATACAATTATTACTTTCAGCACAGTAATATTGCCATACATTAGGTCTTAGGATTCATTTGTGCCACACATTCATACACACACACAAACACACACACACACACATGCATACACACATGGCGGTAATTCTGGCAATTCCATTCTAGCCTTTCTTGAACTCTTGCTTGCTCTTCAGTTAGGTCAAAGCATTGTTCA
Organism: Octopus bimaculoides; assembly: GCF_001194135.2. Classification (NCBI taxonomy): domain Eukaryota; kingdom Metazoa; phylum Mollusca; class Cephalopoda; order Octopoda; family Octopodidae; genus Octopus; species Octopus bimaculoides. The sequence goes on along the minus strand of NC_068988.1, from coordinate 44,376,864 downwards.
GCAGCACTACTATCATTGCCCATAGCTAATGTACCTCCAACTACCAAAACAATTAGGTGCTACTACCTATATTGTCCAGTTTATCCCAAGTGATTGATTGAACAATTTATTGATTGATTGTTAAAGTTCTGTTCTTGTAATTATTCTTGTATCAAAGCTAGAAACTTTAACCCTATAAATACCAGCCTGTGCAAAACTTCTTCTGATTATTTAATATACAACATCTAATTCTAAGGTCTTTATTGTGATATTCTGGAATGGTCTATGGTTCTTCATAGGTAGGGAGTTATCTCCCTTGTACAACTTTGGTAACAGCACATGTCAGGGACTGGCCACACTTATATATGGTGGTCTCTTAGAATTTGAAGTGGGGCAGTTTCTTGCCGTGAGGTTCCCCATGGTACAAAATAATTCCAGATACTTCATACGTTGCATCCATCCTAGTGTCCTTTTAATCTATAGACTACATTACCTGGATAGCAGTCAAGTGGATTATAACTCTTTGAATTGGATCCCATCATCATCATCATCATCAAGTTTTTACGTCCATTTTCTATGCTGGCATGGGTTAGAAAATTTAAAGTTAAAAAGGTAAAATTACCTTCTTGAGTCATATTAACTCATAAGGGCCAGTTTTTCCAAAGATGCTTTAAAATATAGGTGTAGGCATGGCTGTGTCATAAGAAGCTTTCTTCCTAACAACATGGTTCCAGGTTCAGTTCCACTATGTGGTACCTTGGGAAAGTGTCTTCTATTATATTCACAGATCGACCAAAGTCTTGTGAGTCAATTTGGTAGAGAGAAACTGAAAGAAGTCATCATTGTCGTCGTCATCGTCATCCTCCTCCTCATTGTCATCATCATCATTGTCTTCGTCGCCGTCATCACTGTCATCATCATCGGTGGCGGCATCATGATTGTCATCATCATCGTCGTCATCGTCGTCATCATCATCGTCGTCGTTGCCATTGTCATCATTATAATCATCATCATCGTCGTCGTCGTCGTCGTCATCGTCGTCATTGTCATCATCATCATCGTCGGTGTCGTCGTCGTCGTCGTCGTCGTCGTCATCATTGTCATCATCATCATTTAATATCCATTTTCCATGCTGGCATGTGTTGGAGAGTTAGGAGTTGCTGGCATGTGTTGGAGAGTTAGGAATTGCACCAGCCTCCAATTGTCTGCACCAGGCTCCAATTGTATGGTTTCTATGGCTACATGCTCTTCCTAACACCAACCACTTTACAGTGTGTACTGGTTGCCTTTTACATGGCACCAGTGCCAGTGATTTTTTCATGTGGCACCAACGCAGGTGCTTTACTCATGGCACAGGCATAGCAGAGTATGTTCTTGACTCCGGTTTGATATCCTTATAAAAATATCTCAATTCTATAGGATCCTACAATAATTATATGTGTGTGTGTGTGTGTGTGTGTGTGTGTGTGCGTGCATGTGTATATATATATATAAAAACAAAAAGATAAAGAGAGCAAAGGTAAGGTTGGAAAAGTATTTTATGGATAGAGTCTTACAGCTATTTCTGGGAAGATCCAGTACTTCCCTTCATCGGAGACAGAAAAAATAAAGTAATCTATTATTATATCCATAGGCGGATATTTTTAGTATGAAGTGGTAAAGAGTGTGATGTGCTGAAAAAAGAGAGAACAGTACTTGAAGTGTAGTTTCATTCCAATGGTAAATATCCGTGTAGAAATCCGTGCAAAGTAATCCTTGTAGGGATAATCCGGAAATTTATGTTCGAGCGAAAGTTGATATCGCTACCATCCTCCACCTCTATCTCTCCTCTATCCCCTTTCACATTCTGTCTTCATGACTTGACCTAATTACCGCTCACTTTTCACTTGACTTGGCCATTCTTCAAATAAACAAGCAAAAATCCATCGCAATATGGAATATATGTACCTCTGCTATCTATGCTATATCAACTTTCGCTCCAACATAAATTTCCGGATTA
>NC_068988.1:44371684-44373359 GCF_001194135.2 Octopus bimaculoides | reverse complement strand
TATATATATATATATATATATATATGTATATATATACGTAATTATTGCAGGACCCAATAGAATTGAGATATTTTTATAATAAGGATACCAAGCCAGGATCAAGAACATACTCTCTCAACATACATATCCCACATGGGTTATATTTACATGTATTTTTATGTATATTTATACACATATTTCTAATTTATAAATATTTTTTTAAATATTCATATGTGTCGATATGTATTAATATATGCATATATATATATATATAAATTGAGCAGAAAATGGACAAATCTTGATCATCAACAATTGACTACCATTGATTATTGATCATCGATTATTATTTTTTAATACAAAACTTTCGTTTTGTATTAAAAAATAATAATCGATGGAAGTCATTTGCAGTTGATCAAGATTTCCCCATTTTCTGCTTAATTTAAATTTGATTCCTTATAAACTCTTGTTTATCTTTGTTATTGCCTGTATCCTATGAACATAATATGCTTGCATATGTGTTCCCAGTATTAAAATGGATATTCTTATCCCTTGGACAGTTATTTCAACCACTAACTCTAATATATATATATATATATCATCATCATCATCATCATCATCATCATCATCATCATCATTATTTCCATGCAGAGATGGGTTAAACAGTTTGACTGGAACTGGTAAGCTGGAGGGCTGTACCAGGTTCCAGTCTGATTTAGCAAGGTTTCTATGACTGGATGCCCTTCCTTACACCAACCACTCCAAGGGTGTAATGGGTATTTTTTATGTGCTACCAGCACAGGTGTCATTTATATGACACCGGCAACAGCCACGGCTACAATTTCACAGGTGCCATTTACATGACACTGGCAATAGCCATGACGACGATTTCACTTGACTTTCTCAAGCACAGCATATCGCCAAAGGTCTTGGTCGCCTGACATCATATCTATGAGGCTTCACATTCAAAGATCATGCTACAAGTAACAGCCAAAATTACGATTTCGCGGGTGTCATTTACATGACACAGGCAACGACCACGACTATAATTTCTCTTGGCTTGACGAGTCTTCTCAATTGCCAACTCCATACTTTAAAGAGGCCATAGGCCAACAAGTCTTAGGATCTCATGATATGCCAAAAGGATACTCTTTATGGTAAGAAAGCCAGGGTAACCCCATAAACAGGTCTTTACCAGTGATAAATATAGACTCCTCTACTTCTTAGAGTGTGTGTCTTCTCCGTTTTTATGTTTTTCTAAATAAAGCAATATATATATCTATATATATATATATATATATATATATATATATATATATATATGGCACCATGTAAAAAGCACCCAACCTGGTGCCACATAGATAGTATCTAGTATACTAATACACTCTGTAAAGAGATTGGCGTTAAGAAGGGCATCCAGCTATAGAAACTATTCCAAAACACACAATTGGAAGCTGGTGCAGCTCTTCAGTTTTCCAGCTCCTGTCAAACTGTCCAACCCATGCCAGCTTGGAAAACGGATGTTTTATGATGATGATGATGATGATGATATATTCAGTGATTTTACCTTTTTAAGAAAGAGCTGTATTTAAAGATGATCATGTACTTGCCCAAAATATGGTTTCCAGTTCAAAGGAAATTCCACTTATATATATATATATATATGTATATATATATATATATATATATATATATATAT
>NC_068988.1:44365778-44369326 GCF_001194135.2 Octopus bimaculoides | reverse complement strand
GTGTGTGTTTGTGTGTGTGTATGAGCGTGTGTGTGTGAGTACCTGTAGAGAAAATTAATTTCTCTTACTGATTATCTTTTTGATCAGCCAAAGTGAGAATGAAAGGAAAAGATGATTGTAAGTTAGCAGGTGCTTTGGTAAGGACAGGAGAAGAAGAAGAAGAAGAAGAAGAAGAAGAAGAAGAAGAAGAAGAATACAAAAGGTTTCGTCATTTAAGAAATTCACTCTCTTATGTAATAATAGTTACAATGTACTCATAATGGCATATATATTGTAAACAATTTATTCTGTTGTTACATAACTTTAGATCAATATATATATATATAGATAGATAGATAGATAGATAGATAGAAAGACGGACAGACAGGCAGACGGACAGACAGGCAGACGGACGGACAGACAGACAGATAGATGGACGGACGGACAGATGGACGGATAGATGGATGGACAGACGGACCTTTCGACAAACAGACAGACGGATGGATGGATGGATGGACGGACGGACGGACAGACGGACGGACGGAGAGAAAGATAGACAGATAGATGGACAGATGGTCAGATAGACAAGCAGACTGATAGATGGACGAATGGGCAGACGAATGAATGGATGAATGAATGGATAGATAGATAGACAGACAGACAGACAGACAGACAGACGGACGGACGGTTGGATGGATGGATGGATGGACAGGCCAATGAATGACCAAATGATTGGACAGGCAGACAGACAAATGATAGGTAGGTTGGTAGGTAGGTTGGTAGGTAGATATGTATGTATGTAGGTAGGTAGGTAGGTAGGTAGGTAGGTAAGAGCTTGGATTTTGGATGGACAGATGGATGGACTGTATGGATTAACATGGTAGATAGATAGATAGATAGATAGATAGATAGAGAGGTAAGTAAGTAGATAGGTAAATACATAGATAGATTGATTGACTGATTGATTGATTGATTGACTGATTGATTGATTGTTAGGTAAGTAGGTAGGTAGGTAGGTAGGTAGGTAGGTAGGTAGGTAGGTAGGTAGACAGAAAGATAGATAAATAGATAGATAGCAAAGTAGATAGACTAATAAAATGATGGTAGAAGAAAGTCAAAGAGAAAACAAAAAGTGAGTTAAGAAAGAGACAGACAGACAGACAGACAGACAGACAGACAAAGAGAAAGTGAAAAACTTAAGTGAAGTTAGAAAGAAGGAAGGACTTAACCACAAGGCAATAACTGTCCATATTTACAGAATGTTATCCCACAAATAATTCTTCTAAATCCGTCCCAAGATCTGTTGCTGATTAAACATCTCCTCAGCCTCACCTTCGGCTGCTTACAATTTCACTTTCCTCTTTCTTTTCTCTCCTCTCAGTTTTTAATTTTATTTATTTATTTACTTATTTATTTATTGTTCTATTTATTTATTCATTTATCTATTTATCTATTTATTTGTTTGTTTTGTTTTTGTCCTTTTGTTTTGTCTTTTGTTTTGTTTTTTTCGTTTTTGTTTTTGTTTCCTTTTATTCCATTCCATTCTACTTCATTTCTAATGCATCAGTAATTTCAATTAGAAACACAGAAGCTGGTATTGAAAAAGAACTTTCATTTACTGGTGTCAGTCTGCTGAAATATATTTACACACACACACACACATACACACACATATGCATGCATACATACACACATACACACACTCACACACACACATACATCTCCAATTCCACCTCAAATAGAAGAATATGTTGCATTGAATATGTACCAATTTTCTTAATATCTTATGATCTAATTTTAGTCAGGCAAAACCTATGAAGGTAGCAAATATGTGTATATATATATATATTTGCACTGGTATATCTGCATGTATGCATATATGAGCATATATGAGTGTGTGTGTGTGTGTGTGTGTATGTGTGTGTATCTGTAATGTATGTGTGCTGTTAGTTATTAATAATTTCTTTATCTATTGTTTTGTTTCGCTGTTGTTGTTGTTGTCATCGTTTTATGCTTTGTTTCGTTCTTGTTTAACTTTTCCACAAAGCTATTGATTACTTGCAAATGGTTATATTCTTGCTTTGTTTCTTGAAATACCAAGAAACAAACTGTAAAAGCAACACGATTCTCTCAGAAATAGAAAGCATTTGGATATAAAGCGCCACCGTCTTCGCATCACCTCCCCCAATCACTACCAACATGGCCACCAACACCACCACCAACACCAGCACAACTACCAACACCACCCCCACCAACACCAACACAACGACCACCACCAACACTACCACCAACACCAACACAAAATTCAACAACATCGACACAACCATCACCAACAACACCACCAACACAACCACCACCACCACACAACTTCACCATCATCATATGACTCCACCATTAACATACGACTCCACCACTAACATGTGACTCCACCACTAACATACAACTCCACCACCAACATACAGCTCCACCAACAACATATGACTCCTCCACTAACATATGACTCTACCACCAGCATACAACTCCGCCACCAACATGACTCTACCACCATCACTATATGACTCCATCATTAACATACAACTCCACCACCAACATATGACTTCGCAAACATATGACTCTACCAACATATGACTCTACCTCCAACATACAATTCCATCACCAACATATGACTCTACTACCACTACCATATGACTTCACTATCAACATACAACTCCACCATCAACATTTGACTCCACCACCAGCATATGACTCTACCTCCAACATACGATTCCACCGCCAACATACAACTCCACCACCATCATCATAACCTACCAATACCAGAATCTTCACCTACACCATCATCATTGCCTCACCATTAGAACCCCACCACCACCTTACCATTGAGTGTAACTGCCACCATCTTCACCATCACCGCCACATCACTGCTGTAGTCAGCAGTCTGTACCACTGTCATCTTTACTGGTGTCATTAACCACTGCCACCATTGAACCCAACTACCGCTCAATATCACCACTACTACACCAATACCATCAATATCACCACTACTGCTATGACTATCGCACAACCACCAACAGCTTCATAGCCATCACTGTGCTTGCAGTGTCCTCTTCACCACCACCTGCTCAATACCATTAAAACTACCATTCTCATCGGCTTCATCATCACCAACTTGCATTACCACCAACCCTCACCACCACCACTGTGACCCTGATCACCTTCCTGGCTGTCACCTTTACCACCACCAATTTCACCATTACCTCCATCAACCATCACCATCACCGCCATCACTCACACCATTATCACCACCACTCTCATCATCACCTCCACCAACATCATCTTCATTGCCACCACCATCATCGTCACCGCTACCATCATCACCATCACCTCCACCAACATCACCATCACCTCCACCAACATCATCACCACCACATCATCACCACCACTACCACATCACCACCACCATCACCACCACTTCTTCCCCCATCATCACCTCCACCACCACCACCACTACCACCACCATCATCATCACCACCACCACCATCACCTCCACCAACACCACCACCACCACCATC
>NC_068988.1:44360978-44365467 GCF_001194135.2 Octopus bimaculoides | reverse complement strand
CACCAATACCTCATCACCACCACCACCATCAACACCATCACCATAACCTCCTGGCCACCAATACCCCATCACCACCACCATCAACACCATCACCATAACCACCTGGCCACCAATACCCCACCACCACCACCACCATCATCCTTACCATGCCAGCACCCTTAGGACCATCATCTTCAATGTCAGTGCCACCTTCGCCACCATCAGCCATGAGCAATAGAGAACCGATAAAAGGAAGCAATAGCATTTCGTTTAATGACATTCTTTTTAACAAACGAATCTATTTTGAAGGAACGTTTATTGGATATCATTCAGTGAAATGGCCAATCGATAGCGTTAGTTCTTTACATCAGTATTGGACGTACAATATTGACTATAATATTTGATATTCGTTCAACAGAAAACAAGACAAAAACAACAACACTAATAAATAAACAAACAAGCAAACAAGAAGAATAGCAGCAGCAGCAGCAGCAGTAGCAGAAGTAGCAGAAGTAGCAGCAGCAATATAGTAGTAGTAGTAGTAGTAGTAGTAGTAGTAGTAGTAGTAGTAGTAGTAGTGTAACCATTAAACAGAGAAAATTCAAAGCAAAGTCTTAAAGAATTGATTTCGGTGCTGATAACATTTTGGCATTCAATAGGTTTGTTAAAGAAGAGAAGAGAGAAGTGAAAAAAAAAAAGAAAAGAAAAGAAAGAAAAGAAAGAAAAAGAATTAGAATAAAATAATCTCCATGATATTAATAATAATGATGAAAGTAATAATAATAATAATAATAGATTTTTTTTGAGTAATAACAACAGCAATAATAATAATAATAATAATAATAATAATAATAATAATAATAATAATAATAATAACAACAACAACAATACTTAATAATAATATATAATATATAAAAATGGTAACAATTCCATTACAAATGAACACAAAGAGTGTATGAAGATCTTCACAAGGGTTTTTTTTTTTAAATCTTGTTTATATCGGACAAAATCAGTTTTCAAACTGGGAAAGAAAAGAAGTGTGGTTATAGAATAGTTTCAATCTGTACACATGTATGTATGTATGCATGTATGTATGTGTACATGCATGTGTCTGTCATGTGTGTTGCATGAATAGATAGATAGATAGATAGATAGATAGATAGATAGATAGATAGATAGATAGAAAGTTAGATAGATAGATAGATAGATAGATAAACAGATAGAAAGTTAGATAGATAGATAGATAGATAGATAGATAGATAGATAGATAGATAGATAAACAGACAGACAGACAGACAGACAGATAGATAGATAAGGAGAGAAAGATTAATATGCAAGCAACATGCCTCTGCTTCTGTGTGTATATTAAACACGTGTTCATTTAATAAAACAGAAGCCACAAACTAAAATAAAGACCTCAGTACCAGTTTATGATATAATGGTGTATCATACATTTATTTATTAATGTTATAAGCATTGATTCAAGTGCCAACATTTCACTCTTTACTGAGTTTTTCAACATCATGGGCAAAACTCAATGAACAGTAAAATATTGGTATTTGTGTCAGTACCTATAGTAGTAATAAATAGTATGTGTGTGTGTGTGTGTGTGTGTGTGTGTGTGTGTGTAAAATCTTGTCGCATCTGTGTGAAGAAAGGAAGTGAATACTGATTAATGTAAGAAAGCTTCTATCAACTTTTGTGAATACAACCTATCGGGAGGATTAAACCAGATCATTTTTCTATTCTTCTATTTTTGCTATTTGTCGCAGATTATTCTATGTATAACAGCATAGTGTTGAAGCCACTTCAAGCCATGGCACTAACATAGTTTGTGAACCGCTCAATAATACTTTAGATCAAAAAGTAGGTCAAAGGTCCTTCTCAAGCCATAGGCTCATAAGGCCAGTTTCCCAGATTCTGTGGTGTATATATTCTGCACCTGGATGGGATGCTGGTCCACCACAGGATTACTCATTTTGGCCAGCTGAGTGGACTGAAATAATATGAAATAACGTGTTTTGCTCAAAAGCACAACACATTACCTAATCCAGGAATTGAAACCACAATCTTACAATCATGATTGCAACAATCTAACCACTAAGCTACACGCCTCCACAATAGTTTAGGCAGGCATCTGGCAATGTTGTCTAATATGTCTGATCATGGACAGGTAATTGTAGCTCCTATTTATATGTATTGTTTTTTAATTTAATTTTGCAATACAGATGATGTCTGCTGATATTTAGGTTAAATATTGCATCTAGGAGATTTACTATCTTCAGGCCTGTTTTTATCATAACTTTAAACCAAATACTTTAAAAGTTTTGATTACTGATCACTTTCTTTTTCACTTTGTCTATTCCATGCCATTCTGAGATACAGTGAGTCCATCATCTCTGTAAATTCTACAGTAATATTATTGGATCTTGTTTCATTTTACTCTATGCATCGTATGTATAATCTGACTATATTCAAAATTCCTATTCCATCAAACCCACACAGGTATAAATCAACAAGTTCAATTCTCCACTTCTTGACCCACAAAGAATTGTCAAAAAATAAGCATGCTTCTTTGCATTCATTATCATTCTGATATCAGTGTTAGTTATAGCAGTGTAAATTCTGCTAAATTCTAATGCTTTCAGGAGAAGACTTTTTAAAATGGGTTGGAAGGAATCCACAATTTCATACTGAGTAAATCTGTTCTTGGATTTGTCTTAGATATTGATAAACTACTTGATAGTGGTACAGCTACAATTTCATCATCATAAGTTTGTTGCATGTCTTACTTTTGTATTAACAGTTTCTAAATTATGCTTATTGATTTTCCATAGTTTGCACTTTGTTGGATTAAAGTGTTTGTACTCTAGAGCAGTTGTGGGGTTGTCTATTGTTCTATTCAATCTCTTATTTTCAAATAAGTCCCAAGAGTTTTTGAATCATCATTTATTGTGCTTTATGAGTCTGGGTCTCTCTTTTTTTTTTGTACATTGGTTAAGTCATTTAATAACAATTTACTGTAAGTATTCTTGTGTAGTTCTTTTAAAGCATTTGGTTATCTTCAGTATGTATGTAACTTAGATGTAACTTAGATATAACTTAGATTGGTTTCAGCTATTATCAGCCTAGGCCATGACTAGCTCAATAGCACCACCTGGAAAAGCCTTGGGTGAATTGTAAACATGTATATATTACTTGAATTCATGAAGTGATAAATGCTTCTTTAGCATACTTGGAAAGTGTTTCCATGGGCATAACTAGATCATTTTTAATGTCCCCAAGTCCTTGTCATCTGAAGAGATCCAGTTGGATTTAAAGCTAAATTTATGTAAGTGTCTCTGTCAAAGCATCCTTCTCTTTCATTTTTCTTAATGTTTTTAGCTCAATTAGAAATTTATAATAGAGTATTTTGGTGTCAGCCTAATATTTTAGTGGGTAGGCTATAGAATGAATTTTTTTTCTTTTTTTCATTACTCAGCATTATGATCTCAATTCATTTAGAGTGCTCAACTGAAAGGAGTAAAAATATACATCGTTTATAACAAACAAGCGAAAATTCAATGAATAGTGTGGAGTATAATAATATTTATTCAACTGAACCCAAAACCATTACTCAGGTTTCTTGTTTACGTGCTCGTTCTAATTGCAGCTCGATGGAATGTAACAAATGCAATAAAGTGTTCATTTGTTCAAGATGGCACTGAAGTCTCACTATTTCATTAACAAAAACAGACCATGTGACTCACTCATAAAGAGTGGTAACTCCCAACAGAAATGAAACCTTTTCAATTCAGAAAGACTTTGCATAATTTTTAGCTAAAATGGTTTAGCCAAAATTTGCAAAATTAAACAAATCACTAATCACAACCAAGCTTCTACACACACTAGAAAAACAAGCCAACCAAATTTAATTGGCAACGTATGACTAGGTGCCAACAAAAGGGAAAATACTAATCAAAAGAAATAGTCTGAAGTTCAAAAAGATCTTTTATTACGACATTCTAGCCCTTATGGCAACCAGAATGTAATATTCTCAGTGACAACTTTATTCAAGAATAGAAGGCACATAAAGTAGTTATTCATGCATTTTACATTAATAATCACTAAAATAGGAGAGCAAGAAATCCCAAATCATAAAGAAATTTGTTTGCCATTGTAAAGTAAGTCCTAGGTTTGATCTCACAGTGTTACACCTTCAGCAAATATTATTTACCTAAGTTTCAATTAATCCAAACCGTATGTGTGGAAACTGAACGGATGAAAACTGCAGAATGCCATCAGATAGCCAGTTATATTTTATGTGATAATTAAATTAAGAGTACACACATCTCTAGAATACTCAGTTACTTTTACTGTAATTAAATGAAATTATCAGCAAAAATGATGGCAGATATATTTACTTTATATTTACATTTAATGTTCTCATACACATTCATACACATATTCTCTCATACACAAACCTAAACACCTTTATTTAATGCAAAAATGAACACACTCACTTCTTCAC
>NC_068988.1:44355530-44359831 GCF_001194135.2 Octopus bimaculoides | reverse complement strand
TATAACATATAAATGTATTTATGGGGGAAAACTATTGAAAAACATTAATACATGCAAGAGTGATAAAAAAAAAAACATGGGAGGGTTGTCTTTGTATGTGCTAGAAACAACAGCCAAATCACCCTTAAGTCATCACTTTTCCCTCTGAAAATAGAAATTTTTTTTTTTTTTTTAGAAAAATGCTTTTCCAATGGTTTTGAAGTGCAAAACAAAAATTGGCCAAAATAGGTCCAGAGTGGGATGATGAGGAGTGGGGTGTAAAAAAAGAGAGTTTTCAAAACTTTTTCATACAAAGATGCCACCCCCACCCTAATCATTTCAAAGGCTGTGGTTTTAAAAAAATGGGGAAAATCCCACCAAAAATTTTTCCCACAAACTTCTTTATAATTGTAATCTATGCCATTTGGAAAAATTCATTCCCATAAATCCCTATATACTCTGAAGCCACAACATCTAAGCAATATTTGTAGAAAATTTTGTTAAAAAGTATCCATTTTTCTGGATGTTATGAGGCAACAAACCCAGGGGCGTATACATCTGTATTAATGCCCTTTTATTTATACGAATTTTTCCATTTCATGTTTATTTCATTCATTGTTTGCAATATTCTCTCTTCCCCACCCCCTTTCTCACTCTCACACACACACACAGCAAAGCTTACCGATGGGCTGCTGAATTGAAATCTCTATGTTGCTTGGAGGGGAAGGTAAAACTTGACAAACTGTTTCTCCCTCTGTTGTTGGACTACCGTGATGTTTGTTTAAAAAAGAGAGATTATGATTGATAAAATAATGAAAGCAATATTTACTAAGCAAGTGAGCACTATTATACAAAGAAGTAATTAGACGTAAAATATCATAAAAATCATTAGAATTGGGAATCAAATGTGAAAATATTATCAAGTGGCTAGCAGAAAACTGCCTGGAGGGCGGCCTTTTTGCTAGTATTTCAATAATGCAGATGTAGTTGTGTGGTGAAGAAGCTTGCTTCCCAGTTACTTGATATCAAATCCATCCCACTATGTGTCACTTTTGGGTAAATGTCTTCTATTATACTCTAGACTAACCAAAGTGAATCTGGTATTCCAAAGCTATTATCAAAATTTACAGTAATTGCTGTCAGTGGGACGTTTAGCTGAGAGGTATGCGTTTGAGTCCTGTAGCCACCTGTTGGCAATTATTGGTGGTGGTGGGAGGGGGGTGTTATGATGATGATGATGATGCTCTCTAGGAATTTTAATACTCTTCTAAAGGATACAAAGCTAGCCACAAGCTTCTGATGACAAAAAGTGTGAAAACAGAATTCATTTTTTAGTCAAACTGCTTCTCACTTAAACAATACAAAATCATCAGAACAGAATGAACATCACACATTCTCAGCTCTTCTCTTCAATTAGTTTTTCTAACTTATGGCTAAGTAAGAAATCAATATGTGTTACAGATGAGAAAAATAAACTTTGCAGAGTCTAGAATAGGAAGCTTCAGAAAATTCTATTTTCCTTCTTTTTTCTGTTTTTCTTCTTTTTATTCTGCCTTCCTTCCTTCCTTCCTTCCTTCCTCTTCTCTCCTTCTCTCCTTACATCACTCCTTCTGTACACACAACCACATACACTTACATTTCATGGTTGTCTACATCATTGTAAAATTTTACCTGTTTTGTCAATCGAAAAATCTGACATATATAAGAAGCTGATGTTAATATTTCTTTAGAAAATAATGGCTTTTGCATAAAAGACTGGTTTTATGTAGACCAATATTTGACAAAATTATAACTTTATCACTTCTGCCCTTTGGGAAAGTAGTCTCAAATAAAAGGGTTATGAATTTTAAGCTCAATTTTATTGTGTATATAGAGCTAGACATGTGTGGGAGTGGAAGGGAAGGAGAAGAAGACTAGTAGAAAGAAAATATAAAGAAAATGAGATAGACACAGAGAGAGAGAGAGAGAGATGCAAACAGACTTAGAAGAAGAATAAAAGAGGAACGTAAGTTGAAGTGTTATTCACTGAAAAATTAAACAATTCGAAAGAGGAAAAAGACAGAGAATTAAAAAGATAGAAAAATAAAATATAAGATAGAAAATGTCAAAGTTTTGACCATGTTCCAAACACAGGTGAATAAAGCTAATATAAGTACCATTGCTGCTGGAGGCTAACAGACTAAGGGTACATATCCTTCACACCATATTAACTCCAGTCCTTGTTTTAAATTAAGTTTTTGTCATAAAGCATTCAGAAGGAAGAATAAGGAGTCAGAATGGCTGAATGAGTGGCTAAAGGGAGAAGAATTAATTTTTCCATTACTGGTTTAGCTCTGTGTTATTGAGTAAGTCAAAAGAAAATGTAAATGAAAAAAGAAACAATAGAAAGTCTCTCAGACGCACAGACGGACAACGTGACAGTATAATAAAGCAGCAGAAGTTTCTAAGTTGTCAAATATTTTACTATGCTATGATTAAAACAACTTCAACTACTGGGGGGAAAAAAACGAGTGCTTAGCATTATAGACAAAAGAACTGTATATGTATGTGTGTGTGCGTGTATGTGTGTGTGTGTGTGTGTGTGCATGCGCGCGCGCGTGTGTGTGTGTGTGTGTCTCTATTTATAATGATCAAGTTGCTGTTGTTTTCTGTTACTATGTCTCAGGGCATGATCCTGCTGTTAAAAAGTTAAGCTGACCTTGTAGAGACCACTTATATGGAATGTGTATCTAGTTGCACAAATATGATGTGTGTAAAAGAAAAGATCTGTGTTACTGTACATATTACCTTCCAAGGGAGGTGAGGGGTGTTAAATATGCATTTGGCCTTATGCAAATGCTTGACTGAATGATAAAACTAGGATTTCTTCTACAGAGCCAGAAAATATTTTATCCTTCAATAACCACTAACACTTTATTAGAACTTTAATCAGACAGACAATGGAGTACAGATCTTGCATCTAAAACGAAACTGCTACTACCTATAGAAATATCCTCTAAAATATATCTAATTGTGGAAGGAATCTATGAAAGAGGTTGACCCAGGAAGACATGGGACGCAGTGGTGAAGTCTGACCTTCAAATGTTGAGTCACACAGAAGTGATGACAAGTGATCATGACTTTTGGCAATTTGCTGCTCTTAAGAAGACTCATCATACCAAGTGAAATTGTAGTCATGGCCAGTGCTGGTGACTCATATACACACACACACACACACACATATATATATATATACATGGTTTGGACAAAATAATAGAATAACACCTGAAATTCATAATCAAGCAAGATAACTTGCATCAGGTCCCATTGAGGAGCGATAGACATTGATGTTTCATCATTTCTGTGACTTGTCGATACTGAATGGGCCTCCATCAGGTATATGGTATTGACAAGTTTTAAAAATGATGAAACACTAATGTCTATCTCTCCTGAATGGGACTTGATGCAAGTTATCTCACTTGACTATACCTTCCAGATGTTTTAACACTACATGCACTGATGAGAATATATTCTCTTACACCTACAAGCGCAGCCTACCCACAAGCTAGCAAAACACGGGTGTTCATTATTGTTTATATCCTCTGAGCTGCTTTTAATTCATATTTGAATTTTTCCCATGTTATGAAATGTTGAGACATATCAGCAGATGGTTCTTACACCATTTTACATATAGTCACAGACAGCAATTTAGCTTGCATCAGGCCTCATCTGGGTACATGGTATTGATAGGTCACAAAAATGAAAAAACATAGAAGTCTATCATTCCTGAATGGGACTTGATGCGAGTTATCTTCCTTGTCTATGACTTCCAGGTGTTTCAACAGCAGGCACATTGAAGAGAATGTATTTTCTTATGCTTATAAGTGAAGCCTATCTTCTGCAAACTAACAAAACACATACCTTGTGTATGTGTGTTCGATGTTGTTTATATCATCAGAGTTGCTTCTAATTCATATTTGAATATATATATATATATATATATATATACGCATATATATACATATATATACTCAAATATATATACACACACACACACACACACACACACATATATATATTACAGAGGCATCAAGCTGTTAGATCAGGTTATGAAAGTTACAGAGAGGGTCATAGCCCAACTAATTAGGGAGCGAATCAATTTAGATGAGATGCAGTTTGGGTTCGTGCCAGGTAAAAGCACTACTGATGCCTTATTTCTAGTGAGACAGTTGCAGGAGAAATACCTAGCTAAGGATAAACCTCTGTACCTGGCTTTCGTTGACATGGAGAAAGCTTTTGACAGGGTCCCCCGATCCCTTATCTGGTGGTCAATGAGGAAACTT
>NC_068988.1:44347339-44349839 GCF_001194135.2 Octopus bimaculoides | reverse complement strand
AAAGACAGTTTATTTCAACTGAGATATGATAACAAAAGAGGTTGTTGACTTCACATCCTCTCTTTGATTTTGTTATTTCATGCTTTGATCGTGAAGTGGCTGTTGACTGGGCCAAACAATTTTGTGATATTACATTCCAGCACACTTATGATCTAACAGACTATATACAAAGCTGTCACTCACATAAATTGTTAACAGTTAGATTTAGCATGTCTAGTGAGCATCAAATTTCTCTTGTTTTAATCACATGGTTACTATTATTTTTCTATATTTATTGACATAAATCTGAGAATTTCTGGATTGTTTTCTTTTACCTGTCTAACATTTGTATGTGTGTTTGTGTGTTTAAATATCTTATGTAAATGCGGATATAACTGTGTGGGTAAGAAGTTTGTTTGGCGCTATGTTGTTCCAAGTCTAATCTCACTGCATGACACCTTGAGCAAGTATCTTCCTCAGGCTGACAAATACTTTACACCAAAACAGATTGAAAACAGGCCTGAGTATTTTCCATTAAGTACAACATATGCTCTCAAAATATTGTGAAAGGACTAGATATATAAATATATATATTAAACAACTGTGTACCTGCTTTCGCCCACCCCTGTACATATATATATATACCATCATCATCATCATCATCATCATCATTATCATCATTTAACGTCCGCTTTCCTTGCTAGCATGGGTTGGATGATTTGACTGAGGACTGACAAACCAGATGGCTGCACCAGGCTCCAATCTGATCTGGCAGAGTTTCTACAGCTGGATGACTTTCCTAACACCAACATTATCCAAAATTCTGACTACTTCTTTATTCTTAATATACAATATCTGTACACTACTTCAAACACTCGATACATATATATGTGTGTGTGTGTGTGTATATATATATATATATATATATATATATATATATATATATACACAGTTGCTTCTAGGAGTGGAATATTCTTTTACTTGTCTTTGAAATTAAGAATAATTATTTTATTACAGAAAGACTTAGTTAAAAAGAATATGGAATCATAGAATTCTTATCCTAAAAAAGAAATAGAGAAATGAAAAGAATATTTCTTTCATATTAGGTGAGTTATATGATGGGATTCTTTCAGTTTCTGTCTATCGAGTTCACTTACAAGGTTTCAGTTGCCTGAGGCAAGTAGAAGACACTTGCCCAATGTGTCACACAGTGAGTGGGAGTGAACCCAAGACCTCATGGATGGGAAGCAAGCTTCTTAAGCACACAACCATGCCTGTTCCTATGTATGCGTGTGTATTTGTTCCAACAACAAACAACGCATTTCCAGAACTTCTCTCATTGTATACAACTCAAATGATCTCAAAAGCTCTTTTGTCTATTGCAATCTTGTGTTTCTTTCCACGAGCAATTCAAAACCATCTCTTATTGTACCCATTGAGCAAACAGACACTTTAGTTTGGTACAGCTCTTCAGTTACAGAACGGGAGCAGCATTCATTTCATTGCTGAATAGTCGATAATAGAAAAGGCTTCCAACAACGAAATTAAAAGAACTACATTGAAAAAGAAAACAGCCAACTTATGTTAACAAACCAGTGATAAGTTACCATGTGAGTCGAGTTAACCCTTTAGCATTCAAACCAGCCTTGTCTGGCTCTAATAATCAACCTGTTTTATTTTCAAACCAACCAGATTCTGCTTCTCACAACTACTCTGTAATGTCATTTTAAAAGAAACGATCACTGAGGCTGTGTGGTAAGAAGTTTGCTTCCCAGCCACATGATTCCAGGTTCAGTCCCACTATGTGTGGAACCTTGGACAAGTATCTTCTACTATAGCCTCAGAGTGACCAAAGTCTTATGAGTGGATTTGGTAGACGGAAACTAAAAGAAGCCTGTCATGTGTGTGTGTGTGTGTGTGTGTGTGTGTGTGTGTATGTCTTTATGTCTGTTAATATGTCTCCTCACTACCACTAGTTACATCCCTGTAACTTGGCAGTTTGGCAACAGAAACCCGACAGAACAAGTACCAACCTTAACAAACGTAAGTACTGCAACAAAAAGTTCTTAAGGTGGTCCCCTAGCACAACTGGAGTCCTACAATTGACATAAGTTGAAGACAAAAGATTAAAAGATAAAAGATAATGTATGGTTAACTCAAAGCAATATGAATAAATGAGCATTGCATTTGAGAGAGTATTCTGAAAGATAAAGGGTTAAAGAACTGTGTCTTCCCATGTACGAGGGGGTGCTGAAAAGTTCCTGGCTTTAGGTAAAAGAAAATACAGGGGGATCAGTTGATTATGATTTTATTCAACATATTCCCCTCACAAGTTCACACACTCATTGCAGCAGTCCTTCAATTTTTCTTAGCCCTGTAACAGAACTTGGAAGGTTGGGCCTCAAACCAGGTCTTTCACAATACTCTTAAAGCCAGGAACTTTTCAGCATGGTATTGTATATATATACATATATATACAATACCATGCTGAAAAGTTATATATATATATATATATATATAT
>NC_068988.1:44345071-44347048 GCF_001194135.2 Octopus bimaculoides | reverse complement strand
ATATATATATATATATATACAAGGGGATGCTGAAAAGTTCCTGGCTTTGGAAACAGGAGAATCAGTTAATTATGATTTTATCCAATATATTCCTCTCTCAGATTCACATACTTATTGCAGCAATCCTTCAGTTTTTAGAAAACCCTGTAAAAGAACTTGCTATGCAAGTACATATTTTGTGTATTGCAGAAGTATAAGCAACTTATTGCACTTGAATTTTGACAACAAAATCTTATATGGAACCTCAAGAGTCATATGGATCCTGTTTGAGAACCACCAAACTACAGGGTGTCCACAAGGTCTGGGTACATGGAGTAAATAAAATCATAGCATAAACAATTAAATATAAGCGATAATAATTTCTTAAAATATGTGTTAATCCCCATGAACCCAGACTTTGTGGACACCCTGTAGTTTAATCTAACTCGAAGATTGTATAAAAAAAAAATTGAAGAAGAAACAGTATCTTTATCTTTTAAACGTCTACGAGACTTAACATCCTTTGAACACATAAATACAAACATGCACCCATGCCAACGTCGTCTCCTTCATTGGACACAAAACTCGGCTTGCGAAGACCTGTTGAGGCAAGCGAAAGCGAAATCATGATGGCACCTGTGCCCTGGCACTTGTGCCCTGGCACTTGTGCCCTGGCACTTGTGCCGGTGGCACGTGTAAAGACATTCAAGTGAGATCGTTGCCAGTGCTGCTGGACTGGCTCCCGTGCAGGTGGCACGTAAAAGACACCATTTCGAGCGTGGCTGTTGCCAGTACCGCCTGACTGGCCTTCGTGCCGGTGGCATGTAAAAGCACCGACTACGCTCTCGGAGTGGTTGGCGTTAGGAAGAGCATCCAGCTGTAGAAACTCTGCCAAATCAGATTGGAGCCTGGCGTAGCCATCTGGTTCACCAGTCCTCAGTCAAATCGTCCAACCCATGCTAGCATGGAAAGCGGATGTTAAACGATGATGATGATTTACATACATGAACTTAAGAATGATATCATGAGTGCCATTGTCTGTCACACAAACATACATATGTATAACATCAGACATTTGTTTTAATCTGTATATATTGACTAATGGCTGTCAATAACACAAAATGGGGATATATTTCTTGGTCAGTGTTTGTATAAAGGAATTAAATTAGATGGCTCTATCACCGTATTAAAGTCAGGTTAAAATCTAATAATTGACAAATTACTGACCCTACTTAGTTTCCTCCCTTATAATGGGATCAATTTGTATTGCAGCTAGGGTTTAGATCTGGCAAGTGGGGCTTCATAAACTGTTGGCGTTGGTGTTGGTGCCGGTGTTGGTGTTGGTGTTGGTGAATGGTTATAGCATTTTTCTATTGTCTTTACTTTCTCTCATTCTTACACATAACAATTTGCAGACAAACTAATTCTTTTTCTGTCTCTCACTATATCTCTCTTTCTCTCTCCCTCTCCCTATCTCTCTTCTTCTCCCTCTCTTCCTTCCTCCTCTCACTTTCTTCTTTTCCTCCTCTTCCTCTCACTCTTCCTTCCCTTCTCTCCTTCTCCCTCTCTCTCCTTTCCTCTCCCTCTCTCTTCTGTCTCTCTTTCTTCCTATCCCTCTTTCTCCCCCTCTCCCCCTCTCCCTTTCTCTCTCCTCTCACTCTTTCTCCTTCTCCCTGTCCATCTCTCTCTCTTTCTCTCTTTCTCTTTCTCTCTCTCCTTTCCTTTTCTCCATATCCCTCTCCCTCCCCATCTCTCTCCTTCTCTCCCTCTCTCTTTCTCTCTCTCTCTCTCTTTTTTCTCACTCTCTCTCTCTTTCTCTCTCTCTCTCTCTCTTTCTCTCTCTCTCTCTCTCTCATACACTCAATAGCACATCATCTATCAATCTAATCTATCAATCTCTCTCTCTCTCTCTCTCTCTCTCTCTCTCTCTCGCTATCTCTCTCTCTCTCTCTCTCTCTCTCTCTCACACACACACACACACACACACACACATTCACA
>NC_068988.1:44334449-44344370 GCF_001194135.2 Octopus bimaculoides | reverse complement strand
TATATATACACACATATATATACATGTCATATATTATATGTATGTAAGTATGTATGTATGTATGTATGTATGTATGTATACAAGTTGTACAATCCATGCCAGGCATGAAAAACAGACATTAAATAATGATGATGGCGATCATGGCTGTGTGGTAAGAAGCTTGCTTCCCAACCACACACACACACACATACAATCATACATACATACATACATACACATATGTATATAGTGAAAAGTGGTTTGAAGGTTCCATAGAGGTAGTGTAATCTAAACAAATAAATGGGTGAAAATGCACAGTAACATTAAAAGAATTATGGTAATCTTTTAAGAAAAATTAAGGAGCCAAAAAAAGTGTAAAATTTCATTTCATCATCATCATCGTCGTTTAACATCCGCTTTCCATGCTAGCATGGGTTGGACGATTTGACTGTGGACTGGTGAAACCAGATGGCTACACGAAGCTCCAATCTGATTTGGCAGAGTTTCTACAGCTGGATGCCCTTCCTAACGCCAACCACTCGGAGAGTGTAGTGGGTGCTTTTACGTGTCACCCGCATGTTACGTGAACTGGTTTCATCCATGAATGAGTGGATTTATCAAATAAAAATAGTCATGGTGGCTGCAAATATATTAGTAATCTCAAGAGACCATGGATCTATGCCCGAAGAAATTGTTTCAGCTGCTGTTAGTGGAGCAGTGTCTGCTGTGGTTGTGTGCAGTGTCTGGAGTGACAGTCACACATACAGTGATTGCATTTGAAGGAGGTTTCTGCCAGCACTACAGGTTTTTCATTCCGTCAAACGTGCTTTTCTTTGGTGGCGACTTCCTGTTCTGCTTGCCCTCACTTCATCCCTTTTCACGGTATTTGTTTTCAATATGGGTAATCATTTGCAACCTTTTCCAATCTCAGGATGTCCAGATCAAGTGACTTTATATCTCTCTTGCAGACATCCTTGAAATGAAGATGAGGCCATCCTCATGTTCTTGTGCTGGTTGCCAATTCCCCAAAGAAGAGGTCTTTTGAGATCCTCCTGTCCTGCATGCAATGTACATGGCCAAGCCAGCACAGACGACACTGCTGGAGCGGGGTGAGTATACTGGGTATCTTAGCACAGTTGAGGACTTCAGTGTTGGTGATGCAGCTGGTCCACTTGATATCCAAGATGTATCTGCAATATATAAAGTTAAAGATTTTGTAGCTGAACAGAGAACTAGGGTATCAGATTACAAGACAAAAACTGAAAGGCTATGGCTTTTAAAGAGTAAGATAGGGTGTGTTGAGTTAGGAATTTAAATGACAAGTTAGAATATCTAAACAAACAACTGCCCTAGAGAGATGAGGGAATTAGATAAGTAGATTGATAAATTACTACACTTTCATATAAGATAATAAGTTGTTAGTTGAATTTTGATTTCAGGCCAATTGAAAATATTTAAGTGTCTACTTCGGCATTCTATACAGATTAATAGTAAAAAAAAATGCAAGAAATACTAGCACATGCACACACACACATACCCAAGAGGGTGGTTTATTGGATTACCACTTATTAATTGTGAATTTAAATCCACTAAAATAATTTTTGTTGAGTCTCTGGGCTAAACTCCCTCCCTCAGTTGTATGAGCTACCTGAAATAGATGCCAGATTTTCTTTAAAGACAAAAAGAATTAATCAAACTGATACCATATTTCTGTTGTAAAATCCAAACAATTAATTATTTATTGCTCCTATGTGAGAGACAAATATAGAGTCGGGGGGGATAGACAGAAAGACAGAGAGACAAAGAGACAGACAGACAGAGAAAGTGTGTGTATGAAAAATAGAGAAAAATACAAATGTGTATAATTATGAATATATACATAGATATTGATGTATATGTGTATATATATATATATGTATGTATATACATATTTACATAAATATATGTCATTATGTACGAAAATTTTAAAGTATGTATGTGTATGCAGATACGTAGCTCTCTGTATACGTATATGTAGCTTTTATATACATGTGTATAAATAGTTATGATTGTGTATATATATATATATATATATGTATGTCTGTGTATGTATACAAATGTATGTATAAACAAACAAATGAAAACAATCCAGAAAGCCTTAATATGAGTGAGTATGAAAAAGAGAGAGAGAGAGAAGTGCATACACATGTATACAAGTATGAGCACACATGTGTGAGTATACATATATACATACATGCATAAAAATATATACACACATACATATATATACATACATACATATATATATATATATATATATATACACATATACATCAATATCTATGCCTGTATGTGTGTATATATATATGTGTGTGTGTGTGTATTTATATATGTGCGTGTGTGTGTATATATATATATATATATATATATATATATATATATATATACACCCATTATCTATATATAATATGCATGAACACATTTGTGTGTATGCCTTATTTTTAGTTATTACAATGTGTTCCTATGTGTGCTTGAATGTGTATAGATACTTATGTGTGAGTTCACCTTTCCATATGAAGACATACTTCATTTGATGTCAATAAAGTACAACAACAACAACAACAGTGACAGACAATACCACTTCCATCACTGCCACTAACACTTCCCTGCCTATAATCTTCAAGCCGAGACAATGTCTCTTAATAGTTCTCCATATATCAAAAAAGGAAGACATTTCTGGAAATAATTGTGAAGGAATTTGAACCAAAATGCTACAAAACCATTGAATATATAGAAAAACACCCCTAAAGAGCAATAATTTTCAGCAATAATAATAAACATTAATTTTAATTCTTCATTCAAAAACAAGTATTATAAAACAAAATTATGTTTTCCGATTTTTAATACTTTTGCTTGTTAATCTTTATGGCAAAGTTAAGGTGGGCAGGTGTGTATGTGGGGGGGGGGAGATTATTTTGCCTTTCTTTTTTTGTTGTGTTTGTGTTTATGTTTTTGTTGTGTGTTGCTTATTTTTACTTTTTGTTTGTTTGTTTTTGAGGGGGTTTTTTTGTTTGTTTCTTAGAAATGTTTTATTTCATTTTATTATTACTTTATTAAGGTAATTTCTCAGGAATGAAATTCACTTTCAGAAAGAAATGTCATTCTAATGAAATGGTTTGGCATCTATTTATGAAATATATAGCGCTTCAATTGGGAAAGGAGGCAAGAGAGGAAAACATACACATCAGCATAGCATCTTCACCATTACCCTTCACCAAATACTCATCAACACCATTTTTATCACTAGCAGCATTAAGATGAACCAGAGAAGAAACTTCATTAGCTAATGAGTAAAACCCTTTGATATTCAAGCTGTTGATATGCCAACAACTTTCTGGGGACTTTGTAGCATCCAGTTTTCAGTTCAAATCTAACCAGCGATAAACAGCGATAAAAATTATTAAACAAGAGAGACTGGGATGTGCCAGACACAAACATTTTTTATATCAACCAATCTGAAAACACTCCTGGGTCTACAATACAAACTTTCTATATCAAAGTGATATAAATTAAAACCTTCCATCAGAATTTCATGTTAACTTTTGTTCCAAACGCCAGCTTAATAATAATGACAATGTCATTTTACTAAAGTCTTCATCATCATTATCATCTTTTAACATCCGTTTTCCATGCTGGCATGGGATGGACAGTTTGACAGAACTGGTAAGCCAGGGAGCTGCACCAGATTCCAATATGATTTGGCATTGTTTCTACAGCTGGATGCCCTTCCAAACACCAACCAATCCAAGAGTGTAGTGGGTGATTTTTACGTGCCACCGGCATGGGTGCCAGTTATGTGACACCGGCATCTGCCACAACTGTAATCTCACTCGACTTGACAGGTCTTTACAAGCATGATATATCGCCAAAGGTCTCGGTCACTTGTCACTGCCTCTGTGAGGGTCAACATTTGAACAGTGCTTTTTACATGCCACTGGCACGGGTACCAGTCACATGGCACTGGCATCGGCCATGACTACAATTTCACTTGGCTTGACAGATCTTCTCAAGCACAGCAAAATTGACTGATATAAAATTTGTGTAGCTTGAAGGAAAGATGGTAACAAAAGGGTTAACCCTTTAGCATTTAAACCGGCCATATCTGACCCGAATATTCTCCCTTGCTTTATGTTGAAACTACCCAGATCCAGTCTCTCACACCTACCCTACAATGTCATTATGAAAATAAACAATCACATCTTCAAAATTTCAAAGCTATGAAATAATGCATTAATTCAAAGCAATATGAATGAATAAGTGTTACATTTGACAAAGAAATTTAAATGCTAAAGGGTTAAGGCATAGATTTATTTCATTGCTGCAATAGTCATTGCTTTGGAAAACTAAACAAAATGTATCTCATAGATTTTCTGAATCAACTTTGCTGAAACATAATTGTAAGTTCTGCTTAACAGTTTAGTGAACATTGTAACAGTTATTTTGCAGAGCTTCTAGACAATAAACTACTTTATTTGGCTTCTGTTGTTGCTTTATTGTTGACAGAGTAGCAGTAGAAAAGGAACCTATCAAGAAAAGTAAGCTTTTATGTTGATGAACCAATAAAGGAACCTTTACAAATCACACAACTTACTGAAAATAGCAACTAAATCTTCCTCAAATCTCATCCTAATATCTTATACAAGGAAAAATACGTTGAATAAAGTAGTAATGGAATCATTGTGCCTCAGTAAAAGACAGGACAGTTGTGACTGTTGGCATAGGTTTAAGCAGCAATAATGACAACAGCAATATTCTACAATCCATACTTTGTTTATTATCTATAGGCACAGACATGGCTGTGTAGTAAGAAGCTTGCTTCCCAACAACATGGTTCTGGGTTCAGTTCCACTGCATGGCACCTTGAAATTGAATAACCAGCCCTATGATTCTTAAAACTCAAAGACAGTGATGCCTAGGGGCACTTAGCTTGTTTATTGTTTTTTTTTTTACTATCTGCAAACATTTCTCAATATGTGTGTGTCTCTTAGGGCAGCAAGCTGGCAGAATTGTTAGCATGTGGGGCAAAATACTTAGTGGCATTTTGTCCATCTTTACGTTCTGAGTTCAAATTCTACCAGGGTCGACTTTGCCTTTCATCCTTTTGTGGTCAATAAAATAAGTACCAGTTGTGCACAAGGGTCTATGTAATTGATTTATCTCCTCCCCCGAAATTGCTGGCCTTGTGCCAAAATTTGAACCCAATATGTGTGCAACTCTTGATTGGCAATGCATTTTCCATGGATCTAAACATTTCAAATGGAATGTTTTGATAATATATACATTATGGGTGCAGGCATGGTTGTGTGGTAAGAAGTTGACTTCCCAAGCACATGGTTCCAGATTCAAACCTACTGCATGGCATCTTGAGCAAGTGTATTCTACTATTGCCTCAGGCCAACTAAAGCAAGCCTTGTGAGTGGATTTAGTTGATGGAAACTGAAAGAAGCCTGTTGTATGCACGTATGTGTGTGTATGTTTATGTGTGCATGTCTCTGTTTGCATTTGTCCCCCCAACCCACTATCACTTGTCGACTGTTGTTGGTGTGTTTACATCCCCATAACTCAGCAGTTCAGCAAAAGATGCCAATAGAATAAGTACTAGGCTTACAAAGAATAAGTCCTGGGGTTGATTTGTTCAGCTAAAAGTGGTGCTTCAGCATGGCCACAGTCAAATGACTGAAACAAATAAAAGAATATAAGAATTATAATGAATACATTTGTATGTCTGCATGTGTATGTGAATGTGTGTATTGGTGTTTGTGTGTGTCTGTCTAGTAAGTGCATTAATGGTTAAATGGGGAAAAACTTCTATTCCTAAACATAAGGTTCTGAGTGTGATCCTGTTACACTGCCTTTAGGGCAAATGAGTTTTATCAATCTCAGCATTAATCATTCAAAGACTTGTAAATAAAACTGAGTGGACAGAAGCTGTGTTGAATCCCTTATTGTACTTATACTTCAAAAAGTCGCTTTTAACACATACAATGCATGTTGATTCGGACGGTATATGTGTCTAATAAATATCCAACCATTTACATTCACCACTTTTTCACTCTCTTTTACACTCTTGTAACTTCCACTCACCTATCACCCTGTTCTTCTGCCCCCATTCACTTCCAATCACTTCTTACATTGAGGGTCCACACAGATGCCTCATCATCTTATTTTTATCGCTTCCCTGCACTACCTTGATCACACATATTTCACCTTTTTCCTAAAATGTGTATTGCCATAATAATTTTGCCTGAAATATCATTTGCTCAAATCTCTAATCCTCTTTTCCCAACTTTATACTGAGCCACTGTGTGATTTCTAACTCAAATCCAAGCAAGCATTAAGACACCTTAGTAACAGAATATATTGAATTCTTTCCCTCTCGCTCCCTCCCCCTCCCTCTCTCTCTCTCTCTCTCTCTCCCTTGACCAGATAACCATGTACCATCTCTCTATAGCAACATACCTGTTTCTACCTCTCTGTCTCAGTCATACTCTAATTTTTCATCATCTGACACAAGATCAGCTCCTCTAATACCCGCTCCCCTCTCAAAATTTCTTGTCTTGCAAGTTACTTGGTGACCCTGCCAGAGCTGGTGCCATGTAAAAAGCATCCAGTCCACACTGTGAAGTGGTTGGCATTTGGAAGGGCATCCGGCTGTAAAAACCATGCCAAAACAGACACAGTAGTCTTCTACCTGACTGGCTCCTGTCAAACAGTCCAACCCATACCAGCATGGAAGATGAGCGTTAAATGATGATAAGGATAACAGAAAACAGATCAAAACTTTAAAAGGATGCAATAATGATATGAGTAATAGTAGTAGTAACAGTAGTAACAACACCAAAAGCTGTGATAGTAGTGATAATATCTTCATGTGATGATACAGACTGTTTTCAGTAGCACTTCATGAAGTGAAAACAGAGATGTTATAAAAATAGAGATAATATAGCACAAACACAGCTGTGTGGTTAAAAACCTTGCTTCCCAACCCCTTGGTTCCTGGTTCAGATACTTGCCCAAGGTGTGTGGAACCTTGGGCAAGTGTCTTTTACCCTGTAACACTGGACTGACCAAAGCCTTATTTGTGGATTTGGTTGAGAGAAACTGAAAGAAGCTCATTGTACATGTGTGTTTGCAAGTTGGTGTCTCTTTGTCTTGCCATCATATGATTGTTGCAAATTAGTGTTACCATCATACAGGCAGTGTCCTTTGTTACCAATCTTCCATGAAAACATATCTCATCATTGGAAAGTATTACCATAATTGGAAACAGGCAAAGGTTGGCATTCAGCCATAGAAAATTTGCCTCAACAAAATCTGTCCAACCCATGCAGGTATGAAAACAAGGATGTTAAAATGATGATGATGACGATGACGACGACAGTGATGGTGACGGTGACGGTGGCGGTGACGGTGACGGTGACGGTGGCTGTGGTGGTGGTGGTGGTGGTAATTTTGTTTTATTTCAGCTTACTCTTGCATAATTCTGAACATAATTCAAAACTAAAACAGTTCTTCACTTGAGTGTTTGGAACAGATACAAAATCTTTTCAGAGCAAGTCACCTGTAGCCAGCTATAGCTTCCTGTCCAGGGCAAGTTGTATCTCTTAATTGCATTACCGAAAAGAAAAAATAAATTAAATAAATAAATAATAATAATAATAATAATAATAATAATAATAATATTAATAATAATGTTGTTGTATTTGGGGATTTTGTATTTTGTATTCCTATTGTATGTGTTTAATAGGATTAATGTAATGTAATGTAATATGAAGCTGAAGCAAATTAATACCAAATATACAGTGTGTGTGTTTTTATTGGCTAAACTGGCAATATGACCATCCCCAAATACAACATCTGTTTCAACACACGATTTCACAACGAAAATCTTGCAAAACAAATATATAAACAGAATAATAATAATAATAATAATAATAATAATAATAATAATAATAATAATAATAATAATAATCAACAAATATAAAAAGAACAGAACAAAATACCTGTCCTATGAATCTCTTTAATTTATGAGGGAATTACCAATTTCTTTCCAGGAAATCTTTTAGAAACAGAAAAATTGAATTGAACATGCTGTCTCTAATTTTGTAACCAACTACATTACCCAGAACAGATCAAGATGACATTGTTTACTTAGACAAAAGTTTTGTTTTGACACACACAGTACTTAGATTCACTCAGATATCACAATATAAAACTATGAGTTTACTTTGTTGAAGAAAACAGAAACCGCCTCAAAGATTTAAAATGCAACAGTAGCTAAGGTATTGAGATGTGATAACGAAAATAACAGCCAATAGCACTGGAAATAAAAGAAATAAAGGTGTTCGATCCTTTGATTCTTGTCTTCCTCTCGCTCCAATAGATGTTTCCATTGGAATCATTGGTTCTAAGGGTTTTCTATAAACTTCAGAAAGATTGCTTCTCTGTAAACTAAGATTTTCCAACAATTGGGGATGGTACAGGAACAAGAATAAAGTCAAATCTATTTCTATTAAAGACATGAGACAACTTGCAACAATATCATAAACATATATATCTATATAGGGAGTGGGGGGTGTATGTGTGCATGTTTGTGTGTATTGTGTGTGTGCATATATATACATATACATACATATATACATATATAAACATGAATATAAGGTGTCTAGAAAATATAGAAACACACATTCTATATACATACATACATACATACATACATACATACTTACATACATACATACATACATGCATACATATTGTAGGTAATATATATATACATACCTATTTTATATGATATATATTCATGATATATATTATGATATATATTCATGATTCTTCTAGTTTGTTTAGTTATTCACATAAATATTGCCATAGCTCTAATGTATTTTAAATATTTCATCAAGCATTCTCAGTGATAAATACTTTGTTTTACTTAGTTTTTAGATATGCGAGCAAAGACATACATATAAACTTATATATAAGTGTTTGTGTGTATAATATGTTTTTATACATGCATGTATAAACATATATATCTATATAGGAAATAGGGGGTATGTGTGCCATATATAGGGAGTAGGGCTGTGTATTCCCCCTGCCCGTACCATTTTCTTTACCTATCTCCCCACCTTAGTGCCTTTCAAACATATCATTCTGCCTTACACTTTTCACACATATTCATACCTTACATTCTTATCTTTTCCTTTTATCCCTCCCCCTATTCCTTTTATCCTGATATCTCTCCTCTCCCATACCCCTCCAAAATCTTGACCACCATGTAGTACTCTGTTTTTAATTTTTTCTTCCTCTTTCTTTCTTCTTTCCTCCCCTGTTCCTTTTGACTAATACCATTCTCCTCCTAACATACATATCTATTCACTTCTCTCTATCTACTTACCCCTACCAGTACATTCTCAAAATTTCATTCACACTACAAGACCCCTTTGAATGAACAGCACATGGAATTTATGTCTCCACATTATCTGCTTGTAATAACAAGATATGAACTCATATTGGAATCTGTATACCCTACGAAGTTAGTTTTTGTATGTGGCAGATGTTCAGGTGCAATAAACACTGTAAACAAACAGGAAACAACTTCTATCTCATTCCAGGGAGAAAAACTAAAGGTAGTCGATAGCTTCTGCTATCTGGGTGACCAAGTTAGTAGTGGGGGTGGGTGCGCTGAAAGTGTAGCTGCTAGAATAAGAATAGCCTGGGCAAAGTTTAGAGAGCTCTTACCCCTGCTGGCGACAAAGGGACTCTCACTCAGAGTAAAATGCAGACTGTATGACGCATGTGTACGAACAGCCATGCTACATGGCAGTGAAACATGGGCTGTGACTGCTGACGACATGCATAAGCTCACAAGGAATGAAGCCAGTATGCTCCGCTGGATGTGTAATG
>NC_068988.1:44330940-44334105 GCF_001194135.2 Octopus bimaculoides | reverse complement strand
GTGCGGGTGGCACATGGGATGCACCATTTTGAGCGTGGCCGTTGCCAGTACCGCCTGACTGGCCTTCATAGGATTTTCAAGCGAGATCGTTGCCAGTGCCGCTGGACTGGCTCTTGTGCGGGTGGCACATAAAAGACACCATTTTGAGCGTGGCCATTGCCAGTACCGCCTGACTGGCCCTCGTGCAGGTGACACGTAAAAGCACCCACTACACTCTTGGAGTGGTTAGAAATAGGAAAGGCATCCAGCTGTAGAAACTCTGCCAAATTAGATTGGAGCCTGGTGTTGCCATCCGGTTTCACTAGCCCTCAGTCAAATCGTCCAACCCATGCCAGCATGGAAAGTGGACGTTAAACGATGATGATGATGATGATGATGATGATGATGATATTGGAAAAGTAAAAAGGAAAAAGAGAAAATGCATATAAAAAATAAAGGCTTTTTTATGAAAAGTAACGATAAATATATACGAATAGATGAACTGAGGTAGAATTAAGAGGTATAAAAGTCATTATTTTGAACTGTTATATTATAGCTTGTGGAACTTCAGAAGTAGTAAATTATCCGAACAAGGAGTAGACCACAAGTTACTCTTCAGGTTGAGGATCAACAGTGCAAAAGTGAGCAGCTGAGTTTAGGTGAGAAATAGAGAGAGTCTTGAAGATGACTTAAGGTCTGGATGTCCTGTAACTGCCACCACCAAAAAAAGCATTAATTGTGTTCACCACATGTTGATAGATGACAGGCAATTGACTATAAATTAAATAACCAATGCTAATAGAATATTCTGTGAGAGAGTAGAGAATATTCTGCACCATGAATTTGGCATGATGAAGACTTCTGCTAGATGGATGCCATGTCAACTGACAACAGGTCAAAAAGCACACCAGATTGATCACATCGTGGGAAAATCTGGCATTGTTTCAAGTAGATCCAGTTTTGGTTTCCTTGAACATTTTCCAATCCAGGATGAGTGTTGGTTTCATCACTTCGAGCCAGAGACAATGAAACAATGCATGCAGTGGGAACACCCCTCCTCACCTGCTCCAATTGAGCTTCCCTTTAAAAACTACATGTGCCTGGCCAGGGCTGTAGCATTTAATATCTCTGGGATATTGATTGAGGACTTAACAGAGTATTATTGCCTTGATGGCAACAAAATGATATGTTATTTTTCTTCAGTTCTATATGCCTACGGGCATATGGCGTAGTGGTTAAGAGCACGGACTATTAACCCCAAGATTCTGAGTTCGATTCCAGGCAGTGACCTGAATAATAATGATGATAATAATAATAATTACATCGAAAATTACCTTAGGAATTAGAACCTAGGTCCGAAATTTCCCCCAATATACCTGATGAAGGTTGGAGGGTATATCTGCCGAAATGTTGTGTTAACAACAAACAAGATGACGAAAAATATCCGTCAAATGTAAATAATGTAAATAATGTTACTTTTCTTGTACATGGGTTCCAGTATATGTAGTTTCTAGGGCAGCGAGCTGGCAGAAACGTTAGCTTAAGGTGGTGAGCTGGCAGAAACGTTAGCACGCCGGACGAAATGCTTAGCGGTATTTCATCTGCCGTTACATTCTGAGTTCATATTCCGCCAAGGTCGACTTTGCTTTTCATCCTTCCGGAGGTCGATAAATTAAGTACCAGTTATGTACTGGGGGGGGTCGATGTAATCGACTTAATCCCTTTGTTTGTCCTTGTTTGTCCCCTCTAGGTTTAGCCCCTTGTGGGCAATAAAGAAATAAGAAACGTTAGCACGCCAGGCGAAATGCTTAGCAGTATTTAGTTTGTCTTTACGTTTTGAGTTCAAATTCCACCGCGGTCGACTTTGCCTTTCATCCTTTTGGAGTCGATGAATTAAGTACCACTTGCATACTAGGGTCGATCTAATCGACTGGCCCACTCCCCCAAAATTTCTGGCCTTGTGCCTAGACTAGAAAAAAGTTATTAGCACACTGGACAAAATGCTTAGCAGCAATTTCATCCGTCTTTACATTGTGAGTTCAAATTTTGCCAATGACAACTTTGCCTTTCACCCTTTCAGGGTCAATTAAATAAGTACCAGTTGAGCACTGGAATCGATGTAATCGACTTACCCCCACCTTTGAATTTTCTGGTTTTGTGTTAAAATTTAAAAAGAATATATTCAGCTCCTCATGTAGATGTAAATTATGCAGTTATGAGCTTCATGTAAGTAAAGAGGTCATAGTCGAGATATTGAGAATAATCATTTCTTTTGGCCAGATGATACAAGACAGAGAGTAGGAGTTTTCCTTATGCTTGCAATTGGCTGCTGTTTGTAGCTTGTCAGGTATCATATACAGCAGGCTTGGCCAACACGAATTACATTGCAGGCCACTTTAACCACAGAAAGTTTTTTAAGGGCCATTTGTATACTTTATTCTGTGATAGTTGAATCAATAAATTTTCATTCTTTTTGTTTGTTTAAAATTATAAAATTGTAGGCTATTGCTTTATTGCCATTTATAAATTTTAAATTTAT
This sequence comes from Octopus bimaculoides, assembly GCF_001194135.2. Lineage (NCBI taxonomy): Eukaryota > Metazoa > Mollusca > Cephalopoda > Octopoda > Octopodidae > Octopus > Octopus bimaculoides. The sequence goes on along the minus strand of NC_068988.1, from coordinate 44,331,587 downwards.
TTTGAAACAAATGTTTTACACAAACAATTTTATTTTGAAATTAAACACAATACTTCAAGAAAGTATCAAGCAGATTGCAAGATAAAAGTCAGGTTAGCCAACCCTGATACAGAGTCACTGCTGTTGATCTTCCTTTCAGTTTGAAGTTAGTTTATTTTATTATTATTTAGCTCTAAGTCAGTAATCATTGAGTACAATTATGATCAAAGACATTACAGTCATGACCATCCCGTCTTTTAGTCACACATGTAAGATTACATTATCCAATACATCCTACCATATTTTAAGGAGAACACAATGTGATTTGAGTAAGATTTAGTTGCCATATCTAGCAACTTAAGTAACTACATTTCAGCTCCTCCATGTTTAATAATAGTGTCTGCAATACAAATGAGGGCAAAGAGTTTTATTTTAGAAGACAGAAGGTCTGTGGGGAGTAGGTCGCTTGGTTTATAGAAAACGAAAAAAAAAAAAAATCGATCTCAATGCAGTTATGAACTCAGAGTCAGTAAGATACCAAACTTAGAATTCATTTGAGAAGCTTCAAATCCTGAATAACTATGTTTATGCAAAAATTCTGCCACTGCTATCATCAAAGACACCTTCGTCAACATCACCACCCCTGCCACCACCACCACCACCACCAC
>NC_068988.1:44328056-44328862 GCF_001194135.2 Octopus bimaculoides | reverse complement strand
ATATAAATATATACATACACTCATCCGCACATATGTAAACAGTTTGTTTTATGGTAGGTTCAGTAATTGAAAGCACTCTATAAATTCAAGATTTATTGTTTTTATCTTTTATATTATATAGTAACTTATTTGGTTTCTGTTTGAACCTCTAGTTTCATATTCAAGCAAAGATGTTTGATTTAGTTAGAGGTGTAATCCATTTCATTTAACATCGTTTTCTATGCTAGCATGGTTCAGTTAGAAGGAAAAATTATGTATTTTTCAAATAAGGGATGGTTTTATTCCAGAGGAATTCATAAGGGCAAAATTAGTGATTTATTGAAAGGAAATATCAAGAAACAATACCAGCTCAGTTTGAAACTGGAACATCCCCAATTGTAGCAGCAACTGGTGACATCGTATTCCTTAACACAGTTTAATACATTCATTATCTTTTACTTGTTTTAGTCACTTGACTGTGGCCATGCTGGGATAATATCTTGAGCTGAGGCACTGCCTTGAAACATAAACACAAAATGCAAAAACACACACTCATTAATGCACACAAACACACACACACACACACACACACACACATATATATATATAAATATATATACACATATGGCAGGCTTCTTTCAGTTTTCATTTACCAAATTCCTTAAGAGGTACTAATCAGTCAAGGGGCTATTGTAGTAAACGTTTTCCCAAGTGGAACTGAACCTGAAACCAAGTGATTGAGAAGCCAAATTTCTTAACTACACCTCCGTGTGAATATATATGTACATATGTATATGTATATATATGTGTGTGTGTATGGGTATATA
>NC_068988.1:44318970-44325148 GCF_001194135.2 Octopus bimaculoides | reverse complement strand
ACATACATACATACATATATATATATATATACCATAAAAACCTGTGTAATTTATGCAGGTGATTTTCAGGATAAAAAAATTGTTAAGAAAAGCTTCTACTCATGTGAAAGTTTTCACCCAAAAGTTTCTAGAATTGCCGATATGGCCAGAGGAAAAAGGTTTCCAGTTTAGTTGTATTTAGCATAATTTCACTTACTTATGATTAGATTTTATTAAATTTCCATTTAATAAAAATAATTTCTGTTTAACAGGTATCACATTGAAATCTATTAAATTACAAAGTGTTTGTGTTGTTTATAATAAACTTTATTTTATATTTCTTGCCCACGAGAGATTATGTCTGATCTTTAGCATACTTCTGTATGTCTTCTCAAATCATGATCACAGGAAAAGTTGTTAATAATTGTTATCAACAAAAACAAAGCTGATAAATACATACAAGTGTTGCAAAATAAGTTTATTTACCAATAAACATCAGCTTGGATGACACTTTACTCATCCAACAGAGGAAGGTAACTGATCAAACTGATTTTGTAAACAGAATTCTGATTGGCTGAAAGTGTCTTCTTGTCTCAAGCTCTGATTTTCTGCCTATTCTTGTCGGAACCTTTGATATGGAGTATCAAAATTTTAATCCCTTTCACACTTATAAAATGTCAAGCAAATTAAAAAATTTGCCATTACCGTTTTAGCTGGGAGACCAAACTGATAGTTTGGTGACCCGCTAAAACAAGCGTTAAAAATTGAAAGGAGAAAATAAACAGTTCTGCAAGTTTAACTCAGTGTTTATTGAACAAGAGAGGTGCAAAATTTAAGAAGTGATTTGTTAGAATATACACACCTGTGAGGAGACATAAACAAGAATAGCAAAAATCTACTATACCAAAAGAACTGGTAATACATACATGACAAGTATTCTATGAAGAGAGCATAAGATTGCTGCATAATTCAACATGAATGTGAAATGACATTAAACATCATATAAGGTAAATGAAGGTTTCTGTAGGAACACTAATTCATATTCACTTAGTGAGTTTACATACACAAGAATGAATTATGATATTGTTGTTGGCATTAGATGCAGTAAAATATGGCCCGGACTGTGATTTCCAGCATGGACATCCAACTTCAAAAAGTAATTAACCATTTAATGGTTTTAGTAAATTTATACAGAAAAAGTAAGCATTATACCGTCCTGCATAAATAAAAGTCAGCTTCATTATATTTTTCCTGTAAAAACCTATTCTGACATTAAATGAGTCAACTTACATTTGTACATTATTTTTCAACAAAAATATTTCTAAAAAAAATTCTGGAAATGATCTACTCATGTAATTTATACACCCACTAAAGTTTATTTTTGTTTTTACAAAGAAAACAAAGTGCGTAAATTACATGGGTTTTTACGGTATATATATGCTAACAGACAGACAGACACACAGACAGACAGACAGACAGACAGATAGATAGATAGATAGATAGATAGATAGATAGATAGATAGATAGATAGATAGATAGGTAGGTAGATAATTGTGGTAGTGATTCAATGTAGAATTCAAAATCAAAGTTCAAAGATTGAGTCCAGAGCATGATGTAGAAGCAATAAACATTATAAAAGACAACACACAATGATCAAAGACTCATAAAAAATGAGAATCTTAACGTTAACTCATGCATTCATATTCACAGACCTGACAACCCTGGTCACCTACCATGGAATATAAAAAGAACTTTTTTTCAGCTTATCATTCTTCGATACAACAAATATCCACAACTTTCTGTCTCAATAAACCACTAATGTCCTTGAAAGTTGTTGCTTTTTTTAAATATTTACTATGTTGTTGTTTTTTTTTATATTTTCTATGGATTGCTTGAATCTAACTTTCTTCCTACACCTTGATCCCTGTATCTTACATATATATATATATATATATATATATATATATATATATATATATATATATATATATATATATATATATATCTGAGACCCCATTGGTCATGACTGACCATGGGATTGGACCTAGAAAGTGACCCTCCCAGGCACAAGTCCGGGCAAGGTTGTTTATGGAAGACCAGCAGTCACCCATGCATACCGGCTTCTCCTCTCCACGCCGCCAGTGTTATCCAAGGGAAAGGCAAAGGCCGATACAGCTTGGCACCTGTAATGTCGCAACTCATTTCTACAGCTGAGTGAACTGGAGCAACGCGAAATAAAGGGTCTTGCTCAAGAACACAACACGCAGCCCGGTCCAGGATTCGAACTCTCAACCTCACAATCGTAAACTCGACGCTCTAACCACTGAGCAATTGTTCAAAATATTTTGATTCAGATTCCATGCTTTTTAAGGTTTCCAAGCCAAGGGTTTTTCTCAAGTCAGCAGAAATTCAAGCTGGGATTTTTATAATCAGAACTGAATTTCCACCAGCCTGAGGAAAAGCCCCATTAGGAGCTTGGAAGCTTTAAGTAACAGAGAATCTGAACCAAACTGTTTTCAGCAAAACATGTAACTACCAATAAATGTGTTGAGTGCCCTTTCTTTCGTTTGTCCACTCTCTCATGAGTGTGTGTGTGTCTTTGTTTTTGTCCCTCACCACCACTTGACCACAGGAGTGGATTCGTTCAACCAAACTCTCCAACACAGTGCCCCCCAGTAAGGCTGCAGTTCAACGACTGAAACAAAATACAAAATATACAAACAAGTACCCAAACGTGTCTGCATTTAAGTGTGCATTTGTGTGCAGCAAATGTACGTGTATGTATCTGTGTATTTCATTACACACAGAGATGTATGTGAATATATATATGTGGCACTCGATATGTAAGCCTACAGAGATGCTCAATAAAGCAGTGGGATTATCAAACCATATTAGGACAGTCAATTAAAAAATGTGTTTCAGTCACATGTGATGCTCAGAAGAAAGCAATCATTAAATTTTATATTAATTTACTAATTATTGCAATCTTTTCTCTTCTCATTATATCAGTAGTGTTGGTGGTCACAGTTGACTGAGACTGAAGATGAAGAAAGAAAGAAAGAAAGGCAAAGAACAATGGACTAAATTTTATTATGGCCTTTAATTAACAAATTTCATTACAGCTTTATCTTTCTCAGTTTCAAGTTCAAATCCATCAAGTGTTAGCTTTTCTTTCAAATCCTGTGTGACACTGTTTTTCTATATATTGCAAACTGAGGTGAACTACTACTATGTCTAGCAGATGAGTATCCATCACTGAAGATGACCAAAATGAGGTCAAAATCACATGATCTGGTGGTCTCAGGGCTAGAATAATTGGAAGTTCTCTTCCTATTTGCAGTATATATCAAGTGCAAAGCACACTGAATAACTAGCTGGAGGAAGCATCTTCCTGGAGTTAAAATAGTAGTGTCATCTTTTCTTATAGAATACCCTCATTTGGGTGGTGATAAACATTACTTAAGAGTACAAGGCACTTCTCTGAATGGTCACAAGTCCATCACAAAGTTATCTCCACACCTTGCTCGAGGACACAAGGCACAACCCAATCCAGGAATTGAATCTGTACCCTTGTCAGCATGGTTGCAGTCTAATGACAGAAACAAGCAAAAGGATAGAAGATAAAGGATATCCTAGATAAGTCAATGTGCAATATTCACTGCATTTCTTCTGGCTGAACATCATCAGATATCATTTTTTGTAGTTATTGCTTCTGTTGTTGTTGTGATTAGTCTTCTGATGTAATTGTTACTGTCTTTGTTGTAATTATTGCTTCTGTCATTGTCATTGCTGTTGCAGCAATTGCTTTAGTTGCTGTTGTTAAGGTTATCATAATTACAACTCCTGATGTTGCTGTTATTGTTATTGTCCTTGTTCGTAACTTCTATTGTTGCTTTCCCATTGTCGTTGCTATTGGCTCTATAGCTGCTGTTTGCAATGTTATTTTTGCTGTAGAAATAATCTTATCCCCCCTTTTATTGCATTATTCGGTGCAGTCTGCTCACCTGCTCAAGTGCAATTACTTAACACATGCACTGAAAAGCCACAGTAAAATTATTAGCAAAATTATATCACAATGACAATTCTCACAAAAAATGCACCATATATAATAAAGTGCATGAGCATAAAGTTCACAGCCTCGATAACAGTGGTGGCGGTGGTGGTGGTGGTGGTGGTGGTGGTAGTGGTAGTGGTGGTGGTGGTAGTAGTAGTAGTAGTAGTAGTAGTAACAGCAGCAGCTGCAGCAGCACCAGCAGTAGTTGTGGTGGTCATGGTAGAGGAAGTAGTGATCAAAATAGTAATGGTGGTGGTGGTGGTGGTAGTAGTAGTAGTAGTAGTAGTAGTAGTAGGAGTAAGTAGTGGAAATAGTGGTAGAGGTGGGATGGTAGTAGCAGCAGCAGCAGTGGTGGTGGTAGTAGTAGTAGTAGTAGTAGTAGTAGTAGTAGTAGTAGTAGTAGTAGTAGTTAGTTTTTTTCTTTAAATTTTATTTTTTCTTGAACCTTCAAACTCATAAGGCCTGTGACCCAATTTCTCAATGCTTCATAATTTCAAATTGACTTTGGAACATTCACTGTATTAAATCATTATCAAATGACAAACATGACTATTGTTTTTTCTTACAGATGGCGTCTCTGAGTTATTTTGTTTTAATGAATTATTTGTCAGTTTTTCACCCACTTTGCTATGATTTTTTTTTTTTAAATACTTCCATAGCTTGATCTGTTACAATGTGGTTCTTATACTTTATAACCCTCTAGTACATTGCTGCATCGTAACTTTGAAGCAGACAATGAAGCTAATACCATTGCTGCAGCCACCAACAGCAATGACGATGACGATCATGGTGGTGGTGATGATGATGATGATAATGACGATGATCATGATAGTGATGATGATGACGATGACGATGATGATCATGATAGTGATGATGATGATGATGATGACAATGATGATGACGATGATGATGATGATGATGACGACGACGATCATAATAGTGATGATGACGATGATGATGATGATGATGATGATGATGATGGTGGTGGTGGTGGTGGTGGTGATGATGATGATGATGTTGATGATGATGATGATGATGATGATGAAGATGATGACGACAACGATGATGATGATGACTATGATCACAATGATGATGATGATGATGTTGATGATGATGTCAATCATGATGGTTACAAAGATAGTGATGACAACAATGATGACGATGATGATGAGGAGGAGGAGGAGGAGGAGGAAGAGGAAGAAGAGGAAGAGGAGGACGACGATGACAACAACAACAACAACAACAATGATGATAATATTGATAGTTACCTGCACAGTGCCTTTCTCTAGCTATGGCCTGTAGCCATCCTGTTGTCTCTACTTCACTCATTACCTCCTGTCTGATCTCTTAACCCATTCCAACATTTTGCCTTTGGCTTCTTTCGAAAATGTTTGGCTTTCTTCAGAAAATGTTTCTGACTACATTTTTGGACACATTTCTCCCAATTGCATATTGATGTGTCTGCTTCAGTCTTGTGGTATTTTAATTTTTGTTCCTCTCACATCAATGTAAGCTTGATATTTAGATTCGTTGATGTTCTTGTAAACAATATCTGACACCTCAAACAGGAAAAGCTAAGCTCTAAACAGATGGGGGAAAAAAAGGCCCTGGAAAGAGGAAAAAAGTAGAAGAGGGAGAGAGAGAGGGGGAGGGACAAACAGACAGATAGACAGACAGACACAGACAGGCAGGCAGGCAGACTGATGGGCAGGCAGAGAGCCCTCATGACTTTGTATTTTGAAGAGAGACCAATAGCGACAAGAATTGAATGCTCCATATTTCCTTCTTTCATTCAATCATTCCAAATTCTCTTAGATGACTCTCCATCCCTGTTTTAGATTGTGTGTTATGACTGGAACTTTTCTCACCTGTTCAGAAACTTGGCTTCCCCTTTTAGGTGGACCTCAATGTCATGAAATGTCAGATATTATTCACAAATATGTCAACAAATTTATCTTCAAAAAAGCCTTGTTGCTCAAACCCACTTTTCACTTGTTGTCTTTCATCCTGCCCAATCATTTGACTAGTGACAGTACTCAACTGTTCTCTAAACCAGTGCCCCGTAGCCTTTTTTCACTTGTGGTACTCTTATATTCTTTTCACTTGTGGTACTCTTATATTCTCTTCACTTGTGGTACTCTTATA
>NC_068988.1:44310428-44318960 GCF_001194135.2 Octopus bimaculoides | reverse complement strand
GGTACTCTTATATTCTTTTCACTTGTGGTACTCTTATATTCTCTTCACTTGTGGTACTCTTATATTCTTTTCACTTATGGCACTCTTATATTCTTTTCAAAATTTGGCGGCACACCTGAACTAAATATATAACTAAAAGTATAGGGAAAAGAATTATATTCAGGTTACACTGTGGCACACCTAGCATTGTCTCATGGCACACCAGTGTGCCACGGCATAGTGGTTGTGGAGCACTGCTCTAAACTACAACAACTAGGCATGTTGCTTAGTGGCTAGGATGTTGTACTCATGATCAAAGGATCATGGTTTCAATTGCTAGACTGGCTGTGTGTTATGTTTTTGAACAAAACATTTCATCTTCACATTGCCCCAGTTCACTCAGCTGATGAGTAACTTTGTGATAGACTAACACACAAGAGTGAGATGGTGACTCAAGAAAATCCTCCAAACAGAAGCTGCATGAGCCACGTTTTGTATTCAGTGATTGAAAGGACAAACAGTACTACTCGTACTGTGAATCCTGGTTAGTTGGGATTCGTAGTTTATGCACATCAAAGGATGATGTCAGCAACTCTTAACAGCTGTTTCTTCTTTACAGCTGTTTCTATATAACCACTCACAATTATCATGTTGAAACTAGCCATCAGGAAATATTTTTCCACATGAACACTTTGTAATTCATTTAAAGTTGATTATGTTTCATCATTAGTTAAATTAAATTGAGCAGTCTACTGACAAAAGTATTCTAAACATGACCTTCTCTACCTTTATGTCTTCACCTATAGTTTGTATCCCAGTACTGGAATAGGTATAGCACAGTGCTCTGCAACCTTTTTTTTACTTGTGGTACACTGGTAATCTTTTCAAAATCTGGCGGCACACCTGAACTAAATGTATAAATAAAAGTATAGAGAATAAAATTATATCAGGTTACACTGCAGCACACCTAGCATCGTCTCGTGGCACACTGGTGTGCCACAGCATACCGGTTGCAGAGCGTACCGGTTGTATATGCTGGTATAGCATATACATGTAAGGGGTGACTTAAACAGTTGTTTGTTCAAGAAGGACATCCAGCTACAAAAACGCTACCTCAAAATGTCCTGTCCAACCCATGCCAGCATGGAAAACGGGTGTAAAAACGATTGTAATGAGGGCAATGATGAGAATGGTGAGGATGATGACAAGTGCATCAAAGATGAAAAAAACATGTAACTCGTATGTAGCTGCTATTTTTAGTAGATCAAGTGACCACACACAGCCTCTTTTGTCGGCTTGTCTCATAGCTTATGATTCTTTGCTTTAGTTCCTTTCAATCTAAATAACACATACCACTTATTTATATGCATGTCTGGCTCTGTGTGTGTGTGTGCATGTGTATGTAGGAAACCTCTATTTTAGATTTCGTTCTTAATCGTTTCTCTTGTCTACTGATGGAAACTGAGTTAATCTGGCTCTTGGTCCCACCTGAAATAACCACTTGACCGCCTCACAGTCTGGCTGCTGTTCTCTGTATATTAAAGACGGTCGATTCATTCATATCACACAAGTGCCAAACCTCCATTCATTTCCATCACCATATTCACCGTACAGTTGTTACTCTTTATTGCCATTAACATCACCCACTTTGTGTGTGTCTGTGTATGCACACATGTGCATGTGCAAGTGCACAGATATGTGTGTGTATGTGTGTGTGTGCACATGCGTGCATATATGTGTATATGCGTGTTTGTGTGTCTTTATGTTACGTATGTATTATGTATGTGTGAATGTTATATATGCACACATACACCCATGCACACCAAACACATATATGTGTACGCATATGTACATATGTATGTCTAAGTATACCAATACAAATATACACACACAGACACGTGTATGTGTATGTGTATGCATGAGCGTGTGTGTGTGTGTGTGTGTGTGTGTGTGTGTGTGTGTGTGTGTGTGTGTGTGTGTGTGTGTGTGTGTGTGTGTGTGTGTGTGTGTGTGTGTGTGTGTGTGTGTGTGTGTGTGTGTGTGCACTTGCAGCATGGACGTAGTTGGTTCAGCAATGAAAGCCCTGAATCTTCCCAGCCAGTAATCCAGTCTACACGAGAGCCACTTGATAAATCGATTTAATGAATCAGAAACAAACTCAAAAATAGAGAAAAACAGACAGACAGATAAAAAGATAGTGAGTGAGAGAGAGAGGGGGGGAAGAGAGAGTGAGAGGGGAGGAAAATCTAGAGAGACAGGGACGAGAGAGAGAAACAGACAGGCACAGAGAGAGAGAGGAGGAGGAGGAGGAGATGAAAGGTTGGAGGAGAAGGGTATCTATAATGTTAAATGTAGCGAGACAGTAACTGATCTGACAACTAATTAATGATTCAATAGCCATCTTTTCTAATGACCTGCTCTTTCTTGTGTTGATTAGAATGGTTGAGTGGACTGGAGACATGGAGAGGGAGACATGGGGCGCGATGGTCATTGTGCAGAGAAAGAGAGACAGAGAAAGAGAGAGAGAAACAGATAGAGAGACAGATAGACAGACAGATAGACAGACAGACAGACAGAGGAGAGAGAATGGAGAAAATTTGAAGTGGCGGGGGAGAGGAGAATTGTGTGTGTGTGTGTGTGTGTGTGTCTGTGTGTGTGTGTGTGTGTGTGTGTGTGTGTGTGTGTGTGTGTGTGTGTGTGTGTGTGTGTGTGTGTGTGTGAGAGAGAGAGAGATAGAGAGACATAGAGACACAGAGAGAGAGAGAGACACATGCAGAGACATGATGAGAGCCAGAGAGAGAGAGAGAGAAACAGACAGATAGAAACACAGAGAGACAGATAGAAACACAGAGAGACAGATAGACAGAGAGAGAGAGAGAGTGGGGTGGTGATATCTGTGGTTGAAATAGGGGAGGTAGTAACAGACAGACTGATATGTTGTCAGGAAAGAGGATGACAGAAAGAGGGATGGTGAGAGATGTGATGAAGAGGAGTGGTATGAGGAGAAGGCAATGACAGGAGAGGAGTGATTTGAGGATAGGTAATGACAGGAGAGAGAAAGAGAGAGAGAGAGAGAGAGAGAGAGAGAGAGAAAGAGAGAGATGATGATGATGATGATGATGATCAAGACAGGTGATGACTGAGAGAGAAAGGTCGTAATAGATGAGAAGGTAAGAAAAGTGATGACAGAGATTCGGGTTGGTGTGAGGAGAGGTGTCAAGAGAGAGAGAGAGAGAGAGATTATGAAGAGAGATAGGTAATGACAGAGAGAGAGAGAGAGAGAGAGAAAGAGAGATGGAGAAAAGAAAGGTGAGGATAAGTAAGAGGTCACAATAGAAAGGACAGGTAGCAACAAAGCGAAGTGAAAGACATATAAACAGAGTTGGTGTCTCGGTGGTCTTGTGGGTAAAGGCATATGTAGACACCAATAACATCCTGGACAGGGTTCAATATCACCCAGGGCCTGCACGAAGGTGTCTTATGAAAATTTTAATAGGCGCAGGAGTGGCTGTGTGGTAAGTAGCTTGCTTACCAACCACATGGTTCCAGGTTCAGTCCCACTGCGTAGCACCTTGGGCAAGTGTCTTCTACTATAGCCTCGGGCCGACCAAAGCCTTGTGAGTGGATTTGGTAGACGGAAACTGGAAGAAGTCCGTCGTATATACGTATATATATGTATGTGTTTGTGTGTCTGTGTTTGTCCCCCCCCCCCCCAGCATCGCTTGACAACCGATGCTGGTGTGTTCACGTTCCCGTAACTTAGCGGTTCGGCAAAAAGTGACCCGATAGAATAAGTACTAGGCTTACAAAGAATAAGTCCTGGGGTCGATTTGATTCGACTAAAGGCGGTGCTCCAGCATGGCCGCAGTCAAATAACTGAGACAAGTAAAAGAGTAAAAGAGAGAGAGAGAAGTGATGACAAAGTGTGTGGTGAGGTGAGGAGAAGTAATCAGAGATGATAAAAATAGAGGTGATGACAGAGAGAGCAGGTAATAGTAAGTGTTAGGGTAAGTGTATCAGTGATAACAATGAGAGAAGTGGTATGAGGATAAACACTGAAAGAGAGGTGTGATAACAGAGAAATAGTATTATCAATAGGGGAGGGTATGAAAGGAGAGGCGATAATAAAGAAAGGGATAGTGTGAGGAAAGGTGGCAAGGAGAGGTGCCAGGAGAGAGGTGACATTGCAATGTGGTGGTAGAGATATGGCACAAAACATTCATTATTGTGGTTGTCTTGTCTGAGTTCAGTTCTGATCCAGTCGAATTATATGACCAAAAGTATTCCAGCTTTGACCATCCTGAGCTATCTAGAACTATAGTATTTGCTGTGTCCTTTTTTAAAAGACGTTAAAATGGGAGTTGGGTTAGATTTTGCTGCTATATTTAGCAGGTCAAGTGAGTGTAGACGTTCCCTCTTTGGTTTGTGCCACAAGAGAAGGATGATGAGAGTGATTGCAACTATGTGATAGGAGGAGAGTGGAGGCGCAATGGCCCAGTGGTTAGGGCAGCGGACTCGCGGTCATAGGATCGCGGTTTCGATTCCCAGACCGAGCGTTGTGAGTGTTTATTAAGCGAAAACACCTAAAAGCTCAACGAGGCTCCGGCAGGGGATGGTGGCGAACCCTGCTGTACTCTTTCACCACAACTTTCTCTCACTCTTACTTCCTGTTTCTGTTGTACCTGTAATTCAATGGGTCACCCTTGTCACACTGTGTCACACTGAATATCCCCGAGAACTACGTTAAGGGTACACATGTCTTTGGAGTGCTCAGCCACTTGCACGTTAATTTCACGAGCAGGCTGTTCCGTTGATCGGATCAACTGGAACCCTCGACGTCGTAAGCGACGGAGTGCCGACAACAACGATAAGAGGAGAAGTATTGAGGGAAAGAGAAGGAGAGAGAGAGGGGGGAGAGAGAGATTGAGAGAATAAAGGCTGAAGAAGAAAGAGATGGTGGGGTGAGATGAGGAAGAGACTGGGGGGCAAAGAAGAAACAGGAGAGAAGGCTGAGAAGAGACAAAGAGAGAGGGATGAGAAGGCAAAGGAGGAAAGTTTGAGACATGGAGAGAGAGGGGGAAGAGATAAGGGGAAACACACTTAATGATATAAAGTGAGAGGTGTAGGATGAGGGAAGACAAAAGGAGTGGGAGTAACAGGAAGATGGGAATAGGAAAGGATAAGAGGAGAGAGAAGGAGAGAAACAAAGAGAGAGAGGGAGAAGGAGAGAAACAAAGAGAGGGAGAGAGAGAGAAGGAGAGAAACAAAGAGAGAGAGAGAAGAACCTATTGGATATGAAGAGTCAAGGGAAGGTGAGATGAAGTAGAGAGGGAAAAGAAGAAAAAGACTGAGAAAAAAAGAAAGAGAGAGTGTGGGTGCAGAGAAGAAGAAGAAGAAGAAGAAGAGAGAGAGAGAGAGAGAGAGTGATGGTAGGAAATAACAAAGATACAAAGAGGATGAAACGGGAGAACCAAATTAGTGGACAGAAAATGAGAATCACAGCGAGAGTGGGGGAAAATGTCAGAAAAAGCAAACAGCAAGACAGAACCAAGAATTAGGTAAAAAGAGGGATATGACAGAAGGAAATTGAATAGTTTCTGCTTAAAGTTCCATTACCATGTCCTACTAATTTCACCAGATACAGCTGCCTCTTCTTATCACCCATTCAACACCATGCCTCCCAGAACCCTTAATAGTCATTATTCCCAGTTTTGCTTTGTAAGACAGCAACTCCTTACAATGCTATCCCCTCCGATGTTTTTCTTGCAGTTGTCCAGATCTATGTGTTTAAACTGAACAACAACCACATTAGCCTCACTAGTTTCGTGGGAGAGCATTACAAAGTCATTGGAGTAGTCACCTCCTGATAAAAGCCATACATATGTAAAGATAACTTCCCTTAGACTAGTAAAAGTAGACTAAGTTAATTTTACTAAGAGAAAGAGGTGAGCTCTGACGCTCAGGGAGAGACCATCATAGAAGGACCCTTCTCAAAATTTCAAACTTTTCTTTTTCCCAGAAAACTAACGTTGTCCATTTCATTAACTTTTGTAGTTACTTGTTGCCACATAGATCACCACTACATCCAATAAATTCCAGAGTTTCAATAGATTCTGCTGAACAAAAAGGGACCAGGAAGCCCTTAATTCCACACAGGAAAAAAATTGAAACAGAAAATTTCAAATATATCACATATCTGTAAAAAAAAAAAAGAACATTACACATAACACGTAATGGGGTATCTATTACCTTAATGATATTTTGAGTTGTTGTGTTATTAAAACAACAGAGTCTCAAACCTGTCCTGTCAACAGATGGTTCAAACTCTCCTGTCTACAAATGGCAGGACCACACAGGGAAAAATGCACCAAATATTTCTAACATTCAGTATATTCATATGTTCTAAGACAAGAAATTTTGGCAGAGCATTACTATCAAGATTCTGCTAAATTTAGATTGCTTGTAACTGAAAATAAGAATGATGCACAATTCTATATTTAAAAAAAAAACAAAATGTGCAAGCAACGCATGCAAAAAACGAATGTTTCAAACTCCCATATTTCATTTCATTCCTAGTTGTAGTGGAAATACCACATAGAAAGGAGATTACTCTAAGAATTGACCTTATGAGTTTGTATTGTTTTTCAAATAAATAAAGCATAACAGAAAACAGGCTCATTTTTATATATATATATATATATATATATGTACGGAGATGAAGTTGCATACCAAGTGACCTGATCTGAGATCGTGTGCTGAAACAAAAACAATTTCAGTGTGGAAGGTGTTTATAAGCCATTTAAAAACACATAAGAACCGTTAGATTCACTTTAAAGCAGGACGAAATCACGTGATGTGGCAATTCCAGTAGCCATAGCAGATGGTTCTCGTCTGTCAACGATATAAATATGAGTGCTTATTTTTGAAGCGTTATTCTATTGGGCACTTTTGACGAACCGCTAAGTTATGGGTACGTCAATAAACCAACACCAGTTGCCAAGCAGTAGTGAGGGACAAACAAAAACACAAAGAGCCACACACATGCACGCACATACGCGCGCGCGCGCACACATATAATGTGGTGGGGTGTATCAGGTTGTCCAGAAAGTTCTGAGCGATTTCAGGATTCGTGTCTCTAAGCCTTTCATGCAACAATCCTAATCTTAGTATGACCCATATTTCAGAATTGCTTGCAGTATTGAATCCTGTCAGCTAAGTTCCACGTTAAAAGTCAGCATATATTTTACTCTTTTCAACCTTAATTGCCATTTGAAATGGATAGTCAAAAGTTGCATATTCACCACGTATTGCTTTGCTTATTCAAAAAAGGTGAAAATACTACGGTAACATGTAAAATCATTTGTGGAGTTAATGGTGAAGATGCAGTAGGTCAATTAACAGTTCGAAGATGGTTTTCAAAATTTAAACATGTTGAGTTCAGCTTAGAAGATGACAGTCGCTGTGGAAGACCCTCAACTGTAGACGACGATAGTTTGAAGGTAACCATTGAAGAAAACAAGAACATTATGGCTAGAGAACTTGCAGAGAAGTTGAAAGTTCCCAAAAGTACCGTTCACGAACATTTAGTGAAAATTGGGTATGCTTCTCACAAAATGTCAGAATAAAACTGCATGGACCGGTATTCCATGTGTGACATGCTTCTAAAACGTCATGAAAATAAGCCTTTCCTGAAACAACAAGTAACTGGAGATGGAAAATGGATTGTTTACAATAATATAGTGAGTAAAATATATTGGAGTTTTGTATGAGGATCCTCCAAAACAGCTTCCAAAACAGAATATTCATTCATAAAAGTCATGCTTTTTGTCTGGTGGAGTTTCAAATGCATTATTTACTATGAGCAACTCCCACAAAATCAGACCATCAATTCGGATGTGTACCGCCGTCAGCTAGCATCAAAAGATCGAGAAATTGAGGCCAGTGCTCTCCAATAAGAATGAGGTAGTGTTCCACCAGGACAATGTCCGACCACATTTGTCTTTGGCTACCCACACAGAATTGCTTGAACTTCGGTGGGGTCTCTTGCCCCATCCACCATACTCCCCTGACATTGCGCAATCTATTTTTTGTTTTTGTCACTGCAGAACCCTCTGAAAGGAAAATCATTTAATGATTGATTGAGATGGTGTCAGAACCCACTTAGATGATATCTTTTCTTTAAAAGCAACTGATGAAATATTTAGACCGCCTGCTAAGTGGACTTAAGGTCATAAACAGCAATGGAAATTACTGTAATGAATAAAGATGAGAGTATGTTTAAAATTTGTTATTCTCTATTCCGCTTAAGAAACGCTAAAAACTTTCCGGAAAACCTGATATGTGTGTGTGTGTGTATATATATATATATATATATATATATATACATTTCAAAGATGTAACTACACATGGACTGTTAGCAATCTTTTTACCTTCTTTTTCTTTTGGATATTCCTATGTCTCCTGTTTCCGAAGAAGAGCTTTGCTCGAAACGTAAAACAACCACTCTTTCTTTCCTTCCTTCTCTGAGCGTCTAATTAATACTTTGCATGTACT
>NC_068988.1:44309642-44310318 GCF_001194135.2 Octopus bimaculoides | reverse complement strand
ATATATATATATATATATACTTGGCATTCTCTTTCTTTAATCTCCCTGATTTCCTTTGTTATCACCCTTGTACCTTTCCTTCTGTCCCTCTCTCTCTCTCTCTCTCTCTCTCTCTCTCATTCTAGTTCCTTCCCTATTTCTTCATTCCTTCTGTTCCCTACCTCTCTCTGTTCCTCGCACGTGATCGGTGCTCGGCCAAGCATGGTCTTTCTTTCTTAGCCTGACCACCGCTCGCACAACAATTTATTTTCCTGTCTCCTGATTTTCATCTATGTTTGTTGCCGCAATTCTTCCACTTCACACGCCAGCTTAACTCAGCTTGTCCTTTTAGTCGAAAAACACCTGTTGTTATTCTTGTTGCTTGTATCTCTAATCGTGTAACATTTTCGCCGTTTTCTCGTTTTTTTTTCCGTGTTATCGCACATATTCGCCTGCTTTTTCCCCAAAATTTAATGCCCTTAGCCTAGATCATTGGGGTCTAACAATTTTGAACAGTCTCAAGTGTAACAGGCCGAGACTGTAATGATGATTAGAAGCTTGACTGATAAATAGAAAGCCACGAATGTCCTGTGCTTCTGTCCGTCTTTGTATCGTCCATCTGTCCGTATGTTTTTATTGTCGTCCGTTACGTTCTTGTTCTGTTTATATATATATATATATATATATATATATATAT
>NC_068988.1:44306966-44308358 GCF_001194135.2 Octopus bimaculoides | reverse complement strand
ATATATATATATATATATATATATATATATATATAGTTCCATTATTGTAGGATAAGTAAAAGAAACGTACTCTCATTTAATATATTCAATTTACAAAAGAGATGCTAAAAGTTACATGCTGTAGAGATACAATGATTTGGCAGATTTATATAACATGCCTTGTATCTACACGCAACCTTTCAGGCGCAGTACATATCGTTAGATGCATTTAAAAACTAGGATGCTGGTCTATGAGAAATCATGAGAAGAAAAACTAGATTTTTCTACATAAGATTTTTCTCAGCATTTGTACTTGAAAATTTATGAAAGTCACCTGTCATATTTAGATGAGCCCTGTTATTTTTCGTAACAGTTAAACAAAGTTGAACTCATTCACCTTCTTTTGTTATTCCGACCTACTTCCAACTTTAAAAAATGTATAAATACAGAACTCAAACAAAATTCTTCCTCTTTGTATCTGGCATTTGTTGGGGGGAAATACTTCTCACTTTCACTCAGCATTTAGCAGAGTTAATACCTTCGCCGAAAGTGTATCCACTCTCTTTTACCCGGCACTTAGCCGAATATTTTCAGACAGTTCATTTTCGCTTTTAAATGCCGCACGTCCTTCTCTTTCTAGCCTGCCTATCTCTCTAGCACCAACATCTGACACAAATATTACCAAAAGTGTACTAGCCTTCTCGTTACTAACATCTTACCACTGTAAAATAGCAGACTACTACAACTTTCGTATACTGTTCCTAACAACGAGTTGTGACAGATAAATAAAATGTGTATGAAATAACTTTTTTCTTTCTGTTGATTTACTTGTTACATATCACATTATCCTACAGAGGTTAAATAATCAGCTGTCAATACTAACATCTACTGCATCACTGCGCCTATTGCATCTATCAATAATACAAACACACACACACACACATACACTTCATTTATGTATTAAGGCTACCATTGGTTTCATGTTAAGAATATATCTTTATATCTTAACAATTTTTCAAGCCATTCCTCCACGTGATCAGCTTGAAAGATTTTAAGCTTTTAAATTATTTTTTAACATGAAACCAATGGTAGCCTTAATACACAAGTAAAGAATTTTTATTCACCAATACGGCAGTGAGCACTCATTCTCATTGTTCGACATTTACATATATATATATATATATATATATATATGTAACATTTGATATTTAGGCAGAGAGAGAGACCATAACAAAATATTTGCAGAATAGAGCTCTGTCCAGCAATGACCGTTGACTGAACACTATTCAATTTTTTTTCTCCGTGTTTTCTCCTTGTCTCCGTATTCTTTCTGTTGAAGAGCGTAGCTCGAAACGTCAAATACTTTCCGTATTCCCGAGCGTCATACTAATATATACTTTTGTTATTTACACC
>NC_068988.1:44302042-44306956 GCF_001194135.2 Octopus bimaculoides | reverse complement strand
ATATATATATATATATATATATATATATATATATAACCAAAACTTAATAAACAGGGACGGTTTTTTTCAGCTCTCTAATTAAAGGTATTTTAAGCCACTGCTTGTACTATTTGTCCTGGTTTCAAACTGCTATTTGATTTTGATATCATCAGGCATTTCATGGCTTTGCTAGTAATTTCTGTTGTATCATCACAACAGCTTTATTTCATCTGACATTGTTATGCATTGGTTTACAACTGTCATATTATGTTAATATGTACATAAATTTTTCGATGAATGAAGCCATCATCTGTTTCATTGAAGTTATTATTCCCCACACTTTTGTAAACCACACATGTTCTATGAACCACCAGCTTGAGTATCTTGTATTTTTGCATGCCATGCATGTCAACATGGTATTTCATTTTAAATTATGTGTTCTAAACGTTTTAACACCATTTCAAACGAGTTGATTCTTGTCTGTTGCATTATTCAATCAGAATCTCTTCTGTTAAGTATTATTAGTTACCGGAATCCGCTGAGACTTGTATGACTAGCTCGTAGAATTCTGTTCCATTCAGATGCAATTACCATTAATAAAACTCATATTTTGGTTTTTCTTATGTTTCAGAATTAATACTTGCATTTCTACAATGAAACCAGTAATGCTGGAGTCAGATCTCACTAAACAGCCTTGTTCCATAACTGCTACCATTACTCACCGAACTTTTTAAAAGTTCCCAATTATGCATATATATATATGTGTGTGTGTGTGTGTGTGTGTGTGTGTGTGTGTGTATATATATATTCATGTGTTTATAGGTATATTTCCTGTAAACTTGATATTGATGGGAATATTCTTTTCTACTCTAGGCACAAGGCCCGAAATTTGGGGGGAGGGGACCCAGTCGATTAGGTTGACCCCAGTACGCATGTGGTACTTAATTTATTGACCCCGAAAGGATGAAAGGTAAAGTTAACCTCGGCGGAATTTGAACTCAGAATATAAAAACAGACGAAACACTGCTATGTATTTCGCCCGACGTGGTAACGTTTCTGCCAGCTCGCCGCCTTTTGATGGGGAATATTAACATAGTGGGTAGCCTCGCTTTCACAGGTTATACTTTTGCTATCCAAGAGCATGAGATAGCTACGAAATACCTAACTGATGAAACAGGCAGCGATTACATAAACTTCCAAGACGCAACCAAAACGTCAATCATGTCACACGTTTCTGAGGAAGATGTTACCAAATAATGTTATCAAGGTGTTATCCTCCATTGCAGCGTACTGTCGTTGCTTGATAATATACAATACCATCTATAGGAAAGTCTGCCCTAGGATAAACATCGACATTGCTTCTGTTAGTGAATACATGCATAGTGAATATAAGACAAGGAATATTGGTGGAACATTTCCATAAGAACCTCTGCCATAACATGCATGATATAGCTGTCTGGGATAAAAAGTAAAATACGTACAGTCAAAGAAGTCAATTGCTTTGTAGTTGCAAGCATTTCTTCTAAAATCAGTAACAAAAATATTTATGGTCAACTGATTCAAACTTCAGGTTTTCTACCTCAATTCTAATTTCACATTTATACCATTAATTATTTGTGCATTGGCTTAGTTAATAATAAAGTGAGAATTTTGAAAAGCTAGGATTTTCAGGTAAGGAAAGCAACACTATACACATTATAAATACTATTAGTAAGCAGAAGGGAAAAAAATATGTGAGGTTTTTCTGAAGTCCAACATGTTATACTTAACGCTTTTGCCATCCAAATTGGAGCAACGGGGCTTTGTTTCTTTGTTAGAAATTCGTACCTTCTTTGCAATTAAAAAAGTAACATATGCGCACATATGTATATACACATACATTCTTCTACACATTTTCCGTCCATTAACAAAGTTTGGTCATCACGAGATTATGGTAGAAGATACTTAAGCAAGTTGTCATGCAAAGGTATCAAACGGTTTTGAAGAGAACTCCTCAAGCATATAACCATATGAAATAAAATGACTCAATGTCTTAGTAAGAAAACTTCTGTAATATATAATATCTATAAAACAGCAGCAAAGTTAAGCTCATATTGAAAATGGTAACCACATGTTTTTTGTTTTTGTTTTTTGGCGGGGGGGGGGTGTTCGTTTTATTTTTTGTTTTCTTAGTCAGAAGGGAAAGGACAAAACAGAAGGTCTTTCCTTGGGACCTCAACGATGCTGATAGGAAGGGAAGAAATTATCCTCGGGCCAGAGAGCTGACTTGAATACTTGCAACAGACTGGGATCAGATAAAACTACACGAGTAATTGGATGTAGGATTAAAGCGGGCCATAGATTATGTCCATCAATTAAGAACAGAAGGTGCATGGCTCAGTGGTTAAAGAATCGGGCTTACTATCATGTTGTTGTGAGTTCGATTCCCGGACTGGGCTGTGTATTGTGTTCTTGAGCAACAGACTTTAATTCAGTTCAGTCAACTGTAGAAATGAGTCGCGATGTCACTGGTGTCAAACTGTATTGGCCTTTGCCTTTGCCTTTCCCTTAAATAACATCGGTGGCGTGGAGAAAGGGAGGCTGGTATGCATGGGTGACTGCTGATCTTCCATAAAAACAACCTTGCCTAGACTTGTGCCTCATAGGGTAACTTTCTAGGTTCAATCCCATGGTCATTCGTTTTACCCTTTACCCTGGTCATCCGACAGAATTTTGTGCAGTCTTTGTCTACCAAATTTTCATCATAAGACTTTGAATGACCTGAAACTATGATAGAAGGCCCTTACATACTGGGCATACTGGGCTTCATTGTGGAATCGAACTAGAAGTCACGTAGTTGTAAAATGAACTACTTAACTTCACAATTATGATTGTGTTTGATTAGAAAGCCAATTTAAATTATCCATCCTGATATTGAACCTAAATCTTTCTGGATGATTGCCATCCCGTCTAAAATTCTCATACACACACACGCACTCACACACACAGTGCATTTAATTACTTAGTGAAGCCCTACCTCCCCAAATAAAGCATTACTTCTTTAGTTTAATCTACACTCTAAATCGTCTTTCTAAATCTAGAAGATCCATGGGTTACATAGCTATAAAATATATATCACACTAACTCTGCAAATTTTATTGCTCTGTGTGTGTGTGTGTGCGTGCGTGCGTGCGTGCGTGCGTGCGTGTGCATGCATGAGTGTTTGATGGTGTTTTGTGAATCGCTAGAAATTTCAATATCTTTGACCGTGGTTGCAGACAGACCCGACTAACACCACCACCACCACCATAAGATTCTTATAACAATATGGTATACTGTTAACGAATCATTTTAGTTCAGCTATTGCCTGAATGATTACAGCTCTTTCATGAACGTGTCTGACTTCTATCTTAGAAACATTGCTAATTTGTTTTATTTACCTCTCTCTATCACATTACATCTTTCTCTCTCCCTCTTTAATGATTTTCTGTGGTATTCTATGAATTTAATTGACTTCACTATTACCTTTCTTGGTGTCGCATAGAATCAGCACATGAGAGAGTTGTATCGACAGGACCGACGCCCATCATATCAATACTGCAAAACGTAAGGGTGGAGTCAGAAGTGAACACCCTTATTCATTATTAAGCAACCTCACCTGCAACAGCAACAACTTCCTTCTTTTCAGACAACAAGTAAGTTTCTTTGGGCCAACAAAGGAACTTAAACGTGATCACTCTGCGTGTTAAATCCCCTTCAACTTACACCATATCTTTAAAAACGACACATTTTGATGCCGTAGGCCAAGACACTATATCTGAAAAAAAAATGGCTTGTGAGCAAATTTGGTTGACAGAAATCCTTATGAAAGTCTGTCATATATGTGTATGTGTTTTCATGTTTGTGTCCGCTCACCTCACCCTTGCCACTACCACCACCAACACTTCACGACCTGTGTCAATTTGTTTAAGGCCTCGTAACATTAGCAGTTCGGCATAAAAGGACAATAGGATAATGGTGGGAACATTTCTCATTATATATCTGTTGAATCTTACCGTCTGTGAAAATAACAGAATTGTAGGATAATTAATTCCAGATTGTGTTACGTTGGATAAGCTTCTTCATTATATTATTTGACTTTATAATTTAAGTGTTCGGGATTAGTTGTTCTTGTGAATTTTATTTGCTGATACGTTAATTCTCATAACAGAATAGGAAATAATGTTTCAAAAAGTTCCAAAGCTGGTTTAATCGCCTAGAATTTCATACTATATTCTCAAAGGAACAACGGGGAAACAAAAGAAGTGTTGGATTTCTGGTATGTTAACAAAGAATTAGAAACTCAAATGCGATAGATTCATATAAGTAGTTAAGCGGAAGAGCATCCATGAAATAAAATCCGTGACCTTCTTAAGAATTCCCTCAATAAATAATTAAAAGAAATTCATGATGTTGTAGCTTTTGTTGGTAACATGGGTATAAAACGTAGACAGTATGGGGTATGTATGAGAAGTGCTGTATTGAATAATACTGAATGGCATGAGTTGTGAATGTAGAAATCTTCGGAGGCTGGGGTCAAATTACACAAGCATGATCTATTAGATGTATAATGTTAAGCTGCACAAAAGGTCGAGGATTAATGAGATAAGAGCACTCCGACATTTCCTTTTTCGCAATGACTCATATGTGCAATCAGATCAAAAAATCTGTTTCATGAAAAGTTTTGTGTCATTGTACATACAAACTAGAAGTAACTTTGATAGTGTCTTGCTATAATCACTGTGAAAAGCAGAAGAGTGAATGAATATTGAAGAGCCAGGAAATTCGTAAAATTATATTTTGTTACTGTCTAAATTTATAAACTGGCATGTTTTGAGGAAGAGACGAAAATAGGAAGGTGTGTGTGTGTGTGTGTGTGTGTGTGTGTGTGTGTGTGTGTGTGTGTGTGTGTGTGTG
>NC_068988.1:44293123-44301965 GCF_001194135.2 Octopus bimaculoides | reverse complement strand
TGTGTGTGTGTGTGTGTGTGTAAAACGAATAGCTTCCTAGGTTCTAAGCCAGGATTCGAAATCAAATCGACATTTTTCTATAAGTAAGTTCTTTCCTATTGTTCTCGGCTTTTGTACTTAGAAATTTATGAGAGTCACTGATCACATATGGCTAAGTTCTATTCTTTAACTAACTATTTTGAGTCAAGCTTAGGTCAAGACAGATAGGGAACAGAAAATCCTTTGTTTAACCTGACTTAATTTAGTTAGAAAAAATATAAATACAGAACCCAAAATCGTTTCAACCTCTTTCGATTGGTGTCAGCCCCAAAGAGTACGTCTTTCACTTATGGATTGACACTGCACCACTACACAATTTTCGCCCTTTCTATTTGTCAAAACAGTGAGGCAAATGATTTTGCTCCTTCTCTACCTCTTTCCTTTTCTATCCGTCTTCTAGCAGTCACTCACAGATGAAGCTAACTGAGTAGAGACTGGATAATAGAACTGCAAATAATCATTGTACAACAACTTGAAGAAGTTGCATCTTACATTGTAACGATAAAGCAAAAGGCCATTTCAACTAATAACATTTTCTTCGTCTTATTTATTTGCTAAACCATTGTGTGTGTGTATGTGTGTGTCTATTCATTCGGTCACTCGTCGGGTTTATGTTTGTTTTTCCATGCTAGCATGGGTTAGATGAACACTTATTGAAGACTTGTTTCACAACCGGATGCCCTTCCAGTCGCCATTCGTTTTCTTTTTCATTTTTTTAAATAAAGGTTCTTTTATTCAGTTTTAGAAAACACAGAGCTGGAGGACGATTTGTTGACAGTGAATGACAACATAGCATCACTGTTTACTGCTCAACGATTCAATAAGACGTTGCACATGTATATATTTATGTATTTATGTATGTTTGTCACACATCTGTATACCGTTTAACTCAGTATCCAAGTCATACACACCATTAAGCAAACACCGACACACACTCACACGCGCACACACTACTTCCCACTCCACATACACTAACACCAAGCACCTCCTATCACTTTATCCCACCCCGTGCCTCCATACATTTCCCCCACAACACTCACATATATGTCACATGGCCTCATACACACATACAGCCGTCCTAACACACATACACAGAACATCACACACACACATCAACTCCATATACACACACACTTTATCCAACAGCCCCATTCACACACATGCACTAACTGGTTACAGTGACTACACCCGCTCATATACATACACTCGCATATACATACACAATATTCACGCATACACACACATAATACACACGCCCACAACATGCATAAACACATACAATATTCACTCATAAACACACACAATGTACATGCACACTACAGTGTCACACACACACACTCTTGATGCACAAACACACACACACAAGCACAAATGCACGCTACTCACTCATGCACACATTAGCTGATACACACGTGCACTTGTGTGCACACACGTGATAACTTCATATACAAACTATATACAACTTCACACACTCCCACACCTATACACACGTCCTCATAAATACACAGACCATACATCACTCTACCTAGCACACGTATTATACTTGTTTATTTATACACATATACATACACGTTTCCATATGCACACGCACACACACACGTGCTCTCCTCCTCCCCGCTTCACACACGCATATACACTCTCACACACCTTTTTCACATACACACATACGTTCGTGCATCCCAGTTTAACCAGGCCGCTGTTATTTCCCCTTCCATTGGCCTCTTCCTTCTGTTCATTTCAATATGTGGAACTGTTAATTCCGACCCATCTCTCTCTCTCTCTCTCTCTCTCTCTCTCTCTCTCTCTCTCTCTCTCTCTCTCTCTCTCTCTCTCTCTCTCTCTTTCTCTCCATTTTTTCCTTCTCATCCCTTTCTGTTGAAGAGCCTAGGTTTGAAACATCAAAAACTTCTCCATTTTTCTTGATTGTCAAACTTATACATCTGCTTATTGTTCCCTCACCTGTCTCTTCCTTTTGTTTTCTGTACATTTAAACCATATGTACATATGCCATAGGTTTCCATGCAGTTTCTGTCTATCAATTATGCTCACAGTTGGGTATTGACAGGCCCAAGGCTACTATAGAAGACATTTGCCCTAGATGCCAAGAAGAGAGTTATAACTAAAGACCACGTGGAATTGAAGTGAACTCCATATTCACACAGCCATGCTTGTGCCTATATATACATTTAAGTGTTAATCAGTACTGATCAAAACATATCTATAATTCATATCTATTGATTTACTTTATTAATATCGTTAATGATAATAGAAAAGCTTTGAATCTTATAATGCGATTTATCATTCATTCCATAAAACTTACACAAATGTTCTTACCTAGCTAAATATTACATTCATTAATCATGCATAATAAACTACTATGGAAACACAGAATTCTTTGTGTGTCATTGAGTTCCTGCTGAAGACAGTATTCATGCAGATTATCATAACAGTGGCAATTGGGTAGAATCCACTGGTCTCCAAGTGAAGCATAAAAGTGGAGTTTGAGCTCATTACACCTAGATAATAAAATACTTGTTTATTTTACAAAATTCCTGTTATTTATTGTGGCAAGCTTTTACTTTATACTTGGCTCTTCATAATAGATGGCATAACCATTGAGAATTAAGAAGTTTGCCAGTAAGGTAGAAACATCTATGGTCTGTGAGATGATGGTCCCTGATGCCATCAACTCAAAAGTTTTGATACTTTAACAGACTCAATTTATCTCAGAACTTGATATTTTTCAAGTAGAATAGCAGCAAACAGTAGGCGTACTCACAAAATGAAATCCATAATTTCTCAAATTGTTCAAAGGTACACCAATATCTTTTCTGCTTGGCTGCACCTGTGGAAATTTTAAAGTTTAGTGAAAATCTTAAAATTTGGTGTATTGATGTAATTTTCCACACTGAATCTCAGGGGCTAATTCACCTTTTTCATACATACATACATACATACATACATACATATATATACATACATACATACATACATACATACATGCATACATGCATTCATGCATGCATGCATACTACATACATAGGTGCATGCATGTGTGTGTGAGTGTGACTGTGTAGTTAAATGGTGTGCTTTGCAACTACATGGTTTTGGGTTCAGTCCCAGTGCACAGTTTCTTCTACTATAGCCCCAAGTCAATCAATGACTTGTGAGCAAATTTGGTTGACAGAAATCCTTATGAAAGTCTGTCATATATGTGTATGTGTTTTCATGTTTGTGTCCGCTCACCTCACCCTTGCCACTACCACCACCAACACTTCACGACCTGTGTCAATTTGTTTAAGGCCTCGTAACATTAGCAGTTCGGCATAAAAGGACAATAGGATAAGTACTAGACTTTAAAACAAATAGTGGAGACGATTTGCTCAACTAACCCCTTCAAGGCAATGCCCCAGTGTGGCTGGAGTCCAATGACTGAAACACACAACAAAAAAATTAAATAAAATAAAAACAGCCACACCAGAATTCTCAACTATGAAATACTACTTACGCCTCTATTAATAAATACAGTAATGCCTCAACATACAAGTTAATTTGTTCCCAGAGACCACTTGTAAAGTGAAAACTCATAAAACAGAGCAATAATTTCCCATAGTAGCAATGTTAATTCGTTCCCAGAGGAATATTTTACCTGTAAAATTTATAATACTTGTAAATAAATGGCAATAAAACAACAGTAGAATGTAAAGAATATTTTATGTAAAGTAAAAAGCATGACAAGATCATTTATAATTTAAAAAAATATTACTATTACAATCGTTTTCTGAATCACTTTCACTCACACTAGACTTGTGCACTTGTAGATGCAATCGCTGATTCACAAGCACTCATAGATGGACTTGTAGATTTCTTTTTAAAAAACAAGTCTAGAGTTGTTTGCTTAGAAGAAGTTTTTTTTTTTTTTTTGCTCTCTATAAATTTGTCGGTAATATGCAAAAGCATTTGTTATGGTAGTAGAAACTTTTACACTTCATTTTTTTCCTGTTTTCTCAAGGACATTAAGAGTAAAAGATGTTTTATATGACACATGCTACCAGTGTCTGAAGTTTGAAAGTATTTAGTTACAAAAAATTAATTTCTCCATCTGCTGTTCAAAAGGAAAGGATCCGATGATAGAACTAGAACAGTTATTTTCAATATATATCTAAAAAAAAAGCTCTTCCTCTTTATACATGTTTACGTGTGTGCATAGAGAGGGAGAGAGGGAGAGAGAGATAGAAAGAGAGAGAGAGAAATATAATAGATTTGCTCTCACTTTCTGAGGCTTGGAAATGTCCTTCCTATCTCAACCCTCATATGTTTCCAAGCAAGGTCATATTTCCTCATGACTGGAGATTTTTTATAGAAACTCTGACACCGCTTGTACGACAGTGATACTTATTTACAACTGTCATGTGAAGTCAAGACAAAGAAGTGCAAACACATGCACACACACGCACATATACATACCTACCTATATGACCAGCTTCTTTCAGTTCCCACCTATTAGATGCATTCACAAAGCCTTAGTAGGCTCAGGACAATAGTAAGAGGCACTTCCCCAAACTATTTTACTGTAGAACTGAACCAAAACAATGTGGTTGAGAAGCGAACAGCTTAACCAGTCAGCCAATGCCAGCTTTCAAATATAAAAGATGCAAAATGATTTATACATCATTTTCTAACATGACATTGTATTTTGCTGCAATACCACTTTCAAACGTATACTATGTGTACTGCAGCATTTCTTTCAAAAGTTTTACAATGGAGATGGAAGATCTCAAAGACAAAAATGGAAATGAAGAAAGGTAAAGTGATATGTTACAGTTGTTATAAATTATCTAGTGAAGATGTTAAGGGAAGAAAATATATGCCAAACTGTTTGAGAAATCACTCAAGTATTGGTTGTTGGCATTCTAACAATTTCAGACTATTTAAAAGATATGCAAACAACTAAAGAAGTTTAATAATTGGATCCTATGTGAATACAATAACAACTAAACGATGCATAAATGACATACCAAGAAGAACGTTTCCATAAGTTATAAAATGTTGCTTCGTGAAACATCTTCTCTCCAACATTTGTTGTCACCAAGTGACAATCATTTAAGTGTAGTGGTTGTCAGAATGAGTAATAAGCATTGCAATATTTAGTTTCCAGGTTGTTCTTAGTTCAAATCCTGCCAATGCAGATTGTGCTCTTCATCCTTCAGCGATTGATGAAATAAATACTGGTCAAGTACTGGGTCGATATAAATCACTGTATCCACCCTACCTTCTGAAAATAAAAAGATTTGCAGGTTCATTCTTTTATTCTTTTACTTGTTTCAGTTATTTAACTGCGGCCATGCTAGAGCACCGCTTTTAGTCAAATCAAATCGACCCCAGGACTTATTCTTTGTAAGCCTAGTACTTATTCTATCGGTCTCTTTTTGCCGAACCGCTAAGTTATGGTGACCTAAACACACCAGCATCGGTTGTCAAGCGATGTTGGGGAACAAACACAGATACACAACATATTCTCACATACATATATATATATATACATATATATGACGGGCTTCTTTCAGTTTCCGTCTGCCAAATCCACTCACAAAGGCTTTGGTCAGCCCAAGGCTATAGTAGAAGACACTTGCCCAAGGTGCCACGCAGTAGGACTGAACCCGGAACCATGTGGTTGGTAAGCAAGCTACTTACCACACAGCCACTCCATATTAATACTGTCTAATTTTGGCATAAGGCCAGCAATTTTGAGGGGTTGGGAGCAAGTTGATTAAATCAGCCCCAGTACTTGACTAATACGTTAATTTATCACCCTTGAAAGGATGAAAAGCAAAGTAGACCTTGGTGGAGAGGGAATAAGTAATGAGTAGTGGACATGGCCAAGAGAGTGATGAGTACATGAGGAAGAGGAACTGGAAGTTGGTGGAGTGGATGTATTGGATCCAGTGTAATCCCTCGTCCATCAGGCATCGTGAAAGATGAGAGATATTAATAGCAATTATATATTTATTGGTAGGAGAAAGAGAGGGGGAGAGCGATTGAGGTGTATCAGATACCAACAGATCTGATGCAATCCCTTGTTACTCAGGCACCATTATGAGAGGCAGGTATTAAATGCTGGTGCGAGAGAGAGAGAAAGTGGTCACTGGTGGTGAGAGTATGTTTGTGAGTGTGATGGATATCAATGAAAGCTGTTGAGGAAGGTAACAGTAGGTGGAAAGAGAGTCATAGTTGCCAATTTAGAAATGGAGAGAGAATGCCATTGATATTGGAATCTTGGCATTGGATACACCTCCATCTTCCTCCCTCTCTCTCTTTCTCTCTTTCCCTACCTGTAAATATATGGCTGCCATTAATGTCACTTCTCCTTCATGATACCTGATTAATGGGGAAATTACGTTACTGTAAAGAATTGAGTATATTGGATACTAACAAGTGTTATTCATACAATGTGACAGAAGGGGGTGAAGAATAGAGATATATCAATTATGGTAACACGATGGAATTGAGTATGGGAAGATATAATGTTTCTGTCATTCTACAACTGATAAGATACAGTGAATAGGGGATGGGTGGTAGAGAGATGAGAGAGCATCAAATAAGGAAGAACGACAGCTGGGTAAATTTACCAGGTACAAATAGGTAAAATGCTCAGATGTGGATTTATATCGTATACTCCAGCTTCCATCAGTCTTCGTTTAACAAGTTTGCTATGCCTGCATGGATGGCCAAGTTTTTCTGTACAATGTACCAAGAATTAACATGGTCCTGTGTCATCTACTTCATGAGATGCAATATTTTGAGGTCATTCAGCACCAATTTGCCCTAAGTTTTCCTCAGACTCCCTTTTCAACAAGTTTCATTCACTTTGAGTATTTGGTGTTCCTTTATGCAACACATCACACACCCATACCAGTGCTATCTTTCCTTTTTGTTCACTACATTAGATATCTCTTATACCTAGATTTTCTCTCAGCCCATTCATACTTTGCCACATATTGACACCAGCATTACACATCCAGCAAAATATGCTAATTTTATTTTTTCTAGTCTTCAAAAAGATTACAGCTCACTACCATACAGTATAACATTTCGTACACAAATATCATACAATGTACTTTTCACACTGGTAACGTAGATTTATTGGGTTGTCAGAAAAATTTACTCATATCTTTCCAATGTTATTTCTTTTAACACAAAACATATTTTTTATCATAGTGTTATATGAAGTTTTTATAGCTCTATCGTTCCTCAACAACTGTTGTTAATCGTTTTTGAAATTTGAATAAATTTTACCTTTTTTCAAACATATGATAAAAGATTGTCTAACAGGAAAAAAATTAGCAATTTTGACATTTCTTTTTGCTTTCAATCAAAGTCCCAAAGCTACTCTAGTTGCTCAAAACATTTGTGGATGTAGGGAGAAAATACTGAAATAAATGCACAGAAGGAGGGGAAATTTGACATCACAGACTCTCCACATTCTGACCAGACCTGTTCAATTCAATGAGGATCAACTGAACAAGCTCATCCACAAGAATCCACGCGAGTCCACTGGGGAATTGGTCCAACTGACAGTATGCTCTCATGATACCATCGCCCATTACTTTCACTTGGTCAGTAATGTTCTAACAACCTGACTAGGGAAATTGCATGCTTCTTCAACACAACACTTGCCCTTATGTCATAGACATTGATGGTACACACAAAGCCACAAATGAGGTGGACAGTTGATGAAATGAACCCCAGCATATGACTGGTACTTATTTTATTTATTTCATTGACCATTAAAGGACAAATGGCAAATTCAACTCCCACAGAATTTGAACTCAGACTGTAAAAGATCTTAACTAAATACCACAATACATTTTGTTCAGGACTCTACTAATTTTACCAGTAGTAATAATGTCTTCAATTAGCACAAAACCACTATTATGAGCACAAGGCCTGGAATTTTGGGTGATGGAGTTAGCTGATTATGTTGACCTTTGTGCTTAACTGGTACTTATTTTATTGACCCTGAGAAGACGAAAAGTAAAGTCAGCCTTGATGGAGTTTGAACTCAGGACATGAAGATAGATGAAATACCACTAAGCAGTTTGTCTGCATGCTAACAATTCTGCCAGTGCACCACCTCAACAACAACAACAACCACAATAACAGTAATAATAATAATAATTATTATAATAATAATAATAATAATAATAATAATAATAATAATAATAATAATAATAAATAACAGAAACAATTCCTATCATAGTAGGTGCCTTAGGTATAATAAAAAAATATTCAGACAAATACATAACAAAAACACCAGAACTTACAAATATATTACATACAGAAAATTGCACTACTGGGCACTGTACACATCCTACGCGAAACACTTTCAATACAGCAACCATAAGAGCTTCACAGCAAACCACAGCACATACCCAAGGCACACAGAGCTGCGCTCGGTAGTGAAGTGAAAGCACGTTATAAAAATAAAACTACTGA
This sequence comes from Octopus bimaculoides, assembly GCF_001194135.2. NCBI lineage: Eukaryota > Metazoa > Mollusca > Cephalopoda > Octopoda > Octopodidae > Octopus > Octopus bimaculoides. Next base: position 44,293,430 of record NC_068988.1, on the reverse strand, counting down.
ACAATAATAATAATAATAATAATAATTGTAAAGAACATAGACTGTACACAATGAAAACAAATTCTATAAAGGTCATCATCATCATCATCATCATCGTTTAACGTCCGCTTTCCATGCTAGCATGGGTTGGACGATTTGACTGAGGACTGGTGAAACCGGATGGCAACACCAGGCTCCAGTCTGATTTGGCAGAGTTTCTACAGCTGGATGCCCTTCCTAACGCCAACCACTCAGAGAGTGTAGTGGGTGCTTTTACGTGTCACCCGCACGAAAACGGCCACGCTCGAAATGGTGTCTTTTATGTGCC
>NC_068988.1:44286097-44292473 GCF_001194135.2 Octopus bimaculoides | reverse complement strand
GCTCTCTAAACTTTGCCCAGGCTATTCTTATTCTAGCAGCTACACTTTCAGCGCACCCACCCCCACTACTAACTTGGTCGCCCAGATAGCGGAAGCTATCGACTACCTCTAGTTTTTCACCCTGGAATGAGATAGAAGTTGTTTCCTGTTTGTTTGCAGTCTTTATTGCACCTGAACATCTGCCACAAACAAAAACTAACTTGCTAGTTAACCTGCCTTTGATGTTGCTGCACCTCTTATGTGTCCATAGCTTGCACCGGGTACATCTTATAGAGTTACTACCTACTCCTTTTCTACATACTGAGCAGGGATAGAAAAAAATCTCATACTTATTTATGGTTTCATAAAGAAAGGCCCCAAACCATGAATACAATAGCCTTGGAAAAGAAGTTTTAACATGCAGAATGCACAGCAGAGAAGGCCATACTTTTCATTTTAGCTTCAAGTAGTTAAAAATGAAAGCCATGCAACTCACAGCATTGCTGCAGTCTATTTGTGACATTTGATAAAATTTGTATGTGGTTGTCAACATCTTTGTCACAAGCTTTCATCATAAAAGTAATCTTTCTGTTGAAACGTTTGTCTTAGTGTTTGTTATGTTTATGTCTTCTTTTACCTATGATGCAAATATAGTTGTTCTCTGAGACAAATATGTAGAGTAATATCCAAATACTGTCAGCAATATAGACTCTTATATTTTTCTATATTTGTCACTTTTAACCCTCTTGTTACCATATTTCTGTTGAAATACATTGTCTTTGTTTCAATCCATTTGGAAAAATAATGAGGTATTTTGTAAAAAAAAAAAAAAAAAAAAAAACTTTGTCCTTCTTAATCTGATCTTTAAAACATAAATTAATACCAAAATGTTATCAGCAATATAAACTTTTAGGTGCAGGAGTGGCTATGTGTTAAGTAGCTTGCTTATCAACTGCATGGTTCCGGGTTCAGTCCCACTGCGTGACACCTTGGGCAAGTGTCTTCTACTATAGCCTCAGGCCAACCAAAGCCTTGTGAGTGGATTTGGTAGACGGAAACTGAAAGAAGCCCATCATATAATGTATATGTATATATATATGTGTGTGTGTTTGTGTGTCTGTGTTTGTCCCCCCAACATCGCTTGACAACTGATGCTGGTGTGTTTACGTCCCCGTAACTTAGCGGTTCGGCAAAAGAGGCCAATAAAATGAGTACTAGGCTTACAAAGAATAAATCCTGGGGTCGATTTGCTCGATTAAAGGTGGTGCTCCAGCATGGCCACAGTCAAATGACTGAAACAAGTAAAAGAGTAAAGAGTAAAAGAGTTTATTACAAGCTGGAGATATATATATTCTACAGAGGCTCTTCCCTCAAGAAATATATTACTAAATAAATGGACACCTGATTTTGACAAGATATGCACATTGGCTTGACTGTTCAATTAGCATTGTGGACAATTGCTTCTGCTCTTATATGGTGAGAGTGTCTTTGGTTCTCTGTTGCAAATTTCCAGATTTAATCCTTTAGCATTTAACCAGCCATATCTGTTACCAAAATTCTGTTGCTACTATATTTCTTTTGAAATACACTCTTCTTTTCAATTCATATGGAAAATAATGAAGAATTTTGTAAAATACTTTTGTCCTTATTAATCTGGTGTTTGAAACATATTATCAGGAAATTTTGATGGGTAGTTTAAATATAGATCACTTCAATCATTTAGCATTTAGGTTACTTTATCAAATGTAGTTCCTAATTATTTACATTGTTTTGAATTAATCATACATCATCTCATAGCTTCAAGGCTTCGACTGATATATTTGTTTATTTTTAGAATAACATTTTAGGTTAGGTGTAAGAGGCTGGATCTGGCCAATCTGAACGAATAACACATAAAATATTCGAGCTGGATATGGCTGGTGTAAATGCTGAAGGATTAAATCCAGAAGTTTGTGACATAGAAGAATAGTCATTCTTAAGCATGTTCACACTATATAAGAGCAAAAGCAATTGTCCACAATGCTAATTGGACAGTTAAGCTGATGTACATACTTTGTCAAAATCAGGTGTCCACTTATTTTGTTATATATTTCTTTAGGGAAACTCCTTTGTGAAATGTATACAGTGTGTTTCAAAAAATTTGATATCATTTCGCAATCTAATAACTTTGCCAGTTCTTGTTCAAATGACTTTAAATTTTAACAGCATGTTTAGAAACAGATCAAAATTTTATGTTTAATGTTTGATATGTTTATCTTTTCAGGTATAGAAATGGCATTCACTGGAAGAGACAAGGCATTTTGTGTGTTGGAGTATGATCGAACACAGTCAAACAAGACTGTGCAGCATGAATTTGTTAGAGAGTTCTCTAAAAAGTCACCAACGGCAATGCAGATTTGGACATGGCACAAAAAATTCAAAGAGGAAAGCTGTCTGTGCAGGGCAAAAGGATCTGGACGACCACAAACATCAGAAGAGATGGTTGAGCAGGTTCGCCAGAAACTCTTGCAAAGCCCCTCGAAGTCCATAAGAAGAACAGATCTGGAAACCCAAATTCCTCCAACGACAGTTTGGCACATCCTGATGAAATGTGCTGTTGAAATGGCTGCCACATTCATTTGACACCTTGCGATTTTTTTTCTTTGGGGCTATGTGAAGGGCCTGGTCTATGTCCCCCATCTTCCTGCAAACCTAGAGGAACTCGAGCAGAGAATCACTACTGCACTGGAGACTGCTACCCAAGACATTCTGCAGCGTGTTTGGGAGGAGCTGGAATACTGACTTGACATGTGCCATGTCTCAGCCGACATGCATATTGAACATTTCTCATTCAAATTTGGAGGAATAAATCTTATGTTACTCAACATTAAGCCTGTTTAGTTTTATTTGCTTTGACTATGTAGTTTCCGTGATATTTACATCTCAAATAATATCAAATTTTTTGAAACACCCCGTACATCTCTAGTTACCCTGCATTCATCAGAGGTAGTTGTTATGGGATGAAATATGGTGACTGCCATATGTAACCCTAATGAGTACAGGGCTACATGATCAGATTGTTACCTATATCTCCAGTTATATATTCAACTTTTCTGTGTGGACTGCATTTCAAATTGTGGTAATAACTTGTTTCTTCTAATGCAGTATCTATAGAAAGTAAATATTTATCTTCTCAAACACTTCTACCAACCATTGTATAATATGGGAAAACCACATCTCTTCCTATATAGCAAGACATCTGCATCATACTTGAGCCTCCCAACACCTGGCATAAAAACCACGATCCCCTCTCTCAAATGCATCGTACCCAACACACACATATTCACTGTATGGGCTTTTTCTCTCTCTTCTCTTGTAAGTTCCTTGGTGATCTCACTTATGCCACTGACATGAAAAACATACCCAGTATATGCTGTAAAGTGACTGGCATTATAGGAAAGGCATCCTGCCATTGAAACCATTCCAAAGCTGACATTGGAGCTTGATGCAGTTCAGCAAATTCCTTGGATCCCATCAAACTGTCCGACCCATAGAAGCATGAAAGACAGACATTAAATGATGATGATGACGATGACGGTGGGAGCAGAGTATGATGATGATGATGGAGATGATGATGATGATAATGATGATGCTGATGACGACGATGACAACGACAATGACAACAACAACATCAATGATGATGCTGATGATGATGATTATGATGACGACAATGATGATGATGATGATAAGTCTATAAAAAATACACAAAACATACCTGAGTTGATGTGATCAACTATAAGAAAGTTTGTAAGATTGTACTTATAACTGAAAACCTTATTAGTTTTCCAATAAGATAGTAAAGGACTCTGGGTGTCCATTAAGACTTAAAACATTATGGAACTGCCTAATGTTTGTGAACCTGCCATCTATATTGCTGGAATTGTTTGTTGTTTCCTTATTACGGCTCATTTCCCTCTAATATTATATCCAGAAGCTTCCGTAGATGGAAATATTAAACAAACTTATTTTATTCTTTTACCAGGATCATTCTTAGTTTTTTACACTATAATATATCACTTCATTTTATTCAGCAGTACTTCATGCAAATTACCATATTTTGCACAAGAAGAAGAAGAAGAAGAAGAAGAAGAAGAGGAAGAGGAAGAAGAAGAAGAAGAGGAAGAAGAAGAAGAAGAAGAAGAAGAAGAAGAATAGGAAGAAGAAGAATAGGAAGAAGAAGAAGAAGAAGAAGAAGAATAGGAAGAAGAAGAAGAAGAAGAAGAAGAAGAAGAATAAGAAGAAGAAGAAGAAAAAGAAGAAGAAGAAAAAGAAGAAGAAGAGGAAGAAGAAGAAGAATAGGAAGAAGAAGAATAGGAAGAAGAAGAAGAAGAAGAAGAAGAAGAAGAAGAAGAAGAAGAAGAAGAACGATGATGACTACAACGACAACAATGACAATAATGATGATGATTATAGCAACAACAGCAATAGTGTATATAGATAGTCAATGTAAAAATGACAAATAGGGTACAGGTGATTGTGGCAATATGATTGATGGTGATAATATTAGGAAATAAGTTTTCGAGGTGCATGGATGTGAAACTCTATTTAGGGTGAGAGAAGCAGGGGGAAGAAACTAGAAGCAATAGAAGCTGAGTTAATCAACACAGATCATGAGTTAAATTCCAATATTCAGCCAAGCAAAACGAGCCAATCAAGAGAGGATTATATCACGGCTTTGGTTATAAGAAGCAGGAGATAACCACGACAAATTCCAATTAAACTAACAACAAATTTTTTTTTTTTTTTAATACAAAACAGAATCAACAACTACACAAGTTATAAAATCTTTCTCTCTCGCTCAAACACAAACAGAGACACATACACATTACATACACATTACATATACATACTGTCCACAAATATATTCTGGTTTCCAGCAACTGAAATGTATTGGAAATCAAAAAACTGTAGACAACTAGATACATATGCAGCAGTCAATACTAAGGATATTACATAATGTTGAAACAAAAAATGAGAAAAACCGAAAGCAAAAAATGGGTCTTATTTGCTGGTGCTTAATTCTATTGGGTTGTCCGGAAAGTTCATGCCGATTTTTAGTAGCTTACCTTTCAACTTATTTGCCATGAAACCACCTCAGTTCGGGGAAGAGGGTAGTTTCAAGTTAAAGGAAAGATGGAGACGCATTGTGCAACAAAATGTTTCATATTTGGTTGATTAAAAATGTAATAGCAAGTATTTATCGACCTTTTACTTTCCTTTAAAAATCGGCACAAACTTTCCAGACAACCCAATAGTTTCATAGTGGTAAGCAGAAGAGAGATATATCTCTTCTTGGACAGGATGCCATTCTATTATTGGTAGTATTAAAAAGAAAAGGCTAAAAGCTATTCCCTGCCGTCAATACATTTAGTAGTAGTAGTAGTAGTAGTAGTAAACAATAGCAACTCCAGCAATGATAATCTTTTCTACTAAAGGCACAAGGCCTGAAATTTTGGAGGAAAGGACTAGTCGATTACATTGACTCCAGTGTCTCACTGGTACTTAATTTATCAACTCCGAGAGGATAAAAGGAAAAACCGACCTCGGCAGAATTTGAATTTAGAACGTAAAGACAGACGAAATGCTGCAAAGCATTTTGCTTGGCATTCTAATGATTCTGCTAGTTCCCCACCTTAACACCAGCAATAATAATAATAATAATAATGATGCTTTCAAATTTTGGTACAAGGCCAGCAGTTTTATTAAGGGGAGGATACAGTTGATTACAGTGACCCCAGAACTCAAATGGCACTTATCTTATCAAACCCGAAAGGATGGAAGGCAAAGTCAGCCTTAGTAGAATCTGAACTCAGAATGTAACGACGAACAAAATGCTGATCGATTTGGTTTCATTGTTACAAGTTATATGACTTAATGCCAATGCAAACTAGCCAGTCTAAATTCCGCTTATGTGGATACTCTAAAAGTGTTTCGGAATAGTTTGCTATATTTGACTCAAGTTGAAAATCCTGATATCATGGGCCGTTTCTTAGCATAACATGAAATATATATATATATATTGCTTGTACTGGTGCCACGTAAAAAGCATCCAGTCTACATTGTAAAGTGGTTTGCATTTGGAAAGACATCCAGCTATAAAAACCATGCCAAAACTTGGCTTCCCTGTGCTGGTGCCATGTAAAAAACACTCTGTCCACTCTGTGTAGTGGTGGTGGTAGTGGTGGTTGTTGGTGTTAGGAAAGGCATCTAGACATAAAAACTGTGCCAAAACAGACACAGAAGTCTGGTGCAGTCTTCTGCCTGGCCAGCTCTAGTCAAATCGTCTAACCCATGCCAGCATGGAAAGCAGACATTAAACAATGATGATAGTATATATATATATATATATATATATATA
>NC_068988.1:44285439-44286087 GCF_001194135.2 Octopus bimaculoides | reverse complement strand
TGGGTTAATAGAAACCAATGTAGCAAAGAACACAAAATAACTGTGGTTTAGTTCCTGTTTTTAAGGCAGGAACTCCTTGAAATTTTGGTTATTTGAGTATATTTAAGAATTTAAGGATTGGAGAAAACGCATGTTATATATATACTGACATATGTATATATACACAAAATATATATACATATGCATACATACATACATGCATACATACATACATACCTACATACATACATACATACATACATACACACATACTGTTATATCGGACGTTCAGATGGCATGCCTTTGCCAATAACGTACCTCTACTCAACTACCAAACTCTCACTTCCAGTGACTCGACTCAACAGAATTTGACGTCTAGTCTACCGACGGCTCTGACTCACTCTACACAATGCTTATATATTTGTATATAGATGTATATATATGTATATAGATGTATATATATGTATATACGTATATATGTGTGTGTGTGTGTGTGTGTGTGTGTGTGTGTGTGTGTGTGTGTGTGTCATGGTTTATAATCATTCAAAAGAAAGTAAGAAAATGAAGATATAGCATTTAACCCTTTCATTACCAACCCGCCTGAAACCAGCTCTGGCTCTATAGTACAAATGTCATGTTTTCATAAGTTTTGAATTAAAATCTTCCACC
>NC_068988.1:44281488-44285429 GCF_001194135.2 Octopus bimaculoides | reverse complement strand
GTTATATTTAGCATAATTGAAAGAAACACAGAGCATCTCAAAATAAATACAGTAACGAAAGGGGTAATAAAAATTATTATCTGCAAAAATCAAACATAGTCTCTTACACCTGTTTCAATTCAGCCTAAAAGATTAAATAGCAATCATTAAAACAGTTCGGCAAAAGAGACCGACAGAATAAGTACTAGGCATCCAAAGAATAAGTCCTGGGGTCGATTTGCTCGACTAAAGGCGGTGCTCCAGCATGGCCTCAGTCAAATGACTGAAACAAGTAAAAGAGTAAAAGAGTATATATATATATATATATGCACCAAGCTTCTTTTAGTTTCCATCTTCCATATTTGCACACAAGGCTTTGCTTAACTTGGGCCAATAATAGAAAACACGTTAGCAAGTTGCCACACGATGGGACTTAACTCAAAACTACATCGTTGAGAAGCAAATTTAAACACATAGCCATACTTGTGATGATAGAGTGATGATAAAGATAGAAAATTACAAATCTTCCAATCAGAACGGTAAAACCTCTCTTTGTCAATAGATTAAACTTTACATTAGAAAGCAATGGGACTCAAGCACTTACCAGAGATTTAAAAAGATGCATACACAAAAAGGGAAAAAATGATTGTAAACTAATTCCCATAAATTACAGAGTCGTTTCTTTATCTCATTATATGATTGTCAAAATTCCTCTCCGGAGACAGAGCAATGACCTTTCTGTTTATGATTGTACCCTAGAGTTTAAATCAAGTCAAGAATAAATATAGAAATGCAACTATTATGTGTTCAAACAATTCCCAAATTTCCAAAATAAATGGAAATTACAAGAATGTAATATTGATGATTCCACTTTGGTTTGGAGGAGAAAGTTTTATGTGTACTGTTTAGAATCTTTGTACTCTAATACTGAGCCAACAAGGGAGCTTTTAAGTGGTTGTCCAAAATGCCTGCTAGAAATAGCAGCCAAATCTCTATCAAATCTTTATGCTAGGGCAACTGATACCAGGAGAACTCATACCTGGACAATTGATATCTAGGACAACCGATATATAGGCCGACTCATAACAGGTATAAAGTGATATAATTTTCAAAGAAAAATCAAGCACACGCTGCACACATGCACAAACATACATGCACATATACACGCCATACATGCAAACAAATACACACACCACACATATGCACACACACACACACACACACACCACATACCAACATACACACACACAAATACACACCCACACATGCACACACCCATACACATACACACACACTCAAAGTGCACACTGCACACACCACACATGAACACACATATACACACACAAAAACACACCACACACAGACGCACACACATAACATACATACCACAAACACACACACAAATACACACCACACACATACACACACACACACCACACACATGCACACTCACACACAAATACATGCAATAACCACACACACACACACACATGCATGCACAATCAGACACACACTCACATATACACACAAGAAAGCACATAAATGCCTGTATGCATGGATGACCACAGTTTTACTTGGCTTGACAATGTCTTCTCAAGCATAGCATATCACTAGAATTCTCACCATGTTACCACTACTATCAACAACCATACCAATGAGTCAGTGAAGAAGTTTCTGTGATGGCTTGACATACTAGAAATAGCAGAGTATGTTCTAATAAAGATAAATGTGCCCTTTTAAAGACTAGCCAGACTCATGTGCCCGGTTTCCCAGTCTCAATGGCGTATGCGTTCCCCAGCTGGATGGGATGCCAGTCCATAGCAGTGTTACTCATTTTTGCCAGCTGAGTGGACTGGAGCAACGTGAAATGAAATGTTTTGCTCAAGAACACAACGCGTTGCCCAGTCCAGGAAGCGAAACCACAATCTTATGATCATGGTGCTGACACCCTAAGTACTAAGCCACGCGCCTCCGCAGAGCGTGTCCTACCATACGGAAAATTGAAGGATACATTGATAATTCAGATGATTCCTGAATAAAGAAGTTTGGTGCAGTAAAGAGAGTAGCCACACCAAAGTGGCAGATGAATGGTACTACTAGTTTAACCCCAGGCGGATTCTTCCACCTGCTGGTTTTCGGTGCATGCTCTGCACCCTTTATTATACAATACATCGTTAGCAGGGGGATCGAACCCCTACTATCCCCCAGTAGCTGACAAGATCACAGGACCAGCCAATTTCAAGCTGTTTGGCTCACGTCAGCCATGCACACCTGTGCACACTGCACATGCACACCTGTGCAGTGGAGTGATAGCTAAGATCCGCTTCTGACAGCAATATTTTGTAAACAAAGTGACCAATGGTCACTTTGTTTACAACATGCAAAGTAGCTAGTTATAAAATCTCAAGAAGAGATAGAGTAGTAACATATACAAAACAATAAAGCAAGTAGCTACATCAAAGTAGCAGATGAATATTGCTACTAGTTTAACCCCAGGCGGATTCTCCACCAGCTGGTTTTCGGTGCAGGCTATTCGCTTTACTGTTTAGTATATGTTACTACTCTATCTCTTCTTGAGATTTTATAACCAGCTACTTTGCTTGTTGAAGTTTGGTGGTTTTAGTTGGAATCTTTTTGATTATGTGTGTGTGTCTGTTTGATGGTTCTTTGAATTTGGAGTTCTAATTCTACTGAAGTCAATTTTGCCCTTTCTTCCATTTTGGGATTGATAAAGAACAAGTCAAGCATCGGAGATGATTTATATTCCAACAATGCACTTGAGATGCAAAAGAAATTATAAAAGAAGTAGAAGACTGCCCTGAGGCTAAACAACAACAACATCAACAACAAAAATTTATACCTAAAAAAAAAATAATAATAAATGCCTTCAGCACATTAGGATAGAGACCCTTGACAGCCATTGCTTAGCTCCAATTTCATGACATGAATCAGATAAGAGAAAAATTTCACTCTTAATAACATGCCAATTTCATCATCATCATCATCATCATCGTCGTCATCACCATCATCATTATCATCATCACCATCATCATCGTTGTCATCGTTGCCGTCGTCATCATCACCATCATCGCCGTCATCGTCGTCATCATCACCATCATCGTCGTCATCATAATCACCATCAACATTATCATCATTGTTGTCATCGTCGTCATCATCATCATCATCATCGTCGTCGTCGTCATCGTCATCATCATCATCATCATCATCATCCTCATTGTCATCGTGTTCGTCAGCAACATTATTATTTTAACATCCACTTTTCCTTCCATGTTTTCATGGATCAGACAAAACATAGAGACAGAGTTTTTTTTTTCTATGACCAGATGCTCTCTCAGATTAGACGATACTTACTCTTAAACCCTTACTTGTAGGTTTACCAGTTCCAGTCAAACCATCTAACCCATACCAGCATGGAAAGCAGATGTTAAATGATGATGATGATGAAATTTCTTATCTTAACAGTCAGATGAACTGAGGTTATGTAGAATAAGAGACACTCATCAGAAACAACAGAATGCCAGCAGTAGAGTCGAACTTTTAACTCATGAACAGGCTATCAAGTGCTTTATGCACTTAGCCTACCTGCTTTTATAATAATTGTACCTGCCTTTATAATATAATAATTCTAAAAAGCACTGGTGATCATGCCATATTAAAAGCACTAGTAATGGTGCCATGTGAAAAGCACTGGTGATGGATCCACATGAAAAGCAGTGGTGATGCTGTCGCATAAAAAGCATTGTTGCTGGTGCCACATAAAATGCACCCAGTACACTCTGTAAAGTAGTTGGTATTAGAAAAGACATTGAGCCATAGAAACCAGACAATGGTGACCGGTGTGGGGCCACTGGCCTTACCAGCTCTTGTCAAACCATCCAACCGATGCCAGCATGAAAAACGAACATTTGATGATGACGATGATGATGATGATGATGATAACC
>NC_068988.1:44276501-44280662 GCF_001194135.2 Octopus bimaculoides | reverse complement strand
TCACTCTCTCTTTTTCTCTCTCTCTCGCTCTCTTCTCTCTCTTTCTCTTTTTCTCTCTTTTTCTCCGTCTCCCTCTCTTTTTCTCCGTCTCCCTCTCTTTTTCTCCGTCTCCCTCTCTTTTTCTCCGTCTCCCTCTCTCTCCTCTCTCTCCTCTCTCTTTCTCTCTCTTTCTCTCTCTGACTCTCTCCCCCACTCTTTTTCTCCCTCTCTCCCTCTCACACTCTTTCACTCTCTCTCGCTCTCTCTTTTTCCCCGCTCTCTCTTTCTCTCTCCCTCTCTCTCCCCTCTTTCCCTCTCTCTTTCCCTCTCTCACTCACTCTCTCATTCACTCCCTCTCCCTCTCTCTTTCCCTCTCTTTTTCTCTCTCTTGCTTTCCCACGCATCTGATAAAGGCAAACAAGGGAGACCCCGTATGCACCCCAATAAGCAAGCATTTCCAGAAAGAACAAAATCATGGACTGGACAGGTGAAACACAAAACATGGGACAAAAGAGAGAGAGAGAGAGAGAGAGAGAGATGACCATGAAGACAATGCCACAATGGTGGCATCTACGTGAGGAGTGGTGAGAGTGGTGAAAGTAAAGTGGGGCGGTTTTGAAGAAGTGAGGGGAGGAGAGAGGAGAAAAGGCTAAAGAGAAGGAGGAGCCTAAAGAAGACACTTCCTTCAGGAAATATTCAGTATCAACAATGTAGTGATGATGTAGAATGACTAAGTGGACGAATGAAAACCAGTGGAGAGAACTACCATTGGATTGTGGGAAAGAAGCTGGGATGTTTTCTATCTGAAACAAATAAAGAAAAGCAAAGAAAAACATGAAAATAACAGACGCCATAAAAAAAAATTTTTTGAATACCCACCTCCACCAACTCTTATTGTCAAAAAATCAAAACATGGAAATAAAATAGGATGAAAAATATATAAATAGATAAAAACAATTTAACATTTTTAAAAATTAAATTCCAAATTTTAATGTTAAATCTAGAAATAATCTTCTTAAAATATTTTTGTACTTTTCATTGTTTGGTTTTGTTTTATCTCAAATATTTTATTATTTTTGTTTTTGGGGTTTTTTTTTTAGTTTTTGTTTTGTGAATATTGTTACTTTGTTGTTAAGTGGGTGGATTGTGTATGGGAGATAGAGATACAGGGAGAGAGAGAGAGACAGAGACAGAAGGAGAGAAAGAGAGAAAGGGAAAGAGAGAGAGAGGGAGGGAAAGAGAAAGAGAGAGGGATAGAAAGAAAAGGAGAGTGAGATAGAAAGGGAGAGAGAGAGTGGTAGAGGAAGACGAAGAGGGGAGAAGTTAGAGAGAGATGGAAAGTAATGGAGAGAAATATAATGACAGAGAGAGAGAGACTGAGAGAGATAGTGAGATAAAGAGGCATATATAAAGAGAATAAAACAATAGAGAAAGAGAGAGAGAGCAAGAGAAAGAGAAAGAAGACAGAGAATAAGGGTTATATATAGAGAGAGAGATTAAGCCAGAAAGAGAGACAGACAGGGCAGACAGATAGGGAGACAGAATAAGAGAGACACAAAGAAGTAAAGAGAAGATAGAATGGGATGGGGGGGCAGGTTGATTTTAGAAAGAACGGAAAGAAGATTTATGGAATCTACAAGAGAGATTAAGAGCTTGTCTTAGTCTTAAACTGATGGCAACAAAAATATAAATTATCACCATGTCTTCTATTGGAAGAGTAGTGGAGGATGGGTAAGATCATGTCTGCTAAGGTATGGTGGAAGGTGAATGAAAGATAGGTGGGGGTAATTTGTGGCTGGGGTAAAAGAGGAAAGTAAAGGAGAGAAACGGTTGATTGTTAAACCATAAGATTAAGGACATTTGCTTCCAGCATCATGTTGAACCCTGAAGCAAGGCTTTTCCTTCGTGTATTCATGAGCAATGTCAGCTGTCATCCTATATGGATGACCAATCATTCCCACTGCTCTACTACATTTTTCGATCAATCTTACTTGGAAAATGATGACGTTGACTGCCATGTGTTTTACTTACGTCAGTAAAAACAATTTCTGCAAAGCTTCTTCGTTGTTGATGCAGGCATGGCTGCGTATTAAAGTAGCTTGCTTTGCTACCATGTGGTTTACATTGATTCAATCCCACTGCACAGCACCTGGGGCAAACGTCTTCTTCTCCGCTGATCGTTACCAAAATCGCCTTCCTGGCACTTGTGCCAGTGGCACGTGAAAAGACATTTGAGCGAGTTCGTTGCCAGTACTGCTGGACTGGCTCCTGTGCAGGTGGCACGTAAAATACACCATTTCGAGTGTGGCCGTTGCCAGTACCTCCTGACTGGCCTTCATGGCGGTGGCACATAAAAGCACCCACTATACTCTCGGAGTGGCTGGTGTTAGGAAGGGCATCCAGCTGTAGAAACTCTGCCAAATCAGATTCGAGCCTGGTGTAGCCATCTGGTTCACCAGTGCTCAGTCAAATCATCCAACCCATGCTAGCATGGAAAACGGACGTTAAACGATGATGATGATGATAATGAAACTATGTGGAAGCCTATCATAAATGTATATATATCATCATCATCATTTAATATTCATGTTCCATGCTGGTATAACATGGACATCTCTTATGGACATGTTGTGTTTAAAATATCGATATGTAAATGGTAATTTCAATTAAATACTGACTCGGTTGCACATACTGGATTTTTAATCAACCAAGCAGTTATTTGTCACATCAGTGAATGTTTTAATCACTTTCTCCACTATCAGAGATGATGAAATTTTGTCCAAGCATGTGGATGGTTGCAAGTATGTATCCCTGGAAAGGACATTACGCATTGGGCACTCTCACTGGCTGCTGCAGGAATGAATTTCCATCTCTCTCTGATATGTATTTGTATATGTAACACAAGTCCATAAGAGATGTTATTTCAGGGCAAATACTCCAGCAAATTGGCCTTTCAACAGTATGTATGATACATAGATGTCTATTTTAACTGAATACTGCATCAGTTGCATATCCATTTATTGTATCTGCCCACTATTCTTGAGAGAGTCATAGGGATAGAAACCTCAGGTATCTCTTCCATAGGATCCTATCAACAACAAATATCAATTACCCAATTCAACATTGATTGTGATACCACAATTGCAGATAATGGATGTGTGCATGCATGTGTGTGTGTGTGCCTTTGTGTTTTTCTATTTGTGTTTACCCCACCACCACCACCACAACTGTTGGGAACTGGTGTTGGTTTATTTACATCCTCATAACTAAGGAGTTTGGCAAAGACTTATAGAATAAGTACCAAACTTAAGCATAAGTACTGAGGTTGACTTGTTTGCCCAAGCCCTTCAGGTCAGTACCCCAGCATAACCACAGTCCAATGACTGACACAAATAAATAGTAAAAAATAAAATAGTAGTAGATTTAGTAGTGTCACACCAGTGCAGATTAGTCACTTATCACATTTATAGCACTATACACCTATCAGAAGTTCATCTCTTTTCACAACTATTTCTTTAACTGCAGTTATATGTCCGAGGAGAGGCGGAGTTATGAACAAAGAAATAACACCTTTTGAGTTTGAATTTGGAAAAGTAGTAGTAGTAGTAGTAGTAGTAGTAGTAGCAGCAACAGTCATGGCACAGCGGTAGCAGTGGTGGCCACAGCAGTGTTAGTGGTGATGGTGCTGGTGCTGGTCATCGCTATTGTTGTTGTCATTATTCTTGTGGTTGTTCTCATGGTAGTGGAGATGGTGGTGGTGGTGGTGGGACTGGTCATCATCATCGTTATCATCGTAGTCATCATCATAGTCATCATCATCTTAGTCATTGTCATGATCACTGTCATGAATGTGGTGGTGGTGGTAGTGGTGGTGGTGGTGGTCGTTGTTGTTGTAGTCCTCATCTCCGTCTCGTTCTCGTCCTCATCATTATTGTCATCATCATCATCATCGTCATCATTGCCGTTGTCATTGTTCTCATAGTAGTAGTGGTGGTGGTGGTGGTGGTTGTTGTTGTTGTTGTCCTAATCGTCATTCTCGGCCTCGGCCTCCTACTCATCATTATTGTCATCATAATTGCCACGCTGTCCGTCATCATCGTCATCATCATCATCATCATCATCATCATTGCCGTTGTCATGGTTCTCATAGTGGTGGTGAGGGTGCTGGTGGGGGTGTGGTGG
>NC_068988.1:44273394-44275583 GCF_001194135.2 Octopus bimaculoides | reverse complement strand
GAGTGACCATTTAAATGTAGAGGCCCAACATTTCGCCCTCAAGCAGATATTTGTAACTTACTTTTATTCGTTTCAGAGAAGAAAATCTGCAATGATTTTTTTTTATCTTTTTCTTTTTCTTTTTCTTTTTTTTTCTGACAGAAGTGACAAAACAAAAATGAACTGAAACATCTTCATAGATTTTTGCCAGGTCAAATTCCGACAAAAGAAACTTGTTTACAGCAAAATTGTCAACCATTACTATAGCAGTAATGAAGCAAACCTCTTGTGTCTGAGATTTACAGCTGAAGGCAATTTCAACATTGATGCAAGCCATCAATGGCTTGTTTAAGAGATACGAGATGTTTAGTCAATGATGACAATAGTGAAAAGAAACTGCACAAAAGTTTTCTATCTCCAATACAAAAGAGTGTTGCCATCTTCATGATAGACTATGTGGACAGTAGAAAATTATATGTACACCCCTACATATATCTATACATATATATGTATGTATATGTTTGTTGTGAACATGGATATGCACATATCATACAGGTACACCACATACACACATACAGACACACACACACGTGGAGATAATGTTAGTTAGTCCTTTACAAACTGTTTTCAATGCAGCCAGAGATTGTAGGGTTTACCTTAGATTGCAGGGAGGTTGTATGGTTCCATGTTGTGTAACAGATGCAATAGTTCATCAGTATGGAAAAAAGTATTTGATTATATATTACTACATTTATATAAAGACATACACTTGGGTGTATGTGTGTGTATGTGTGTGTATACATATATATGCACACACACAGACACACATATATTCAGACATACATATATTCATACACACACACACATACACACACATGCACACACATGCACACACACACAAACACACACACACACATATACAGATTATATATATATATATCTCTATATACACATACAGATATATATATATATATGTGTGTATATATATATATATATATATATATATATATATATATATATATATATATATATATATATTAATATTATCTCAGTTGAAAAAACTTCGATAATGTAAATATGTTAATAGTTACCATGGGTAGCAAAAATTACACAAAAACTGGGATATTATACCCGGTTAATAGGTAGAAATACCATGTTAAAGTGATGTATTTTGAATATATATGAAGAATAATAATAAATGGAGCAAAACGCATATAAAGGAACTTATTGTTTATATGCGTTTTGCTCCATTTATTATTATTTTTCATATATATATATATATACACACAGACACACACACATACATACATATATATATACACACACACATACATACATTCATACATACATACATGTATATATACATATACACACACACACACACATGCACACACTGAATATGTTATATTAAGAACAATTCATGCAACCTCATGCATTATCTATTATCATTCCATGTTAACATTCTCAGCGCCTCTGCTTTCAAGTCAGAAAGACTATCTCTATAGGGTTGCTCACCTGTTAGGAATAAGAAATATCAGCCAAATCTCCCTTAAATATTATGTTGCCATGTTTCAAAATAACCATCAGATCATGTATGTAGTCTTAGATACATTTTGCCTGGACATTATAGAAGGATAGTCATGGATGGACTGCCTTTGAATATGAGATCTGCTTGATCAATGTTTACTCAATTCTAGCAACAACAACAGCAACAACTCACCTCATTTTACCTTTGAAATTTTATTACATTTTCAAAGCATTTATGATTAATAATAACCAGACCTTTTAATTCATGACAGGAGGGCAGCACGGATGTAATAGGGACAAGATAATAGCAACTAAAATATAAAGCGTCTAAAGATTAATGCAGACGGCTTTGAGTTCAGTCCCACTGCATGCTACCTTGGGCAAGTGTCTTCTATTATAACCCCAGGCCAATCAAAGCCTTATGAGTGGAATTGGTTGACTGAAACAGAAAGACATCCATCATATATGTATGAGTGACTATTGAAAAGGTTGCAAGACACAATGAAAATTTTAGGAAAATAAAAATAAGGAATAAGTGGAAATTTTACCAGTGAGTGTGCTAAAATTATAAGGCACAAAAAGAAAATGACTTTCCCCGGACACAACAGAATATGCTTCAACACAGGAACTCACATAAATAATCATGCAAACCAAATCCCGAAATGAAATATATATATATATAT
>NC_068988.1:44259931-44270296 GCF_001194135.2 Octopus bimaculoides | reverse complement strand
AACAAAATAAATAAAAAATCATTAGCTAAAGTTTTTATATAAATAAAGTAGTTTATGTCTACATTTTATTGTGCTTTTAATTATTAATTTTTCTATATGTGATAGTGGATTTTCATCGATGAGTTCTTGAAACTTGGTTATTTTCCCTAAAACTATATATTTTATATATATATATATATACATATATATATATATATATATACACACAGTACCATGCAAAATATGTTTCTGGCCCTTGTGCTGGTGGCACGTAAAAGCACCCACTACACTCTCGGAGTGGTTGGCATTAGGAAGGGCATCCAGCTGTAGAAACTCTGCCAGATCAGATTGGAGCCTGGTGCAGCCATCTGGTTCACCAGTCGTCAGTCAAACTGTGCAACCCATGCTAGCATGGAAAGCAGATGTTAAACGATGATAATGATGATGATGGAGGCCTTCTGACAAATTCTCACATCTCAGAAAACAAAACGACCCACATCACATGACAAAAACAGTGAAGTTTGGGAGTAAGGGTCTGATGCTTTGGGGATTCATAAAAAGTGATGATTCAAGAAAGTTGGTTAAAATCGATGGTAACTAAATAGTGCCAAATACATCCAGTTGCTGAAGGACAATTTGATACCAGACTTGGATGAAGGTGAGATTTTCCAGCGTGACAGAACCCCATGCCACAGATCATGTGCAACACAACAGAGTCTAGCTGATGAAGGTATTACATATTGAAAGCTTGGCCAGCTCAGTGCCCTGACTTAAATATCATTGAGCAAATGTAGACAGAACTAAAGAGATGAGTTCGTCAGAAGAATCCACACAATCTTGAAGAGTTGTGGGAGCTAAGCCCCAGAGAATGGCATCTCATACCTGTGAGGATGGTGAAGGATTTGTACACATCTCTTCCCAGGTGCATTGAAGCAATTATTCAAGTCAAGGGAAGCCACACAAAATACTAACCATGTACAGTAACTTCTTGAAATGAACATAATGTATTAAATTTTCATTATAGATATTTTTCTGTTTTAAAATGCTGTATCTTGATTGATTTATGTGAGGTGGCTGAAAATTTTTGCAAAGCTATTTTCGGTGGTCATCTAACATCTTCCCCTCCCATTGAGAACCCCTACTACAAAATATAATGATTAGGTATGGAAATGACTCCAACAGGGCCAATGTTTCATCTGCAAAAAATGCAATGCGAAACATTCACTTATAAGTTGGCAAACAGTAGAAATTTACAATAGTTTAAAGTGGCCAAAGACTTTTGCACGATACTGTATATATATATATATACATACACACACATATATACTTCCCTTTATACTGTATTCGACTTGTATTTACTAAATGTTCTACGTAAGCAAATAACAAACCAATCTAAAACAATAATCATTCTAAAAACACTAATAATATTATTCTAAAACTTTTTTTTGGTAAAAAGCTAATACAATACAACAAATAGAAATATAGAAACATATTTCTAAATTCATAACTGTGCACACAACTCTATAGGTTATATTTAAAACTTACAAAATACACAATGTCTGAAATATACTTAATATATTTATCAAATACAGTGTCTTTAATTCACACAAATGAATTTTTAAAAATTCATTATACCCTCACTTTTCTCATATTACAAAACATTTTATATATTTCATTCTCATCCTCCTCATCATCATCATTAATGTCAACATCATTATGTAACATCAATTCTCTATGTAGGCATGGGTTGGACAGCTTAACATGGGTTGGACAGCTTAACATGGGCTGGCAAGCCAGAGGACTATGCCAAGTTCTGTTGTCTGTTTTGGGAGTGGTTTCTGCTGTTTTGAGATGCCCTTTCTAACTGCTGGATGCCTTTCTAACTCTGAGAGTGTAATAGGTACATGTTATGTGCCACCAGCATGGGTGCCAGTTGCACGACACCAGTATCCACCATGACTATGGTTTCACTTCGCTTGATAGGTCTGCTTCTCAAACATAGCGTATTACTAAATGTCTCAGTCATATATCATTGCTTATATGAGGCCCAACACTCGATCATCATCATCATCATCATCGTCGTTTAACGTCCGCTTTCCATGCTAGCATGGGTTGGACGATTTGACTGAGGACTGGTGAAACCGGATGGCAACTCAATAAAAATAGATGCAATAAATTCACCAACTAGAGATTAATATCTTGTCACAGGAACGGCAAAGATGTATATAGTTGTCACATATTATATAAAAAGCTAAGGCAGTGAGCTGGCAGAATTTCTACTGCACCAGACAAAATGCTGCTAAGCATTTTGTCTGACTTTAAGTTCTAAGTTCGAATACTACCAGGGTCAACTTTGTGGCGAAGGTAAAGAATACGCACACCCAGTGTTTAGGATTAGAGTTAGGGTTTAGGGTTAGGGTTTAGGGTTTAGGGTTAGGGTTACATTGAAAATGGGTGGTGTGTGTATTCTTTACCCCTGCCCAACTTTGTTCTTCATCCTTTCGCAGTTGATAAAATAAGTAACAGTTGAGCACCGGCGTTGATGTAATTGTACCAACTCCTCTGAAATTCCTGGCCAGGTACCAAAATATAAAGCCAAAATTGTATAGTAATGTGATATAAATAAATGGTTTTATATAAGGTTAATGGCATTCTTTTATAAGAAGAATTGAAGCAATCCTCTTGTTGCTTTATGTGACTCTAATCCCATTTTTCTGTATGACTCTAACTGAATTTCCAGAAGAGTACCATATTCAAATACAGCTGAGCAACAAACTAACCTATGGGGGGTTATTCTGGTCGATAAAGGCAGCAGCTAAATCTCCCTCAAATACAACTAAATCTTCTCAAATAAAAAAAAAACGAATACAATGTAGTTCTAGAGACTTCTAAAAAGAAGGGATGTGATGACTAGGAATGTTTTTAATCACAAGTTAATTAAATCAAGTTGACATAGGGCTTAAATATCAATAACAACAACCACAAAGGTGAAGCAAAAATATCTTTGTGGCCCCTGCACAAGGATGATACACTAATTCATGAGTCATTCCATTATATTCTGTGGGCACTGGCATGGTTGTGTGGTTTAGAAGTTGCTTTGCAATCGCATTGTTTCAGGTTCAGCCCCACTGCATGGCACCTTGGGCAAGCGTCTTCCACTGTGACCCCAATGTTTTGTGAGGGAATTAGTTGATAGAAATTGTGTGTGTGTGTGTATGTGTGCATGCATGTGCGCTTATGAGTGTTTGTGTTTACGTGCATGAGTGGTGTATGTATGTTTGTGTGTGTATGTGTGAGTGTTTGTGTGTGTGGGTGTGTGTGTACTTGTGTGTTTGCATGTTTTTGCGTGTGTGTACATGTGTGTTTGTGTGTGCGTGTGACACCAACAACCACAATGGTGGTGGTCGTCGTCGTCATCGTCGTCATCATCGTGGTGGTGGTGGTCGTCGTCGTGGTCATGGTCGTGGTCGTGGTTGTTGTCGTGGTCGTGGTCATGGTCGTGGTGGGCGTCGTGATGGTGGTCGTTGTGGTCGTCGTGGTGATCGTGGTCGTCGTGGTGGTGGTAGTGGTGGTCGTGGTCGTGGTTGTGGTCGTCGTGATCATGGTGGTGGTGGTCGTCGTCATCGTCATCGTCGTCGTCATCATCATCGTCGTGGTGATGGTTGTGGTGGTCGTGGTGGTTGTGTTGGTGGTAGTAGTGGTGGTGGTGCTGGTGGTAATGATGATGATGACAACAACAACGATGACAATGACAGTGGTGATGATGATGATGATGATGATGATGATGATAATGTCAAGAATTACATTGTCTGATGTGTTCATTTTTTCAAAGATAGCAGAGTATGATTTTTAGGAAATTTTGGCTACTATTTCATGCAGGTCAAGCAACCACATATAAAGACTTATTCATTGACTTGACTACATTTCAATATTTCAAAGATGTGGAATTGTTATACAAATAATCAATAAGTTTGTAGCTTGTTTGTACAAATCAATAAGTTCTTTGTACTGAAGAATTCACTTTTCATTGTTCTGAAAAACTGAAACACTATGATGAAAGAGATGTTCTGCAATGTACAAGGGCATGGGAATATCCAATGTCAACTTATCTGGGAGATCTAGAGGAGATACTTAGGAAAATAAATTTACTCTGAACTACTGAATATATGATTAAACCAAATATCTTGTGCTCAGTATCAAACTGAAAATCCTAGTATTTATTGAATATGTGTGGCTGTGTGGTAAGGGGCTTGCTTACCAACCACATGGTTTTGGGTTCAGTCCTACAGCATGGCACCTTGGGCAAGTGTCTTCTACTATAGCCTCAGGCTGACTAAAGCCTTGTGGGTGGATTTGGTAGACGGAAACTGAAAGAAGCCTGTCGTGTGTGTGTGTGTGTGTGTGCATGTGTGTGTGTGCGTGTGTGTGTGTGTGTATGTGTGTTAGTGTTCTCTGTTTGTCCCCCCACCATCGTTTGACAACCAATGTTGGTGTGTTTACGTCCCCATAACTTAGCAGTTCAGCAAAAGAAACCGATAGACTAACTACTAGGCTTACAAAGAATAAGTCTTGGGGTTGATTTGTTCAACTAAAAGCAGTGCTTCAGCATGGCCACAGTCAAATGACTGAAACAAATAAAAGAATAGAAGAATATTATTAAACTGAACAACCAAGTAATCAGTGTTAATGCTATCAAACGGAGTATCAAAGTTATCAACAAGTTTGCTGTCAAAGTTATCTTGTTTGGTTAGTTTATTTGAAGTACAATGGCCTTAAATTTAAGGTTTGAACTGCTGATCATGTGATAATGTATTAAACAAGGTGAAGTATTTACCCGCTTAGAGTTGAGTAGTTCACAATGTGAAGAGGTGTAGCATAACTAGGTGGAGCAATGTTTGATGTAGCATAACAAAAAGGCTTGCCTACCTATTCATGTGAAGACTGGATCTGGCAGATTCTGCTGAAGAGGCTTTCAAGGGTCAGCAGAGAAGAAGGCAATTGCAGCAATGTACCACGGAGTGCAGAGAGCAAGATAAGGCAAGCAAGACCTCTTGGTCATCCACTGCATCTGTTTCCATCCCCGGTCATTTTGACCTGGTCTTACCACTGGATTGAAGATGGTCTTAAACCAGAGAGTCAGACTGACAGTGCAGAACTCTTCTTCAATTTAAACAAAGTCACTGCACAAGATATTAGTCACCCTGCAATGATGACTAGATGATCTTTGTCACTTTGACGGGTGAACCAAAAAGGCAAGACAATTATAGAATCAACTCCCCTTCCCTTTTAATATCCTGAAGAAATAAGAGAAAACCAAACAAGAATTGTGAAAATAAAATCACTGAAATTATTTGTAAGACTTCCACATGAGGACTACTAGATCTTTCATCAATCAATATTTCATTTATATAAAATTAAAACCAGCATAAAATGAAATGAGGCAAAAATTGTTATTAACTTCATAATTGATTACTTGTGTAACTAAAGTGAGTTACTAGATCGTATACCAAACAATTAGTCCCCTGGCAATTACTAAATTTGATTCAATTTCCATATCACATTAGAGTAAGTCAACATCTTATCTTCAAAATGTTAGAACTTGATCCCAGAAACATTGCTTTCTTCATACACAATCTTACCCACTAAACTACCAAAACAGATGAAGCACCATGCCTGTCATTAAGGGGGTGCACTGGAAGGCACCACTCCTCACTATTCAATGGTACACCCTCAGGTTTACAGTAATATTCTTATTTTGAAACTCCTCTTTAGCATTATTACAAATTAGTGCCCACCCAGAATACACTGATGCACCCTCAGGCACCAAAGTCTGGTGACAGATTTGTTAAATATAAATTGCCCATTGGATCTGGCATCTAAAAAACGAAACTTGGCATGGCCAAAAGACTTAGTAATTGACAGAAATGTCACAATGTCAGTATTAAAGCTGAGAGGCACCCACCTCTGAATAAATCAATATTGAATGAGATTGTATTACAATTAACAAACTGAACAAAGAACTGGTGTAGTTTATTGAGGTATATGACCATCTGGCATCCAGTTCAGGGTAACTATTGTAACATGTTACTCACACACCATGAAAACTGAATAACTGGACTTATGAGTTCTAGGGCTCAAAAAAAATATTCTTCTTTTGAACATATATAGTTCTTCAGAACTGTTGGATTACAAACCAAATTTATCAAGAGAACAGATCCAGAAATCAAAATATCCCAGTTCCTACAATTCTTGAGATACCTTCAAATTCAAATTGCCTTAAGCAGGTTACATTACTATTCTTTATAAACAGCTACATGGATTCCTTACAGAAATATTATCTTGATATAGATTTGGCTATACATAAAGGATGATAACTCAAGAGAATACCTTACAGCAATGTAACTCTCTCCCCCTCCTTCCCTCCCTCTCTCATATTATATATTGCAGCTGTATGTGTTGTTCGAATGAATATGCATACACACACACATATGTATACACAGACATATATATTCATGTGCCTCTGTGTGTGTGTGTGTGTGCATATGTATGTATATACCAACTCATATCTTGTTTTGAGGTATATTTGTATGTTATCTAGTTCCTTTGTCAAAAGGCTGGTATGTATGTGCATGTATATGTGTGTGTGTTTGTGTGAGCATGTGTATATGAGTGTGTATACGATACATATATATACACACACACACACATACATACATAAATAAATACACATATATATATACACACATACATACATATATATACATACATATATATGTGAGTGAGTGTGCATGCGTATATATATATATATATATATATATATATATATATAATGCAATTTTGTTTCATATACTTGCCATCTACTTCCTAGCAGCTTCCTTTTAACTTAAGGCTATCACTATTCATTCCTTCTATTTCCTGTTATCTCTCTCGTTTTCACACAACCCACCCCCAAAAGATAAGAGGGCTCAGATTTGTGGGATACTTCATTCCATTATTACAGAATACAAAACAGATCCCTCACTACCTCAATGGTATACATAACATCATTCTCTATTACATGAAATCACATAATTTGAATAACTTTTCAAATGATTTTCCTGTGACTTTCCATTTCCTGAACTTGATAGCTAGATGAGTTAGATAGATTAATAAGCCAACCAGCACTGTCTGTCGATTGGTATATCTATCTAGTTAGCTGTTTCTTAGTGCATAGGTTTGCATTGCATGTAGATCTATGTACACATGCATGTGTGTATATTGACATTATCTAAAAGACACAGGATGATAGAATCGATAGCACACTGATTGGTATTTGGATACAATACTTTAGATTCTCAGTTCAATACCTACCTAGGTTGATGCTGTCTTGCATGTTTTGTAGAAATTCCCTGTTGCCTTTTATACCATAAGTCTCCAACTCCTCTTCATTATATACATGACAAAAGGTAGTGAGCTGGCAAAATTATTAGACCATCAGGAAAATGCTTAGTGGTATTTCTTCCGGCTGTTTACATTCAGAGTTCAAATGCTGCCATGATCCATTTAGCATTTCTTTCTCTCCAGATTCAGTAAAACAAAATATCAGTCAAGTACTTGGGTTGTTATAATTCACTAACTTTATATTTCACTAAATTAGAAACCAGGAGTGGCTGAGTAGTAAGAAGCTTACTTCCCCACCACATGGCTCTGGGTTCATTCCCACTGCATGGCACCTTGGGCAAGTATCATCTACTATAGCCTCAGGCCAACCAAAGCCTTGTGAGTGGATTTGGTAGACAGAAACTGTAAGAAGTCCATTGTATATATATATATAAATATATATATATACATATATATGTGTGTGTGTGTGTGTGTGTGTATATATATATACATATATGTGTGTGTGTGTGTGTGTGTGTGTGTGTGTGTGTGTGTGTGTGTGTGCATGTGTTCATTATTTGTGGCTGTGGTTGTCCACCCAGCATCGCTTGACAACCGATGTTGGTGTGTTTACATCCCCTTCACTTAGCAGTTTAGCAAAAGAGACCGATAGAATAAGTACTAAGCTTACAAAGAATAAGTCCTGTATTGCTTTGTTCAACTAAAGGTGATGCTCCAGCATGGCCATAATCAAATGACTGAAACAAGTAAAAGAATAAAGAAAAGAACACACACACACACATATATATATATATATATATATCGGAGTGGTTGGCGTTTGGAAGGGCATCCAGCTGTAGAAACTCTGCCAAATCAGATTGGAGCCTGGTGTAGCCATCTGGTTCACCAGTCCTCAGTCAAATCGTCCAACCCATGCTAGCATGGAAAGTGGACGTTAAATGACGATGATGATGATGATGATATATATATATACATTTATATATGCATATGTATACCTGCATATATATCTATATCTATATATTTCATATATATATATATATATATATATGAATCACTTAGTATTTTATTAAATACTAGCCAAATATTTTAGTCAATATAATAATAAAGTAAGCTGTCCTGGACATTGCTGTCTTGAGTCTTTGGACTCATAGGGATGATTACCCAGTTTGTGTGACACACAAGTAACTGAGATCACAACATTACCCTTCAACAGTATCCCAGTCCATTGCAGAGTTACCTATTTGATGAGTCCCTTACTCCTTTGGAGGTCATTGGGGCACTGCAGCTAGTCTTGAGCAAGAAAGCCTAGCAGAGCCATCCTTCTCCAAGCTAACCTCATTTCTACAGCTGAGTGGACTGGAGTAACATGAAATGAAGTGTTTTGCTCAAGAATATAATGGATCGCCTGGCCCAGGGATCAAAACTATATTCTTAAGTACATTATTTACATTATTTTCATTTGACGGATATTTGTCCCCATCTTGTTTGTAATTAATACAATGTTTCAGCTGATATACCCTTCAGCCTTCATCAAGTGTCTTGGGGAAATTTCAAACCTATGTTCTCTTTTCTAAGGTATTTTTCGATATTATTATTATTATTATTATTATTCAGGTCACTGCCTGGAATCAAACTCGGAATCTTGGAGTTTGTAGCCCGCACTCTTAACCACTACACCATATGCCTATAGGCATATGGTCGTGAATCCAACACCCTAACCACTAAGCAACGTGCCTCTACTAGTGGTATTCATTTCTACAGCTTAATGAACTGGAGCAAATTCAAATGAAGTGTTTTACTCAAGAACACAACGGATCACCTGGTCCAGGGATTGAAACCACAATCTTACAGTCATGAATCCAACAATGTGCCTCCATGAGTTACCTATTTACAACTGAGTAAAACTGGAGCAACATGAAATGAAGTGTCTTGCTTAAGAACACAATACACCACCCAGTTCAAGATTTGAAACCACAACCTTGCAGTTGGGAATATAATATCCTAAACACTAGGTCATGTGTTGTCACCAATATAATAGACTATACTCTTGAAGAGTATCCCTTGAAGACTATGTATGGCCAGTAAAAGAACAAATCAAATATTCTTGCAGTGTGAAAAGCATGAGTTAATAACAGAAAGATTCTATTTCCTCTTGTCTTCAATGCAACATTGACTGTAGCACTGTCCTTTACAATGTGTTCTATACAAAAAGTTAAAACTATCTTAACTCAATTAGTTAAGTAAACTATTTTATCAATAACAGCAAAGACTAAATTGACCAGAGCATGGATTGACTAAAAGGAAAAGAATGAGTTTGTGTGATGTCTAAGCTTTATCCAAGTATATTAAACACAAATGTAGTGAAGCACTTAATAAAGAATCTAAACTTGAGTTGCAGTCTTGGAACACAGGAAGCTTATTTTTTTTTTTTATTATTGTGAAGTTTTTCGGAGAGTTTTTTTCCCCCCTTAAACTCATAAACAAACAACTTTGTTGCTGCTGCTGTTGTTGTTGTTGTTGGTGGTGGTGGCAGTAGCAGTGGAGGTGACAACATCATCATCATCAACATCATTGTCATCACAATCGGCAGTGTCATCACCATCATCATCATCATCATCATCAACATGAATAAAATAAAAATTAGGAAAAAAAGACAAAAAAAAAAGAAAGAAAAAAAATCACTCAACTCACTTCTGTTTGGGAAATAACATTGGTTATTTGTTGTCAGAATAAATATTTCAAGATTTTAATAAATTATTTCAAATCTCCCATGTCACTATATCATTACACAGATCTGTATTGAAAGTTGGTTCCAGAGTTGGGCGAAGATTTCTAATAAACTATTGATCTTTATCACTCAGCAGATATTCAAAATGTAGTCAATGAACCAATACTAGAGATGTATGCCAGTTTCTTTCTTCCACCATGATATATATATATATATATATATATATATATATATATATATATATACACATATACATACGTGTGTGTGTGTGTGTGTGT
>NC_068988.1:44259559-44259921 GCF_001194135.2 Octopus bimaculoides | reverse complement strand
TGTGTGTGTGTGTGTGTGTCTGTGTGTGTATGTATATATATATATATATATGTACATATACATATATATATACATATACATATGTTTATATATACATATAGATATATGTATACATATATATACATATAGATTTATAGACAGAGATAGATTAATAAATACATACATACACACACATATATATATATAAGCATGTACATATATACACATACATATATACACATGTGTATATATATATATACATATATGTGTGTGTGTGTGTGTGTGTGTGTGTGTGTGTGTGTGTGTATAAATATATACATATACATACATACATATATATGTGTGTGTATATATACATATATATATATATATACATATATATA
>NC_068988.1:44250697-44259534 GCF_001194135.2 Octopus bimaculoides | reverse complement strand
ATATATATATATATATATATATATATATATATAGTAACAATAACATATCTGTATTGAATTCAGTTTCTTCCAATCAATTCTAGTGTTTACACAAGTAATAGAAAAACAGTTTTATCTTTTCACTGAGTTTTAGAAAACATTGAGATTTTCTCAAGAAGAGTGAGAATTTCTGTGATAAAACGAAAAGAGTGGTTTATCTTTTTTGGCTCCGAATTCTATAGAATTGAAATAACATTGTTGACACTTTTCTCTAACAAATAAATCAATCCTTTTTTTTATTCTAATTATTGTCTATTATGTTTTAATATCGTTTTAGCTCGCATATGAATATATAAATTGTGTAAATCATGTGATAATTGAAAAATGTCTATAGGCTAAAGCATACGAGCAGTGAAGATAGCTAAGTTGGTACAATGATGAATGGATGTTGTACTTCATCTGGTTTTTGCTATTTATCTGTTGTGAGTTCAGATCATCCAAGGTTTAACAATGCCTTTCACGCATTCAGGACTTATAAACTTAAGTATCTACAATAAGCTAATAAATCAACAATAACCCTTCATCAGCCACAAAAAAATCATGAATACTAACCAGGATTTCATTTAACAAGGTTAAAATATATATATATATATATATATATATATATAAATTGAGGAATTGGAACAGGTAAAGTGTATATGTTTCTTAACTAACTGAAGCTCATGATGCAATTGTTAGGCAATGAACTCTGCTTAATATAGCTAATCATTTGGCTGAGATTACCTTAAAGAAGACTACGTTGTCACAACATTTTTAGCAGCTTTAATTGCTAATTGTGACCTCAATTGTGACCTTATTGTGCTCTCCTCGGAGTAGTGAGAGGTGTTGTTCTTGGACAGCCAGAGGACCTATGTTGTATATGAGATCATCTGTGGCAAATGTGCTTGAGTATTTCTTAGATTCTTAGATGGAGTCGCTGGAAGAAGGAATTGGACTATGGATAACTAAATTACAACAGGTATATAGTCCATTTTTTGTATTATAGTGCATTGTTGTACCATTCAAAACTTTTTATTTTTTACAGACAATACACAACGCTTCAAGCAAACTACAATACTCTCCTATTATTTATATTATTATTTAATTGAATGGCACACACCCATTTCAAAGTTAGTAAGTTTACATATATATATATATAGATATATATAAAGAAAGGAAGATGTGATGTCCATACCTTACAGAAAGGTGTCTTATGGAAATTATTGTCACTGAGCTGAAAAAAAAAAGAAGAGTATTTACTATTATTAGTGAGCTATTAGTCAAATCTGTAGTAAACTGGCCTTCACAGCTCGCATAGCTAATTAGTCCTTTATAGTTCATATTGCTTGAGCAGTCCTTGACAGTTTACATTGCTTCTTACAAGACTGTGACTGGTAGTCCTCAACGGCTCACATTGCCTGTTACAATACTCTAACTAACAGTCCATAATAGTTCGCATTGCTTATTACATTAATGCTTCAAACCATCCTTGACTGCTCACATTGTATATATTGTGTATCGTATGAATGAATATAGTAGCCTTTAACTATCATATTAATTTGAGTATACAAGTATTTTGCACTTTTTCCAGAATTTTAAATCTAAAAAGTTAGGTGTGCACATTATATAGGAAAATTTTCTCACAGCTGTAAGCATGGCTGTATTCAGAATGGCATGATTAGAAGTAAATAGCATTTATTGTCCAAGCTAACTGATGTGTAACAAAGTTTAAATCATTATAATGATGCTACATTTTTCTATGATAGCAATAACATATCAAAAGTATTTTACAAGTATTCACTAAAAATTCTCTGCCGCTAATGCAAATATTCATACCTGTTGCACAATCTTTACAAACAATGAGCACCTCAATATGGCTGCCTATATTGGAGACCATATCAATCAACTATATACAACAAAATTTTTCTCATCTGTTGTTAATGTGAAATAATCAGAAAATAAAATTGATATTGGTAGCAATGGAACAATGTTTTGTTATGTCTTGGGTTTCTTTTTTCTAATTTTGATAGAAATTCACACAAAAGACCTCAATCACTTCAGACTATAAATAGATACTATGTCATTAGTGGTGTCAACACAATTTATGTCACATGAAATTACATTTGCAGGAAGCAAGTAATGAAATGCTGGAATGACTTAAAATCTTTTAATGATGCACATTTTAATGATGCAGCCATAACAAAGCAATGATTTAAAATAATAACATTAAGCATATTTTTACAAATTGATCTTTTTCAGTTTCAGTCTGACTTTGCATTTGCCAAATTCATTTAAAACTTAGACATTTACTTTCAAAGAGTAAGTACAGATTTCATTTAGAAATTTACAAGTTTACATTTCAAATACTGGCAAGTAGTCACCAAAACCAAGGAGGTCTATTTCACTTCTGTCAATGTCAAAGACAGACACAACAATATCGTCTGTGCAGTAGATCTCTTCAGTGTCTGCAATGTTGTCCACATCCAAAGAGACATCTTGAACATGTTCCCAAAAAGAATATCATTTTCGTTGCCATCTAGTATAGCATTTTATGAAAGACCTCACAGTGATAATTTCAAGAATGTTCTGCTAAGCTATCACTATATACATGCACACAGGGAAGAGCTCTGACTATGTTTTTATGTGAAAACACTTCTTATTTCATGTGAGTGATAAGTACTTTGTTCATCAGTGACAACATGTGTATATGTGCATCACTGTACAAACTAAATAGTAAAAATGAGTATAAATATATAATCAAAATCAAACTGATTTTCTACAAAAGAAAGAAAGAATGGTCATGGGATTTCTACAATGTTAACTTTACAGCAGATACACTTTTACTGCATACACCAGTAAAGTTCAAAGTTTAGTCAGTAATAACATGAATAATATTTCATTCAATATTTTATTCACAAAATCAAACTAAACACTCTTTTTTTTTTCCATACATTGTAATAACACTTACCACTGTGATCTCTACATGTGACAGCCTGAAATGGTACAAAGAAAAGTCAAAGCATACGAGGTGGTATCAAAAGGATCCCAGACTAGTTATGTTTAATAAATAATAACCTATTTACCTACGTTTTAACATTATCTCCATCAAAATAGCCACCTTGTGCAGCAATGCACTAGTCCCAGCATTCCTGTCACTTTTGGAATCTGGCCTGGAAGCAATTTTTCATAAGCAAGTTGAGGACCTTCTGCAATATGTTCTGGATCTCAACAATAGTGTTAAAACAGTGACCTTTGAGGTGCCTTTTCTTCTTGAGAAAAATATGGAAGTCTGCAGGTGTTAAGTCTGGCAAATAGAGTGGGTGCAGAGGCAATACCATGTTGTTTTTGACAAGAAACTCACAGATGAGAAGAGCTTGGTGACAGGGTGCATTGCCATCGGAAAGAATCCAATTCTTCATGATCCACAGATACAGTAACTTTCACTGAATGTCCTCTCTCAAATACTTCAAAATGTCACAGAACTTTTGATTGACAGTCTGGCCCTGGGGAATGAATTCTCAATGTACAATACCACATTTCCAGGAGTGACACTTTTGGCAGGTCTTCCAGATCACTCACCATCTTCTAGGAAAAACAGGAAAACAGGAAAAATATATATATATATATCTTGAAGCACACAAAGCTATAATTAATTGGATACAAATATTGGGTTAAAAACCTCTTTTTGATAGAAAAAGTTGAAGGTTACCAGTGAGACTTGAACTCACATCTCCTGTATACATGACAAGTGTTCTATTCAAAAGGGTTTCCAACCCAATATATACGTGGTATTATTTATAGATATATCTGAATTAAAGCAAACATTATATATATATAAATATATATATA
The DNA here is from genome assembly GCF_001194135.2 of Octopus bimaculoides. Taxonomy (NCBI): domain Eukaryota; kingdom Metazoa; phylum Mollusca; class Cephalopoda; order Octopoda; family Octopodidae; genus Octopus; species Octopus bimaculoides. Next base: position 44,255,667 of record NC_068988.1, on the reverse strand, counting down.
TGTATATGAGAAGAAAATGGATGTAAATAACAAGAGGAAACTTGTCGTTTTTGCTGGTATGCCTTTAATTTAAGTAAATAACAAAGAAGAAGGTAGCATATTTATATATATATATATATATATATATATATATATCATATGTATATTTATATATAAAACAAAGTTATTTTATTCTCAATTCATTTTCAACTTCTATTTTTCCTACATATATATATTTATTTATGTGTTTCAGCCAAGTGGCTTCTTTAAAAAAATCATTAATCATACTGGTGGTGCTCTAGCATGGCCACAACCTTTGGGCTGAAACATAAAAAGAATAAAAGAATAAAAGAATATTTTTAAAAAAACCTAAAAAAAAAAAGCTGAATGACATGAATGTTATGGAAGGAAGTTTCTGTGTTGTGTCTAACACATTTTGCGATTGTCACCTTTTCAAGCACATGTGCCATAATGTAATCTATGTAGCTGTAGATGTTTCTTGCAGCAGTGTTGACTATTTTTCGCCATGTTTTAGATTATTAATTCTTATAAAGTATTCTTCTTTTGTCTTACATAGTTGATCATTTCCTTCCTTCATTTTGAAAAATCAGAATATTTCCATTTGCACAACTGCCTGATGTTCACTACAAAGAACATTTCTAAGAGATGAAATCTTTTTATTTGTTGCTTATGAACCCTAACTCAACATATTAATATTGATCCCGTTCGATTGCTATAATTTTCATTGCACAAAAACTCAGAATTATTTAAACTTAAGTTTGATCACAATTCCTCTACCATTATTACTTTTAGAACAGCTTTTGCTTTGGTGAACTCAGAAGCAACTTACCATGTCCACCTAGGCCTACCAACACACCCAATTCCTCCTCCTACTGTGTTACTCCTCTCAGATTCTTTATTAAACAATATATTAAATCCTTTCTTTCCATGGATGGACCCACTGGAAACGCCTTCTTGCTCAGACTTCCTGCTCAAACATAGAACTACAAAGAACAACAACAATATTGATCTCACTATTCTGGAAGAGTTTGAACAGGTTATTGACACTGACCATTCTTCTTTCATTAACAAATAAAAATGTGGTTTATGGGTTGATTGTTAAAAACCAGTAAATACTGGACATAATGATTTATACAGTATATTTGAAATATATTCAAAATGTTATCTTTTATCAGAATTTATCAAACTTATTCTGTTAGTGTTGTTTACTTCCTAATAAAGTAAACCTAATATCAAAGGTTCCAGATTGTGACCATTTTAGGTACCAGATATGACTGTCCCATCACTTTTTTTGTCTCCCAGACATAGTTTATCAAGCAGTACATTAGCTCATGTTTCCTTTGTCTTTTGAGACTGGGGGGTTTCTTTTAAGGGTGAATCAGCTGTTTTATCTATGAGTTAACCTTAAAAATATGTATATTCATCATAATCATCATTTAATGTCCTCCTTCCACGTTGGCATGGGTTGGACAATTTGACAGGAGCTGGCCAGGCAGGAGCCTAAGCCATGCTTCTATGTCTGTTTTGGCAAGGTTTTTACAGCTGGATGCCCTTTCTAACACCAACCACTCCATAGCATGGGCTGAGTGATTTTTACATAGCACTCACATAGCCGAGGTCAGTTTTGGCATGGTTTTTGCAGCTGGATGCCCTTTCAAATGCCAACCTATTTACAGTTTGGACTGGATGTTTTTTAAGTGACACCATCACCAGCAGGGTCACCAATTAACTTTGCAAGACAAGGAAACTTTGAGAGGGGAGGGGGCATTGGAGGAGGTGATCTTGTGTCAGATGACGAACAGTTAGAGTGTGACAGAGCTGGCAGAAATGTTAGCACGCCGGGTGAAATACTTAGCAGTATTTCATCTGCCACTACGTTCTGAGTTCAAATTCCGCTGCGGTCGACTTAGCCTTTTATCCTTTCGGGGTCGATTAAATAAGTACCAGTTATGCACTGGGATCGATGTAATTGACTTAATCCCTTTGTCTGTCCTTGTTTGTCCCCACTATGTTTAGCCCCTCATGGGCAATAAAGAAATAAGAGAGACAGAAACAAATGTCTAGCTGCAGAAGAGGTACATGGTTACCCAACCAGAGAGAGGGAGAGAAAGAAAGGAAGAGAGCGAGAGAAAGAAAGGAAGAGAGCGAGAGAAAGAAAGGAAGAGAGCGAGAGAAAGAAAGGAAGAGAGCGAGAGAAAGAGAGTGAGAGAAAATATCCAGTCTGTCATGTAAGACCCATGGCCTCTCTCAAGCACATAGAAGCAGTCAGAAAATATTCTGAGAATTCATATTACATATATAACTTCAGATCAAAAGTAACACCATAATTCAAAGGTTTCCCTATGAAAGTTAAACCTATCCAGGAATGGTTAGAACATCAGAATTACATTTATGACATCCCTTGCATTTGAAGAAAGTTTTATAAAGTAGAAACTAAGGGTCCCCAAAGATCAGAATATAATAGGAAAATGCCTTAATCAGAGGAAAAGTATCTATGTTAGGAATCGCTGAACATATTATGGCATGACAAAAGAAATCATATACTGCTATGAAATGAAATTTCCATCTACATGAAGTGAGATGGAGGGAAAGTCTCAGCCAGACTCTTCGTGTACACTGAATACAAGTAAAATGTGTACTGGATAAGCAACAGCATTGATGTGGATAGAAAAGGCATTTTAATATCAGAGAAATGGACAGATAGAAAAAAACTGAGGTAGCTAAAGAATGTGATAAAATAATTAAACTTAGACCAGAAATAAATAAGATGCTGGCCACAAAGATTTCAAATTACAATCAGAATGGAAAACAAACAAAAGGTATTGCTTCTATAAGGTCCTCTTGTAGATTATTTTTATCATTGATGACTGTGATCTCATGCTCCCATTGTCACAGTTGGTGATTTTAATTTAATAGGCATGTTGGTCTGCAAGAAGATGGTTCCTCTAATATATTCAGACACTATGTATGGTAAAAGAAATGAAGTGGGATCAATTCTCTTGGAGTTCTGTGAAAACTGGGCAAAACTAGAGACAGAAGGAATGAAAGTATAAAGATCTTTTGGTATTAAGGAAGTTCAGAATAATGGTAGGTAACATATATATAATGAGGAGGAGAAAAAGGACATGGCAGCGAAAGGATACGGTAACTTGAACAATAAAGACTAATACACACAATTACACACACACACACACACACGCACGCACACATACAGACACACATACACATATGTCATCATCATTATCATCATCATTTTACATCCATGTAAATGTGTCAGACATTTTGACAGGATCTGATGGGTTCAAGAAGTGCCCCTTGCTCTAGTGTCAGCTTTGACATGGTTTCTCTAGCTGGATGCCTTCCCATATACCAACCACTTTACAGCTTACATTGGGTACTTCCTTCATGCCACTGGCACTATTGAGGTTGTCAGAAGACTACAAAACCCAAGATGAGTGGTGGGAGGGCTTTATACTAGCAGGTGAGGAATGAAAGTATGTAACAAGGAGAGAGGTCAGAGCAGGTTCTTGTCTACAATAAGAAAAAAGTACTAGGATCTATTCATTCAGCTAAAACCCCTTTATTACATGGTTGCATTCTAATGATTGAAACAAACAAAAAGGGAAAAGTAATACATATATACATACATATATATATATATATATAAATGCGAGTAAAAATAAGCAGAAAAAAGGTGGGTTTTTTTTGTATGATTGTGTATAGAGGAATATATTATTTTGTTTAAAAGAGTTCCAACACTGTCTGTTTTTTATGTTTTATTTATATTCCTGCAGAACCAATGTGGGGTATAGAATATGGAATATACAATATATAATATAATATACAATATATAATATAAAATAAAATAAAATAAAAATGGATGGCACCATGAAAGAAAGTATTGAATGTAGATGAAATATTGAGTGTTCAATATAAAGGATCAAATATATAAATATAAAAATATAAATATATAAAGGCGACTCGATTTTCGGCGCTATTTCCCTTCGTCATGGCCGGTATGACAGACTTTAACAGTATATATATATATATATATATATATATATACATACATATGACAACATTTTATAAACAAACTTTGGAAAAGCCAGATTTTTTTCATATTTTACAGACAAGAAAGTAAATTTCAAACACAGAATAGCTGTGAAAACAGCAGAAAGATTAGGTATTTTATATAACAGAAAGTTGCCAGCAGGCTGGCAACATTTTTCCATCTTATCACGGTAAAATACCCAATCTTATATATATATATAAAACTATTAATATCCAGTACCACTGCCATGGTCTCTTTTAGAGAGAGACTTAGAAATATTAATATTTCTATTTTGAAAACCAGTGGATGTATTCCACTGAATTTAGGTAAATAATCCTTCGAACAGACGGTCAGTAGCGACTGCTCTACATTGATAAGGGGCAAATATCCTGAAACTAGTCTGTAGATGCCAGACCAGAAAGGGGAAGCGGCGCACCTCCCCTGTTCGAAGGCTATAATGGACACAGGTTCGTTTGTCACATAGCTAGCTAGAGGCAATTGCCTCTTGGTGCTAATCAACGGCAGCATTTGTCCTATTTTCCTGGACTGCCATGTTAGCTTGGCAATAACTATTAATATATATATATATATATATATATATTAATGTTTGCTTTTTTATGTTCAGCTGTGTAATTATAAAACAGTTTTACATCAATCCGATGAGTTACTCTATACTTTTGTGGAATACAAATTTATCATTCTTAAACAAGAATGTTGTTGACTATGACTTCGAAATTTCGACCAGCTAAGCCAATATCAGTCTGCTGATAAGGGCTTAGCTGGCTGAAACTTCAAAGCCAACAACATTTTTGTTTAAGAATAATACAGATAATTGTACTTAAATATTCATATACTCATATATAAATATATATACGTATGTGTGTATGTATGTATATATATATATATATATATATATATA
>NC_068988.1:44245070-44250644 GCF_001194135.2 Octopus bimaculoides | reverse complement strand
ATGCGTATGTATATATATATATATATATATATATATACACACACACATAAAAAAAACATTCCAGTGAGGTCATGGCCAGTGCTACTGGACTGGCTCCTGTGCAGGTGGCACGTAAAAAACACCGTTTTGAGCGTGGCCATTGCCAGTACCCACTACACTCTCAGAGTGGTTGGCATTAGGAAGGGCATCCAGCTGTAGAAACTCTGCCAGATCAGATTGGAGCCTGGTGCAGCCATCTGGTTCGCCAGTCCTCAGTCAAATTGTCCAACCCATGCTAGCATGGAAAGCGGACATTAAACGATGATATATATATGCATATATACATATGTACATATAAACTATAAAAGTATGAGATCATCATCATCATCATCATTTACCGTCTCCCTTTTCATGCTAGCATCAATTGGACGGTTTGTGTGAGGACTGATAAGCCAGGAGGCTGCACCAGGCTCCAATCTGATCTGGCAAGGTTTCTACAGTTGGATGTCCTTCCTAACACCAACCACTCCAAAGTGTAGTGGGTGCATTTTATGTGCCCCTGGCATTTTTAATCTTTTGATGCCCCCTTAAGTTTATGGCCATTTTGCAACCTTCTTCAAGTAGTATTAATTTCAGTGTGGAAGAAATTATGCTGAGATGTCTGCATCAATATTTGTGCTTTGTTTTATACAATACAGTTGTATATTCACAAATCAATGGAAATAAAGAAAGCTAGCTCATGAGATCACTAGAACACCATGGTTACACCAACAATCAACTCAATGTGTATATATATATATATATATATATATATATATATATATATATAAAGGGGTTTGTATGATAGTGTATAGAGGAATATATTATTTAAAAGAGATCCAACTCTGTCTGTTTTTATGTTTTATTTATATTCTAATGAAATTAATGTGGGATATGGAATATGGAATATATTATATATATAGTAAAATGAAATGAAGTATTGAATGTCTTATTGAATATATGAAATATTGAGTATCAAATATATATAGGGGCTAGTATACTTTCCTGCTTCATAGCAGTCATCAAGGTCCCTGCTTTACTGTTTCTTTGCCTTGACATTAGGAAGTAGTTGTAAACGAGTGTCACTGTCAAGCAAGGTGTGTTCTTTGTTTCCAATCTTTCATGTAGACATTCATTATAAATATTAGCCTTACTAATTAATTTAATCACAAATCTTAATGGAAAGTTTTTGTTATAATCCTCCTTCAAATTTGGTGGCAGTGAGTGTGGCACCACACCCAATACAACAACCACCATACACCACTGAGATGTGTCTGTGTGTGTGTGTGTGTGTGTGTGTGTGTGTGTTACGTGGATGGTAACATTTTTCCACCAAGACGTTACAACCGTTTTTGAATGTTTAAGTGATTCAGTTCGGTGTATGTACATATATTTATTCGATTGCTGACATTTATCAGTGGTCTCTCCCATTTTCTATCACTAAAGAAAAAAACTATCAGCTTTTTTGACGATACGTATATACTAGTATATGGATAATGTATATATGTTTGCATCATCTACACTTCTAGATTACCCATAACGTATACTAAGTGCAGATAAGAGTGATTAAAAACTTATTCGATAACTTTAATAAATGAATCCTTAAATGATATTACTAATCGTATGATTTTTGTAAAGCAAATTTGTAACCTAAAATTCAATTCTATTCGGATTTCCAAAAAAAAATTGAAAGGATGCGAAAGTTAAGAGTTCAAGGGAGACAAATAATAAAGGGAAATAACTTCTTCGCAAGGGAGATAAATATAGAAGGTAAATATCTAAATTTTATGTTTATTTCTCAACCTATGGAATTCTGTAATCGTTTTCCCGTACTTCGATACATTTAACTTGACAATAACTATTCAGTCTTTTTTTTTACCGGGCGTATTTGTGCATTTTAAAAAAGTAATAAGAAAAATGAATCTTCTAATTGATGTTGCGCATCATGAAGGGCAATTTCAGACTGAAGTCGTGTTTGGTCCTCTCTCTCTCTCACTCTCTTCCTCTCTCTATAGCTCTCGCTCTCTTCCCATTCCACTCTCTCCCTCTATCACTCTCTCTCTATCTTTCTACCTTTCTTTCTCTCTTTCCCCCATCTCACTCTCTCTCCCCTCTCTCCCCCTCCCTCTCCCTCTTCCCCTCCCTCTCCCTCTCTTCTATCTCCCCTCTTTCTCTCTTCAAATTGGTGCTTATGATGCTTAAAATCACTTTAACATTTCTTCTGGAGGACTGAAACGTAGTTATCTCCGGTAAGATTTGAAATATCTATAATATAAATTGAATATGTCTAAAATGATTTCTAACATAAGCACGCAAGAATTTGTAAAGGACGTGTATACTCGATTTAATCAATACGGTACTTGATTTGTACTCGCTTCATCGTACTTAAGATCATAAAAGAGCAAGTTGACCTTGGGGAAATTTGAACTCACATGTTACAAACTTAGAACAAATATTCCTTTCTTATTTTGACATTAGACCAGCAATTTTAAGGGTTGTGGAAGTCGATTGCATCGACTCTAATGCTCAACTGATTCTTATTTCATCGACCTCGAAAGGATGAAAGGCAAAGTCGACCTCAGCGATGTTTGAACACGAAATGTACAGACAGACGAAATACCGCTAAGCATTTTCTTTGACGTTCTAACGATTCTGCCAGCTCACCGCCCCACGGCTTACAACAAATATTAGTTTCAAATTTTGGTACAAGGCCAGCAAGTTCAGGAAAGTGGGTAAGTCGATTACATCTACTTTAGTAATCAACTGGTACTTATTTATCGACCCCGAAAGCCAGCCTCGGCCGAATTTGAACTCAGATCGTAAAGACGAAGGAAATGCCGCTAACGATTCTACCAGCTTGCTACCTTCTTTACAGCAAATATTCTTTTCTACTCTAGGCACAAGGCCAAAATTTGGTGGGAGGGGGCCAGTCGATTAGATCGACCCCAGTACGCAACTGGTACTTAATTTATCGACCCCGAAAGGATGAAAGGCAAAGTCGACTACGGCGGAACTTGAACTCAGAACGTAAAGACAGACGAAATACCAATTTCAATTTCTTTATTACCCACAAGGGGCTAAACACAGATGGGACAATACACACATGCGGGGACAATTAACACATGATAGCATGGAACAATAAAATTAAACAATGATGATGGGACGGCCACCCCAGCCCCACCCCGGGGCGGCCGTGTTATTTCAATTATTTCAACAGGTCTTAATAGTTCCTTTCACAGTCTTCGATAGTTCTTTTCAAAATTATCTCAATAATTTATCCAAAATAAAACTACTCACCATTTATATAATCTTTTATTTCCTCGTAGTTCACCACTGGAGCGCTGGGTTCGAAATTCACCTCGGGCCCCAGTGGGTTTATAACTGTCGGGAAATCCTCTTTTAATTTTTTATACTTTTCTTTTTTTTATTAAAATCCATCTCGTCTCCTTATCGCAACTGTCTGAGAGGTCCACTTTGACAATGTCTTTTATTTTGGATATCTTCTCTATTTTTTGTGTGTATCGATATGACATCAAATATATTCCGTTCCTATGTACCTTCTGCGTCTGTATGTCTGTCCTTTTTTGTTTTTGTGATTCTGTACTACCATGCGTCTGTTCTTCTATATTTCTTTGTGACTGTATATCTGTGTGTTTATCTGTCTGTGGGTCTGCATGTTTGTGTGACTGTAAGTCTGCATGTTGTGTTTGTGTGTCTGTGTTTTCAGGTTCTGTGCTTTTAGGTTTCTGCAACTCTGCGTTATCTTCTACGCTTCCGAGTGTATGTATGTCTGTGTGTTTATGCATCTGCGTATCTGTCTGTCTGTGCGATTGTGAGACTGTATGGTTCTGTGGTAATGTTCTGCTGCTATTATCCTCTTTCCTCAATGATCCCACTTGATCTTGTGATTTGTATTTTTTCCCTTGTTCGACTTTCGGCGATGATCTCTTCCTTGATTTAGCTTCCTCAATATCAGCTCTCTGCTCCTCTTCCTATGACTGTTTCCTCTCCTCTATCACGCCTGCTTGCGTTTCCATTTCTTTGTTTTCCATTATTTCTGGGCACCTTCTTCTAATGTGACCTCTTTTGCCACATTCGTAGCACTTTGGAGATCTCCCCTCCAACATTATGTCCAGTTTGTCCTCGTTAGGCAGTTCCAGTGTCTCCGGTATGTCACTGTAAACTTTCTGACTTACTATAAAAAGTACATTCAATTCATACCCCCAGCAATTTATTGTTAGGTTCTGCTTATCATAATTATCCTTACATCTTCTCCTTCTCTTTCAGGAAAAACTGCTGCCATTACCCATTCCAACTCTATTTTCGGTGGAATCCTACCCACTCTAATCCACGTTGGACGTCTACCCAACTTATTGGGAAAGAGCATCCAATTTCCTTCCGTTAACGTCTTATTGGCGTATTTCTTTGCTGCTTCCTCCGATACAAATGTCATCTCTACAGACGCGTATGTCTTGCCTCTTGTAAAAAACGACACATCTTGCAATTCCTTCAAACGCTCCTCCACCTCCTCCTTCGTTGCACTCTCTATTCTTTTATTTTTCTTTGAAAATGATTTATATTCCACAACTCCAATTTCCATTTTCGTCTTTTCCTCCTCTGATGGGGTCAACTTTACGTTTGGCCCCTCCTTCTTTATCATTTCTTTATATTTTTCAATTTTCTCTGTCATGTCTTCATTCCAATGTATTTCATATTGCTTCAACAGGTCTGGGACGACGGAAGCTCGACTCCCCGTCGCTGCTGCATACGTCTTCATTTTCTCCGTCTCAGCAACGCCCACCAAACAATAGTGGTGTTATACTCAAAAAAATCGCAGCGAGTAATAACACGTCCGACCAGTAAACTCACGGAGACGAAATATCGATTTCTTTATCACCCATAAAGGGCTATACATAGAATTTTTAAGACATCACAAAACATAAAAGACAGTATAAAACGCAAACATAAAATCGGGGTAATTAAAATAAAATGATAATATGCAAGAATGAAAAAAATGAGGCGCAATGTCCACTCGATCCCCAAAGTCGGGTGGTTACATGTATCCACTTTTTCACTTTTTCGTTCAACATCATGTAAACATTTTCACGGTTTTGTAACTCAAAAAATTCAAACACTCGCGTTACCTTTCTTCCATTAATCATTGTTACGTCCGTCCTTAACAACTGCAAATAATCAGTTCTAGGTGGGGGTCTCCAACAAGCATATCCGTTTCGTCATTATAATTTCACCAAGTTCTTCTACGCTCTCCCAGCTGCCTTCCTCAGGTATCAAAACGCATCTTTCAGCACATTTCTCTGGCATTTTCACTCTTATTACTTCTCCCAACCTCTCGACCCTTCTCTCCATCTGCTCGCAATTCTCGTACTTTATCAAACCCCCCTTGTATTTCACATCTTTCTCCGTTCTCTCCTCCTCTTCTTGTACATTATTAGTTTCTGGCTTTTTTTAATCTAGTTTTTGTTTTCTGTTGACCGTTCCTTTGACTTATTTTTCCTTCGCTTTTTAGGGCTAGTAGCTCCATTTTCGTTCTTCTTT
>NC_068988.1:44238587-44243408 GCF_001194135.2 Octopus bimaculoides | reverse complement strand
AGGTGTATGTATGGGTATGTGTGTGTGTGTGTGTGTGTGTGTATGTATGTATGTATGTATGTATGTGTGTGTGTATATATATATATATATATATATTTATATAGATGTGTGTGGGTATGCATGCATATGTATGTCTGAATATTCAAAGTCATCGTTTTTTAAATTTTATAAAAACATCGTAAAAAATTTTTAAAAAGAACTCATACATTTTGTACATCTGTAATCACCTACCGCCTGTCCGTTGTGCCTTGCCCCGATTTTTGGCTAAACAAGCTGGTACGACTCCTCTTCCGCTTTTTGTACTAAAAGTACGGCCGAAGGCTAGCTGTTATCCACTACGTCCGTATCAATGTATATATAACAGAGAGAGAGAAGTATCCCTTAAGGCCTTCGCTACGAGCTTATAATTTGGGAAAATAGTTTTACTTTATATATCTGTAGAAATAGTGTTGAAAATATTAAGGTAACATTCATTTTTCTAAAAGTATAAACAAAGATGTCTAACCCTTTTAAAACGGTTGACGTAAATTTACGCACGCAATGTACATGTTTTAAATCGGTCGACGTAATTATACACCGCCTGACTTAAAACCTGTCGCTTGAGTTAGTGGAAGTAAACGTGCATTCTAGGAAAGTTTGTGTATAATAGAAACTATTCATTTTAAGCGTTAATTGAATAAGGAAATAGTAAAAGTCTGTATTTTTGTCTCTGCATATTGTCATAAAAAATCTTTTACTTTGACTTAACCTTACAGATACCATTGTAGTGTGTGGAGAAGGGAAGTGTAACTTTGCATCCGTAAATGAAGTAGTTAAAAAGAATTATTTTCATTCAGAAATCAAAATTGAATTCCACACTCGGTTCTTTTAGTACAAAGTTGCGTGCTTCACTGGAGAGATGGTCTACTACTGCAGCTGTTTTTGTTGTTTTTCAGTCCTAATTCAACCGTGATGGAGTAGACATTTGGATCAAATTCATTCCGGTAGTTTTCTTTTTTTTTTCTGGAATTAATACATCTTCATTATCCAGTGTGAACTTATTTTAAGACTGTAATGTGTGATTTGAGGGAGATTTAATTGCTAATTTTGATCGTTTGGTTAAGGTACAGAAATAGACTTATCTTTCGAATAAAAACTGAGGTGCATATTTTATGATACTTAGAAATATAATCGTAACACATTAATAAAGAGTAAATGATTTACTCTTTAATCTGGAAAATCATTGTCTAAAGACAAACAACAATGAAAAAAAAAACGTATGCAAGGGACATAACTTTTAAAGGGAAGCAACCTATATTGAGTGAATTGCCCTGTTAGGATTTTTAAATGGTGAAGTGCTAAGCTCCATGCAACTTGATTTAGTGCTCATATTTTCTCCAGAAAAGTATACTTTTCAAGAGATAATACTACAAACAGCACTCTAAATGCAGCACAAAAGTTAATACATAATATACCTTTCATAAGTTTTGAAAATGTGTGAAACAATTTTTTCGTTAGGCTTGTGACTAAATGACCTGAACTTCGGTATAAATGCACACATAAACATCCCAATGGTCAGTTTAGTACCAAAATTTATTTTCGTTGAATTTATGACAGAAGATTTCAAGTACAGCCAACCCTGGAGGGCTTGGTAAGTACAGCCAGGTAGAGCTTGGTAACATGTGTGACTGCATAATTGTTTCAGAATTAATAAAATGAAATAACAACGGTGTAGTGAGATCAATTTAACTTACAGTCTTTCTCCTAAAACAGTTGCTTAATTGTACATATGTTAAAAATAATTCTGAATCAATGAGTTCACAGATTTACAGGAAGGAAAATTAAGATGCTATGTAGTTGGAGTTTAACACCAGGTCAACTTTGATCAAGAATTAAGAAGCATTACGATGAGATCATCTCATGTTTTTAGTTGTATAAAGAACTACATTATCTAATGTATCTTTCCCCTTTTTAAATGAAGGATGTATGTAATTTAAGAGAAATTTGGTTGCTATTTCTAGAAAGGCAAGTAGGTATGTACAGGATCCTTCTTTGACTTGGGATGTTATGCACTTGGCTTTGGTAGAGACTGTAGCATCAGAATGTATGTATCTATTCCAAGTAATTTATTTAAAAGCTACCTGCAATATTCTGCATATTTTCTTCATACATACATACATACATACACCAATGCACACACACATTCACACACATGCATATACACACATGCATATACTTATAAACTTACACATGCATGCACATATATATACAAAGACATACATACATAGATATATTCATATATACAGGCATGCATACATACATACATAAATACATACATGCCTAGAGACATACATATATACATACATGCATGCCTGCATACATACATACATACATACGTGAACAACATTGTATGTGTTGGTAGTGAACTCCTCAAGAAACACTCTCTTCCTGATGATTTCCTATAAAGCCCCAAAACAGCTGGGCTTTCTTACCTCAGAAAAGACCTGGATGGAAAGCACGCAGCATATAAAAAAAAGACCATGCATAGGTATGTTGCCCAGAAGCTTGAAGAAGACAGTAGAATTGACACAAAACACAGCCTCTTTTGGACACAAGACCATTACATCACATCACACTTTGAAGGCTATTCGTTTACAATCCAGGAACAGGAGATTACCACAAAGTACCTGGTGAACAAGAGAGACAGTGACGCTCTTGTAATCCAAAGGTGCAACTGCATGTGAAAGCTATGTCATGTTTCTGTGGAAGGTATCACACATGTGATTAGCAGCTGTCTAAAACTGTCATCACGGTTCTACCTCCCTATGCAGCACAATGTCGTTGCTAAAACAATTTACAATACCATCCACAAAAAAGACTGCCCTGAAATAAACTTAGAAAATCTCTCTGTTATGGAATACATTCATAAACACCAACTCAAGAAATACTGGTGGAATATTCCTATCAAAACGTCTGTCAAATGTAAACATAACAGGCTGGATATTGTTATTTGGGATAGAGGGGCAAAGGTATGTACCATCATAGAAGTCAACTGCCCTGCAGATATAAGTATCTCTTTGAAAATCAAAGAAAAAGAGGATATCTATGGACAACTACTGCAAAACCTTCAGCTTCTATATCTAGACTATGAATTCATATTTATACCAATAATAATTGAAGTACTAGGTTTTGTTAATAAATGCCTAAGGTAAAATCTGGATAAACTGGGATTTTCAGAAAGAGAAATTGACTGGCTGATTCATACATTACAAGTACAATCTGTGAGTGAAACAGTGAAAATACGCAAGGCTTTTTTCAAGTTCCAAATGTGAATTTGTCTGTGTTAACTACATCCCAAAGATGGAGCCTTGTCTCTTTGTTGGAAACCGGCTCCCTCCTCAGTGGAAGATTTATGATAATGAAAAAATAGAAGAGAATACATACATACATACATACATACATACATACATACATAAGCACATAGTCACATAGCTATATAAAGAATGAATGAGATGAGCAAATTCCTGGATTTCCTGCACCTGGGAAAAGAAGGAATGATTACAATTAGAATACTTTTTCCTCATGGACTAAGTCGACTGAAGTTAAATAACAGGTTACTCTCCCAAAAAGCAAAACAAAACCTATGAAGTCCACTGAGATTATATGAAACTGGCTGGGCCATAAATATTAGGTTGTCAGAGAAATCCGTTTGTTTTTATTTTGTTTTGCTTTTTCGACTTCGCACTTCATTGTCATGTCAGAAGGAAAAAAAAATTATTCAAATTTCAGAAACGATAAACAAAACGTGTAAAGGAAAAATAGGGCTACAAAAAAAACCCACATAAAACACTATGATAAAATTATTTTTCGGGTTAATACAAATGCCGTTGGAAAGGATTAAAGTAAAGCGGTGAGAAAGGAGAACGAACAAATTTATCTGACAACCAATTGTATTTTTTTTTTTTAAATATAACAAAGGGAAGCAACTGTTCCATTGATTATGCGGATATTGGGCCTTGCATGTGGGAAAGCGGCAGAACCTTACTGAAACGTTTGCTCACTCCATCACAGCATGGAAGTACAGACATTAAAATAGGAGATGATCGTGATGATGATGACGACTCCGACAACGACGATTGTTGTCGCTTTGTCTTGGGTCAATCTTCATCAAACTATATGTAATTTCAGCCATAAACCACTTTATTTTTTTAGGAGTACCTATAACTATATAATGTCATTTCTTTTTTAAGATGATACTGTGTGAATTTGAGGAAGATTTGACAGTTGTCTCTGGTAAATCGTGTGGTGATGTAGACGCTTCTATCGTAGACTCATTGACTGTGTTATGACTGTACTGGGCGTTCATATTAGATTTTGTTCTTCAATCTCATCTGCAATAAATTGGTTATATTTCTTCAATCAATACACGGATATTTTAACCATTTTTTATTCAGTTCCTAATAATATTTAGTTATAAAAATATAATAGAGCTTTGTAAATATTGAATGGCTTTGAGGGTCCACCTGAATAAAGAAGGAATCAAAGGGATCCATAGACGTAAAAATGGTTGAGAACCACTGGTATAGAGTATGGATGATGGTGATGATGATGATGATGATGATGATGATGATGATGACGATGATGATGATGGCGATGACGACGACGATGATGATGATGCGGGGGAGAATGACAACACTGCAATGGGGTTGGTGATGTTGGTGGTGGTGTTCTCGTTTTTGTTGGTGGTGTCGTGTTGGAGAAAATTAAAAGAAGTGACCCACATATACATTGACTTCAAATTTTGGCACAACGCCAGCAATTCCGGTGGGGGGGGGGGTTAAG
>NC_068988.1:44234351-44238577 GCF_001194135.2 Octopus bimaculoides | reverse complement strand
GGGGGGGGGGGGGGTTAAGTCAATTACATCGACCCCAGAATTCAACTGGTACTTATTTTATCATCAGCTCCAAAAAGATGAAAGACAAAGTCAACCTTACCGGTATTTAAATTCAGACTGTGAAGATAGATGAAATGCTGAGAAGCATTTCAACCAGCTTGCTAACAATTTTGTCAGCTCGCAATCTTAGTAACCCACATCATCATCATCGTTTAACGTCCGCTTTCCATGCTAGCATGTGTTGGATGATTTGACTGAGGACTGGTGAACCAGATGGCTACACCAGGCTCCAATCTGATTTGGCAGAGTTTCTACAGCTGGATGCCCTTCCTAATGCCAACCACTCTGAGAGTGTAGTGGGTGCTTTTATGTGCCACCAGCACGAAGGCCAGTCAGGCGGTACTGGCAACGGCCATGCTCGAAATGGTGTATTTTACGTGCCACCTGCACAGGAGCCAGTCCAGCAGCACTGGCAACGATCTCGCTCGAATGTCTTTACACGTGCCACCGGCACAAGTGCCAGGAAGGTGACGCTGGGCACAAGTGCCATCACGATTTCGCTTACATGTAAAGAATAAACACTGAACTGAATAGATTAAATAAAGTATGTTGATCTCATTACATATTCTCTATTTTTTATTCTTTTACTTGTTTCAGTCATTTGACTGCAACCATACTGGAGCACCACCTTGAAAGGTTTTAGTTGAACAAACTGACATCCAGGACTTATTTTTTTAAGTCTAATAATTATTCTATAGGTCACTTTTACCAAACTGTTAGGTTACAAGAGATGTAAACACACCAACACTCACCAAGCAATAATGGGGTGACAAACACAGATACAAAGACACACACACATAGATATAGACATAAATATATATATATATATATATATATATATATATATGTGTGTGTGTGTGTGTGTGTGTGTGTGTGTGTGTGTGTATACAATGGGCCTCCTTCAGTTTCTGTCTACCAAATCACAAGGCTTTGGTCAGCCCTGAGGCTATAGCAGAAGACATCTGCCTAGGATGCCAAGCGGTGGGACTGAACCCAGAACCATGTTGTTTAGAAGTAACCTTCTTACCACATAGGCATGTATTTGCAATGTATTTTATCATAAGCTCTTTACTTTATGATCAGTTGAAACAATTGACACTTCTCTTTTGCATATAAAATCTTTTTCATAGTCTGACCCCCAAAAATATCATTTCGTATTTACCTGACAAGAACTAATTATAATTAAATGAAAGATGCTGGCATGTGAATAAGCAGTTTCTTTTTTTTTTTATTATTTTTTAAATGGTTAGTCAGAAGAGGAAAAAAAGCAGTGCTCATGACCCTTTTAGGGGTCTGTGTTTTCTGAGATAAAATTGTCCTCAGACAGGAAACTTGACTGAAATGTTTGTGGCCAGATTAGGAGACGCTGTTAAAATGAGTGATGGATGAGGTCAAGCACCCAAAATGATCATAATATAGCATAAATAAATACATATAACTTGGTAGAATATTTTATTATATGACATTAAAAATATGAGAGGAGAATGTATGTATATAGGCATATACACACACACATACACACACACATCATCATCATCATACCCATCAGTTTATAAAGCATCTTCGACAATAGCCTTTTGTGAATTTAGTAGATGGAAACAGTATTGAAGTATGCTGTGTGTATTTGATGTCAGCTGTGCAAGTGTACACATTTTTCATCCACCAGTTCAAAAATGGGACAACCACACTGCCAAAATGAATCTCCTTTCATGAGGGCAGCAATGAAACATCTTGCCTTGTGAGTTTTTGAAGGCACTTTGTGTGAGATTTTTAGGAATGATTCTCCTCTCAGTGAAGCACATCTTGCAATATCTACTTACATACAGATATGCCCCAGGATGTTCCAGCAGTTGATATGTATGGTATTCCTTTTACTTTTAATCACCATATATAGCAGGATAATGTAATATTGTACCTCTCTTTGATGCTAAAAGAGGATCTGTGGTTATTTAGCTTGGACTTAAATGAACTCTCCACTGCCTCAATAAATTTCTCTGTGTGTGTGTCTCTTTCTCTCGCTGTTGTTGAATAACACCACCTCTGCTTCATAAACTATAGCTACAATAGAGGATTTTTATTTGGATCACTTTAAATCAGGAAGACAGCAATATATAAACAGTAGTAGTCTCAGGGTTAATATTGAACAGTGATTTTACAGGAAGTTGAGCACTTAACAGAAAATTGTAGGTGAATTTAGTCTAAACACAGTCTGACTTCAAACTAATTTTCATAGATTTGTTCATGATTTCTAATATATTTAGTTCTAACAAACATTTCAAAGGCAAATTTATCATTTGTTTAATCTCTGGTGAAATTTAACTTTATGAAAAAGAAAAAAAAGATTAATAAGTATGTATAATAACTTTAATGTTGGAGTATTCTACAATATGAAATGCATTTCAAAGCTTCTCCAAGTAAAAAAAGAAAGGTTTGGAAACACTGTTCTAGCACCATCTAGCGAAAGAATATCCAATATTATATACAATATGATGCTGGGAACAATGATTGCTTTAGAATTTTACTTCACAGCTATATGATTTTAAGTTCGGTCCTAATCCAGTACCTTGGGGAAGTGCTTTATATCATAACCTTGAACCAAATAATGCTTATGAGTGAATTTGGTAGACAGAACTTGTACAAAGCTTATAACACACACACACACACACACACATGTTAAATCTCGAATTAGAAGAGGCTCTAATAATGTAAACATTAGTGACGTTACATAACGTATGTATTTTGTTTATACATTTATTAGCTGCGGCATTCATCCAGGGAACAGTTCCTTAAAGACATAGTGTGTTAAAAAAGTTTTGTTTTACTTATACATTGGTGTTGTGCCTCAGTGGGTAGATTTCATACAATCTGAATAAATAGATCAAACCAGCAATTCAAATTCATTTGCGATGACTGGAGTGTACAGTGCTGAGGAGCTGAAATAACAGGAAAATATCAATATCCACCATTCTCATTCACATATGGAGCAATCTGTTTCCTCTGGTTTGGGGTAGTCAGGGTTTTTTAACACATCTTAAAGGGACTTACCCTGGACAAATTCCACAGCTAACAAGTGTATAAATAAAACACATACATTAAGTATGTGACATTGGTAATACATATATGTACATGTTTATGTTTATATATATATATATATATATGTATATAGGAAGGGCATCCAGTTGTAGAAACCTTGCCAGATTAGACTGGAGCCTGGTGCAGCCTCCTGGTTTGTCAGTCCTCACTCAAACCATCCAACCCAAGCCAGCATGGAAAGTGAATGCTAAATGATGATGATGATGATGATGATATGTATATATGTGTGAGTGTGTGTATATATATATATATATACATACATATGAGGATGTACACAAAAGTAACTGGAAGCGTTCTCTGTGGGACAAGCCTATTGTAGTTCAGGCTTCCACTGCTAGAAGCCACTTGATGCAACCCTCAGGCATCAGTCTGCTGACCAGCAGCATCCACTGTGGTTGTACTGCCACATGGTGTGTCTATGTTTTGCAGTGTTTCTCTCAGGTTCATCAATTTTTGTGACAGCTGAAACAAAGGAACAGCATGCTTCCCTGAAAATCTGTTTTCTGCTGGGGAAAACGGCAGCCGAAACAGTTATCATGCTTCAGACAGCTTACAAGGACGCTGCTATGTGCAAAACACAAGTTTACAAGTGGTTGTAGTGGTTAAATGTGTATCATGGTAAACAGATGCAAAAAGAATTTATTCAATGGACTTAATTTATCATTAGTACACATAATTCTTCACTTCATGCAAAATGTTGACAACTGCTACGAGTTGCTAGAAATAGAAACAGGGTACATCTGTGAAAATGATATATCAGAAATTGAATATATGTTTGCGTGTGTGTGTGTGTGTGTGTGTGTGTACATAGTTCATCTGATACAGTAGCCTACTTTGGAACTTCGGACATTGCTCTGGTCTCTGAGAAAAGTTGTTGTGGCTAGACGTTCCTTGTTTGGCTTGTCTTGTTGACCACTGAATTTATAAGAATTGTGGCAGCTAGAAGGACAGACATACTGCAGCATAGTTTGTACCTAAATAGGTCAGCTCCCGTCCATTTGAATTCCACCTGACATGGCCTTAGGTCGAAGGTTAAAGGGATATGATTAATCACTTTTGACAGAACAAAGAAA
>NC_068988.1:44226921-44234093 GCF_001194135.2 Octopus bimaculoides | reverse complement strand
GAGGTAATCACTGGCGAAGAAAGCTGGTGCTACAGAATTTGCAGGTGTGGAAGAGGTGAAGATAAAAACGATGGAGGCATTAAAAGGCATCACTTCGCAAGAGTTCCAACACTACTTCGAATAGTGGAAAATGCACCTGGACCGATGCATTGCTTCAAGGGGAGAATACTTTGAAGACAATAAAAGTGTAAACATGTAAAACTAAGTGAATAAAATAACATTGCAAAATTCCGGTTTCTTTTGAGTACATATATATGAGTGCGTGTGTGTGTGTGTGTGTGTGTACATGGTAGACAGAAAAAACCTATGTATATGTGTATTTGAGTGAGTGAATGCTTACATTCTGTGTTCACATCAAAAAAAAAAAAAAATCACCAATTTACAGATAGTGTTATCTGCGATCATTTTTTCATCAACAAATTTGTCTGGCAGCTCTGCATTTTCAAAGATAAGTGGAACAAAAACTCCTTTACTTGAAAAATAGCTAAACGTTAGCAATAGAAAAGGCATCCAACAATAAAAACAATACCTCAGTGATATGTACTCATCTAACTTATTCCAGCATACAAAAAAAACAGATCTGAAATGTATGAATGAATGAACCTATGGTGGATGAGTACAGATTGTGATATGTGCATGATAAGTGAGACTACAAATATATAGCTAAGGTGGCGAGCTGGCAGAAATGTTAGCACACCGGGCGAAATGCATAGCGGTATTTCGTCTGCCGTTATGTACTGAGTTCAAATTCCACCAAGGTCGACTTTGCCTTTCATCCTTTCAGTTTCGATTAAACAAGTACCAGTTACGCACTGAGGTTGATGTAATTGACTTAATCTGTTTGTCTGTCCTTGTTTGTCTCCTCTATGTTTAGCCCCTTGTGGGCAGTAAAGAAATAAGAAACGTTAGCACGCCGGGCAAAATGCTTATTGATATTTCGTCTGTCTTTACATTCTGAGTTCAAATTCCGCCGAGGTCAACTTTGCCTTTCATCCTTTCGGGCTGTTACAGAAAGTGATAGAAAGGACAGAGAGAGGTGATGGCTTGCCTGTGGGTCAGAGGATAGAGCATGTCTCTTAATGATTGAATTCCAGTAAGTTTAGTAACCCTTTTCTGGATGTAGTCCAGGATGTTTGTATGTGTAACAGCAGCAACATCCAAAATACATCCAAGCAGTACTCCACTGTAAGCTTCACACAAGTTTTATAGAATATCATACAGATATGATGTATTTCTCAAAACCATAGCTCCAGACGAGGTTTAAAGAATGTAATAACAAACTAGAAGTCAATGTTATATTTTTTTAAATTTAAGCATTAACCTTTTAAGCTTAATTTCCAAAGCTTTCATTTTTATACTTGAATGTAGCCTTCTCTGGCAATAATCTCATACAATACTACTAGTAAAAATTCCATTCTGTTATAAATTCTTTCCTTGTTTTGGTTGCCAAAAATCCAACTACCAAGATAACTAAAGTGATATCTCTTAGTTAATAATAAGTAATCTCAATTAACATGTTGATAAATCTATAAGTAATTTCTACATGAAAACGAACGAGACACAGACTGGACCAAGTCATTAACACAAATGACCTAAATGTTAATATATCTACACCCTCCTTAAAGTTTTCATTAATAATAAGTTTCCTCTACATACAATATACATGAACAAAGGTGTGACTGTTAGATATAGGTGTGGTTGTGAGGCACAGGTGTGACTGTGTGGTTACAAAATTTGCTTCCCAGCTACATGCTTTTGGGATCAATCGCACTGCATGGCACCTTAGGCAAGCGTCTTCTACTATAGCTTGGTACTTATTCTATCAGTCTCTTTGCCAAACTCATAAGTTGTGGGGAGTAAACAAACCATCACTAGTTGACAACTGGTGAGGTCAAACACAGACACTCACACACACACACATATATATAACAGGCTTCTTTCAGTTTCCTACTATCAAGTTCACTCACAAGGCTTTGGTTGGCCTGAGGCTATAGTAGAAGATATTTGCCCAAGGTGACACACAATAGGACTGAGCCTGGAACCAGGCTTCTTACCACATGAGTGATCCATGGTGTGAATGCATCTTGACCTACTTAATGTTCTTTCTACTATGAGGTGGAGTTAAAAAGTTCTGGGCTTTGGGTAAAAGAAAATGCAGGAGGATCAGTTAATTATGATTTTATCCAATGTATTCCCCTCTCAGATTCACACACTTACTGTAGCAGTCCTTCAGTTTTTCTAAGCCCCGTAAAAGAACTCAGAAGGTTGAGCCTCTGACCAGGCCTTTTGCGATACCCTAAAAGCCTGGAACTTTTAAGTACCCCTTCATAAATACTGGAGGTGAATTGTTCAACTTAAACTTCTTCAAGGAGATGCTCCAGCATGACCACAGTTAATGACAAAAACAAATAAAAGATAAAAGATATAATGCAAATGAACAGATTGAAAAGGAATCACAACAAAGATGAAATTAATACTGTTTCATTTGAGTAATTAGTCCATGGCAATTGTTTCATTTGGGTTATTAAACTAGTCAATGGCAATAGAATTTTATATTTACCTTCTGTCTTTTAACTTGTTTCAGTCACTAGACTGTGGTCATGCTGGGGCACTGCCTTGAAGAAGTTTTAGTCAAACAAATCAACCCCAATGTTTTTTTTTTGTTTTTTTTTTTTAAACCAGGTACTTTTGTTATTGGTCTCTTTGCTGAACTGCTAAGTTACAGGGTTGTAACCAAACCAACACTGGTTGTCAAGCACTGGTCGGGGACAGACACAGACACAAAGACTCATGCATATAGATACACACACACGCACTCACGCACACACACACACGCACGATGGACTTTTTTCCGTTTCTGTCCACCAAATCTGCTCACAAGACTTTGATCAGCCCAAGGTTATAGTAAAAAACACTTGCCCAAGGTACCACGCAATGGGACTGAACCCAAAACCAAGTGGTTGGAAAGCAAGCTTCTTACCATATAGCCATGCCTGTACCTTGTTGAATATTAGTCTAGTGTTAGTTGAATTGAATAAAGTGAAACACAACAACATTTTGCCTTCTTCTAAAAAAACAATATAATTGTGAGGTTACCATAGCAATTGGAGTTGTAGATTAGTGCAAATTCATTAAAATTTAAACTAAATAAATTTGTGATTATTTGACCTGGTTAAATTATGTACCCTTCTGTCTGAGTTCAAATTAATCTTAATCATTGAGAAACCTTTTATAACAGTTGGTTTTGACCCCAAGTTTTGCCACACAGTAATTACAAGTTGATCTTGTGCACGGACCTCATTTCAGTCCAGTCAACAACTTTTGTACACGTGATAGTCTGGCAGCAAGACAAAGACCTTCTGTGAACAGAGCATACAAATACAGATTATTTGAACACAAAACTTTCTCAGTAAATGTCACTCTCACCACTTAGCTGTTTTCACAGCTACAAATTCAACTTGGCACGATAGATGAAGAAACACACTACTGTAACACAGCAACAAGAATATATATAGGTATATAAAAAGTTAGCTCAAATGTTGAATCTCTGATGAAGATTTCCTCAACTTGTAGTAATGTACATCATTTCATCTAAATAATCCTTTTTGTGTGTTACATGAACACTTTCTGTATTAATGTAGCAATAAATATGTTCATACGGATAAAACAAGCTTTCTTACTGAGCATGCTACACATTTATTTTGCATAAAGCTACCTCCCTCACTACAGTAGCCCCACCTAGTTGAAAGGAATCTTAGTCATGCAAGCTATAGGATAACCTCACTAGTGCTGGTGCTATGAAAAAAAAAAAAAAAAGCACCCAGTATACTCTGTAAAGTGGTTGGCATGAGGATAAGCATCCAACCATAGAAACCATGGTAAATTTATGATGAAAATAATGTGTGTGTGTTTTGGGTGGGTGTGTATGCATTGTTTGTTGAAAAATGCTTGCAAGAGCCAGCAAAAAAAAACTGACAAGCTGGTGCTTTCAAAATCAAAGCCCCTTGTGTATCTGTTTAGTTTGATTTATATAACCACTTCCTAGTATTCTCCCCATCTTTAATATTTTTAAGAACTAGTGATCGGCCTCTGAGATATCAGTCAGCGACAAAAATATATAGTTAACCATAAGCCTGTCCTAAGCATTTTCATAAGTTTGTCCTAAACGTCCATGCATGTTTTCAGACTTTTTTTTAGCCTTTATTTCCTACATTCTGAGTAATATAAAGCTTTCCTTTCATAAGTCTCAAGTTACTTTAGGGGCTGAAAAAATATTTGGGAATGTATTTCATATATGAATCATGGACGCCAGGAAAATACACAGGACAAAGGGAAATGAAAATCTGCCTCAAGTTTATTGGCCCATTATGTCAGAGTTGATCCTGATTTCTGTGTGTGTAAATAATGACAGTACAAGATTTTTCCTGGACAGAACGTCAGTCCAATGCAAGGCTAACTCTTAGTTATTGCTGATACTCATTGCAACTAAGCTGAAATGAAGTATCTTGCTCAACGGTATAATGTATAACCCAGAGTTAAAGCCATTACTTAACATTCATGAGTCCAGCCGCATAACCATTGAGTGAACCATCTTTGCAAAATAGAAATTAACACAGTAATAGTTGTTACTTCGATCAAAGATCTCCAATTTCTCTCTCTCTCTCTCTCTCACACACACACACACACGCACACATACATACATATAAATATATACATACATACACGCACACACACATATATATACGCACACATACACATGCATGCATGCATACATACATACATACATACCGGCATACATACATACATACGCGTGTGTTATTCGATCCCTCTGTTTTGTATCGCTTACCTCCCTTTAGTTTCTATTTTTAATTCAGTGATTTTTGAAAGCTGTCAAAATAGTGTAGTCCAACTGAGCACTGATTCCAATAAACTCGTTAGTTTATATTTTCCTCAGTTGATCATTAAAATATTTATTTGTATTCTGAAATTTACTATCAAGATATTTTTTACTAATGAATGGGATTATTCAAATGTTTTTAATCGTTTATTTAGTGATACTGAAATCTTATATAATATGTATAGGCGTTAAATTAACTTTTACTGCTGAATTTAGGTCTTAGATAATAAATAAATGGTTTTACGATTTTACAGAATCAATTATAAAATATTTTTACACTTTCTGTTTAATACGAGAGGCAAAGTTTGCTAGACGTTATGACTATATCAAGTGACCTAAAGTTGAAAAAAAAAAAGAAAAAAGATCTGGATATGCCTTGGAGAATAAACGGTCAGCATAATCTTTGTGTAGAAAACTATCTGGAGAGAATAATGTGCTTCAAATAAGGTTGAAATTGATACGCTTATATCCAAAGTATTGTTGGATGCCAGTCAGTTGCTTTAGGTTTGCATCTAAGCACTGCGTGACGTAGTCTTTTAGTCATAGTTCAATTTTGAAAGCAGACTTATGATTAACGACATTTCAACCGTGGCCTTCTCGTTTTGTTTTTCTTTTTCAATGACATCTCGGAATATATTATCTGTGTCTTTTCCTTATTTAAGTTGGTTAAGTGTGAATATAGAGATATATGACTGCTGCTTTTAGTAGGTCGGACATCCACTTAAGGATCTACTTTTTGGGCTCGATTGTGAAACATACTATTTCAATCTACTTGATAATTCTTTAATATGATAGTCTACCAAATACTTCTCAACTTCCTTGAAAAAAAATTGAAACATGTTTATTGTAAACCGATACTACATGAACAAGGAAGTTGAAACTTCAAATACTGTTAAATATTTTTTAATTTAAAATTTCGAATTCAACCTTACTACAAAATATACATCGTATTTACATTGTAAAAACATTGTAGCATTTGTCTCATGGTATATATCATGTAATATCTTATACATGAAAAAAACAATCATAGGATTAATTTTACCGTGACTACAAAGGTTACTTTAATTCTAGTGTTTCACCAACTCTTACCAAAACGTTACTTCCTATTCTAAATGGTACTAATGTAAAAGGGGCTTTACAGTATCACCTCCTTTAACATCTGTCTCTATCATTCATTAGTCCCTCTCTTACTACCAGCGTCACATCTATTTTAAGCTATAAGGGGAGTATCTACGTCAAATACCCACCAAATCATAGCATATTATCTTAATAAAGGAACTCCATTAGATAATGTAGTTCGAGACGCATTATGTTGGCTGAAAAAAAGGAAAGATAAGATGGGATTGTCACAGCTGAAACATCTTTCAACATAAATCTAAAGGTCTACTGGATCAACGCTGAGCTCTGGCTAAACATTATATATATTATATACGAGATATACAGCGGATATACAAACGAGAAATTACAGCCAAATCGCCCCCGTATTACCCCCTACCGTTTTAAAAACGGAAGGCTATATTGCGTAATGTAGTCCTATATGCACTATGTATGAATAAAAGACGGGTTGATAGCGCCAGGAACATCTATTGTGATAATTACAAGCTGGATCAGGGCTGACTTGGAGACTGAAAAAACACCACAGTCACTCCTGCAACCGTTCTACAATGCAGGAAAAGGCGAGTGGTGCATGTAATGTGAGCACGTACTTGTATGTATGCGTGCATGTGTGTGTGTGCGTGCACGTGCATGCGTGTGTGTGTCTCGTTGGTGCAGTAACGGGATATCTGTGACGTCATGGCTCTGATATCACACTGCAAAAAAAATAAATAATAATAATATTAATAAAAACAATAACAAACGTACCATAACTAAACCAGGAAAGTAGTTTAATAAACGAACGAGTGCAGAGGAATATGGAATAGAGAGAAACATAACATAATCAATAAAATAAATGGAAACCAGACATTCTTAGCGTTCGTTAAATCCATACTTATATTCTTTATGGAGTGGTTAAGATCCAGCAGGCTTATATCTAATCTAAGCGTGTTTATGTGCGTGTGTATACGTTTGTGTTTGTGAGTGTGTGAGTTTATGTGAGTGCATGATCAGTTGTAGTTTACGCTTGTCGATAGGGTTTTTCATTTTAAAATACGAGTAATATACTCAGATGAGGTCAGATGACTCAATTGCTAGATGTATTTCCTTTATATATATATATATATATATTGTTTATATATATATATATATGTATATATATATATATATATATATATAT
>NC_068988.1:44218198-44226402 GCF_001194135.2 Octopus bimaculoides | reverse complement strand
ATATATATATATATATATATACATATATATGTGTGTGAGTGTGTAAATCAGAGAAAGCGAGAGAGGCACATACACACGCACACAGACAGACAGACACACACACACACACACACACATGTATGAAATCGAAGTAGAACACGACAGAATGATAACACCGCTATTCTTATTCCGGAATAACGGTGGATCAAAATTACCGAATGCATAGGCCTAACCTTAGCGAGAGAAAGAAGCAGTAGACTTTTGGATGAAGCGACTTTAAGCTTCAATTTTTTTTTTAATCTTATAGAAGTCAAATCATGGCTTCGACCGGACAGAGAGCTTTTGCTCATATGCTAAATAAGTAAGTTTCTTCATTTCATCAGCTATGTCCATTCTTTATATCGCCATCGCGAATGTATTTTTTTTTTTTTAAATTAACACACCTCGATTATATGTCTTCCTCCCTGTTTTCTCCAACCTTATTTCAAACGATGACCAGCATCCCTTATGCATTTAATATAACTTAATATAAAACAAATTCTTTTTTCAATATTCCTATAGTTATATTAATTATTGAGGTAATTGGGGGCCGAATGAACATCTTCGTTTGGCTACTTAATGTCTGCTTGCCGCTAAACCTGCAACTGTTAGCGGTACCCTAAAACTGTTATGGTACCCCGATTGCCAAATGATTAGCTGTATTAGTTCCGTCTTCTTGTTCCACTTAAAATCTTAATATACGTAGAATTTATTTTAAAAGATCTCTTCCTTACATGCTTTCGTGTATATCTTTATGTTTGTTGACATATATTCATCCATACAAAACAATCTATAATATTGTTCCTCCTTTCATACGTACACACGCGCCCGCTTATCTATCTATCTATCTATCTATCATTCTATCTATTTATCTATCTATCTATTTATCATTCTATCTATTTATCTATCTATCTATCTATTATGTATATTTAAATTCAGACACATAATGTATGTACGATAGATATTATTATATTTTTCATAATCAGATATATCTTTTAATGGGTGATTAATTCGACTTAACACTGATGATTATTTCCATCCTTCATATAAATGAATAGAGACGAACAGGCATCCCTAAACGTAATTGTGTAAAGACTTTCCTGGGGGAACACATACAATGTAATACTATATATATAATGAATGCAGATATATTTCTCATATAAATTATACGACTGTATGTTTGTAAATGTATAATATATATATATATATATATATATATATATATATATATATATATATCTTTGTATGTATGTATACTTATGTCGTTCACTAAATTGGAGTAGGCGAGAAGATTGGTGAAGAGAAGGAAACAACACCAAAGAGTAAATAAGATTATTATTAGTAGAAACAAAAATACCCTTATAATTATTATTATTATTATTTCTATGAATTAACAATGTCTTATATGATTGACACAAAGCCTGACATTTCTACAGGAAGTGGGGGATGGAAAATTAATCTTAATTGATCTCTTCTGTTATATTGACTATTATTTAAATTGCAGCCCTTTTGGAACGGGACGTTGCTAAAGAACAAGGTACTTAGATCGGTGCTCTACTGTTTCGTGTAATGTGTAGTTCCCAGAGTACATATGAAAACATTAATAAGTCTTGAATTCGTTATTTGAATAGATCTTCCACATAAATATATAGACACGCTATCAATGATGTTCACTCCCACATATTATATGGGTTGCTACATGTTGGTGTTTACAACTGCTGGGAATAGTACTTAATACATAATATAGATGCAGTTTATATATTCTATTAGAAACCGAAGTTTCTTAAATCGGAATGCTGGAATTTAATGTTTTCGATATTCGAACAATTTACTTTAAATTATCCGATTATTGAAATTGAATTATTAAATTGATGAATAACTGAAACCGTTAAAATCAGAGTTATAGATAGATAGATAGATAGACAAAGATAGACAGATAGATTGACAGACTTTGTAAGAGGTTTCACGAACAAAGTAAGAAGTACTCGATACGTTACGTAGAGTAAGTATATGTTTTATAATAGTAGAATACTGCTTTAAGTTTCATGCCAACAAACCAATCATCAGATGGTTTTTCAACGAACAATTTTATTTAAAACATAAAAAAAAAAATAAAATAAAATAAAATTCATTGCTGAAAATTCAATTTTTTTCCGACGTGAAATTTAATCATGAAACAGAAGTCATTGAAATGTGTGTGTGTGTAAGCATATATTCATTTGCTTATATTATATCAAATTCTGCTATGAGTATCTGACTGAAACCAACGTTTATACATCAGACGTGTGTGTGTGTTCTTACACAGAATCTATATAAATTTGTAAACATATATTGGAAATATACCGCTAATGACATTCTTGCTAATACTTATGTGCGTTAAAGTCAAAGCTAGAAGTTTTTGAGTGCGAGTCTATTTCATTTATGACAATGTGTGTTTGTATATCTCCATTTGATGTCAACAAGATTCTCTTACAAATTTACTCGTACTACACACATTTAGAACGGAAACTATTAAGTTTAGTATTTTTATGATACAAACACATTATTCATACGCCTGCACGTGCGCGTGTGTGTATAAGTAAAATATAATGAAGGCGACCAGTGTTGAATATCCTGTCTTTTTTTTTAGACATAATGCATCAAGGAATATAATATCTGATGTGCCCTTTTTTTTTAAAGAGTGTAGTGTTTGAGTGGAGGTTTGGCTGTTATTTCTAGCTGATTGAATGACCACATAGTGGCTTTGGCACCTTTATTGACTCATCTTATAAGAAGCCTGGTGGCTGAAGTGGTAGAGCTCCACACTAAATGTCTTATACTATTTACTTTCAACTCTGCACATTCTGAGTTCAAATGACAGAATGGAATTAATTGAAAGGTTTAGTTGGACAAATCGACCCCAATACTTATTTTTGTGTCTGTGACTTATTCTATTGATTTGTTTTGTTAAGCCACTAAATTACAGGGACATAAATAAACCAACAATGATTGTCAAGCAGTGGTAGGAGACAAATGTAATGCAAACACTCATTCATTTACATACTTACATATGTGTGTGTGTGCATCATAGGCTTCTTTCTGTTTCTGTCTACTAAATTCACTCATAAGGCTTTGGTTGAAGACACTTGCCCAAGGTACCATGCAGTGGGACTGAACCCAAGACCACATGATTGGGAAGCAGGCTTCTTAACCATACAGCCATGACTGCATCGATAGCCATGCTTCCATTTCACTGATATACATTTATATATATTTGCCTTTTGGTCCTTTCTAGATCAGTTAGATAAAATAGCAGTGAAGCACAGGGTTCAATTTAATGGGCTGTACCTTCCCCACGAGATTCCTTGCCTTATGCTTATTTAAAGTATAGGTCCAGCTTATTTTAGGTAAGAAGTTTGCTTCCCGACCACATGGTTTTCGATTTAGTCCCACTGTGGCTTCTTCTATAACCCTAGGTCAACCAAAGCCTTGTGAGTAGATTTTGTTGTGTGTGTATATGTCTTGTGTCTCCTTGTCTTGACATTGTGAAATAGTTGTAAATGAGTGTCACTGTCATACATGCAGTGTCATTCATTTCCAGTATTCTGCATAAAACTGTCTGGTCATGGGAAAATATTACCCGACGATGGTCAGTGACATAGCTAATAAGGGATCAAGGGGAGCAGTCCCCCCCCACCAAGTACATTTTTCAAAATTGGCACCTTTTTACTGATTTTTAGAAAGATCTTTAGTTACCTAAATCAGTAGTTGTAAGTCTCCTATATTATGACATTCTTTTTTACTCTTTTACTTGTTTCAGTCATTTGACTGCGGTCATGCTGGAGCACCGCCTTTTAGTCGAGCAAATCGACCCCAGGACTTATTCTTTGGAAGCCTAGTACTTATTCTATCGGTCTCTTTTGCCGAACCGCTAAGTTACGGACACGTAGACACACCACCATTGGTTGTCAAGCGATGCTGGGGGGACAAACACACAAACATAAACACACACATACATATATATATATATATATATATATATATATATACGACAGGCTTCTTTCAATTTCTGTCTATCAAATCCACTCACAAGGCTTTGGTCGGCCCGAGGCTATAGTAGAAGACACTTGCCCAAGGTGCCACGCAGTGGGAATGAACCTGGAACCATGTGGTTGGTAAGCAAGCTACTTACCACACAGCCACTCCTACGCCCATTGTTACATATATTATAACTGATGAAATATTTTGGGCATTATAAGAGAGGTGAATCGATAATCGATAATCGAATGGTACATGTCACAGCACCTTTTTTTATATGCTTGCTCCCACTAGCTTCAGAACATTGCAACACCTCCGTGATGGTTGACAACAGGAAATATATTCAGCTATTGAAAATCTGCTCCAAAAAACTCTGGAAAAGTGGATATTGAAATGATGATGTTTATTATGATGGCATATGTTTGACATGTCTCTTGTCTTGAGCAGTTGTTGTCTGGCATACACACATGGCAACAGAGTGAATAGTCAAATTTTGTTGTTCTGTGTGTCATGGCTGTTTTGGCACAGTGTTTATGGCTGCCCTTCCTATCACCTGCCATTTTAAATCAGGGGTTTGGTACATTTGTCATACTACTAATACTACTGCTTCATGACTAAAATGTAATCTTTACCATGTATCAGTTTTTATGTGGAGTTACTGCTCTCCTGGAGGAGTAATAATGTCTGGATAAATATTATACAGAAAAACTAAAAATAAGTGATATAAGCATACTCAGTTGAAGGCAGTGCTTCAGTTGGCATAAGCCAAACTATAAAAAAATTCAGATCTAGGAAATGTCTAGGGTGCTCCAAGACTTATCTCTTCAGACTGACAAAATTATCAAAGTAAACTACTATTCAGATATCATAATGAAATAAAGAAACATAAGTTTATATGTTTACTCTGATAAACATTTTAATACCTTTCGATTAGAAAAACACCTGGAGGCCACAAAGAAAACTTATCCGATGAAAGAATCTCAAAACTGGAAATATGAGACAACATTAATATAATTTATTCTGTCGACTCGTATTTAGCTTAGCTAACTGAAAGAGATTAAGAGTGAAACAAACAGCATCAGTAAGAGCTGGAATATTGGTAAAGAATAACAAACAAAGACATAAAAACCATAGCAGAGCTCACAACTTTAAATACTGTCCGAACAGCAGTCATTACTAGGCACTTTAGAACATTCTATAGGAGGTGTTTTTAGTTTGCTTACACAACTCAAACAGTATGTACATAACATATTCACCACCCAGTACTATGACATGCCTTACACAGTACATTATTTTGCAATCACCTGACCTTAAAATAACACAACTTAATCATCTCCCAGTGTTACAACATAACTATTCTGCACCACACAAATAATTTCCGTGATAACACAACTTAAGGGCAGCAAGCTGGCAGAATTGTTACAGCAATTTATGTTCTAAATTCAAATTCTGCAGAGGTCTGACTTTGCCTTTCATCCTTTCAGGGTCACTAAAATAAGTACCAGTTGAACTCTGGGGGTTGATGTTATCACCCTACCCACTCCCCCGAAATTGCTGACCTTGTGCCAATATTTGAAACCAATATTATAACACACCTTACTCATTGCGTATCCTATAAAATCATCTCCCAATCTTGTAACACTATTTACAAACCACCTATTCCACACGAATACCTATCAATTTTATAACACAACTTGCACATTGCATATTCTAGACAATCACTTCCTAATGCTATAAGATAATTCTCACGTCACACAATTGACACAATAACCTCCCAACACTATCATACAACCAATAGAAAACAACAGCAAAACAACGCAAAAGGAAATATTAAGACAAAACCCCCACTATTACAGTAAATTAAATGTAACAAATTCCTTCCCTTCTTTCCTTCAAACATAATTCTATACACATACGATGGAACATAAAAGTGTAGCTAGTGAAGTAGCAGAAGAAGCACATGAAACATCTGTAATAACATAATCTGGAGCTGGGTGCAGTGTAAGAAATCTATTTATGTGGTCTAGCAAAAATTCTTGGTAAGTCCTTGATACAAAAAGAGTTTTTATAGGAAACAGGACAAAAGTTCCTCTTCATCCTAGACAATGGGGTGCAATCTGATAATCTGGCTAAGTTGCTTTCTGTTTTTTGTTTGTATAACTACTCATAGATACAGGTATGTGGTTGATCAGTTTGATTCCAGCTCAGTCCCACACCATAGCACCTCAGGCAGGTGTCTTCTACTATAGCTCCAAATTGACCAGAGCATTATGAGTGGATTTGGTAGACGGAAAGTGAAAAGAAGCCCATCAGGGCCATGTGATAATACCTGTACCAGCATCATGTAAAAAAGCCCATGCCAGAGCCATATAAAACGCACCCAGCACACTCTGTAAAATAGTTGGCATTAGGAAGGGCATCTGGCTGTAGAAATTAAGCCAAATCAGACTGAAATCTGGTGCAGCTTTCCAACTTGCCAGCACTGGTGAAACTGTCCAGCGTGAAAAACAGACATTAAAGGAGGAGGATGATAATGATGATGGTATATATGTTTGTGTGTGTACATTGATATGAAATTTTGAGGGAAGGTTTTAATTTATATTACTTTAAATCGTTAAGTTTGTTTTATAAAACCAAATGTGAGTTGATATCAAAAGTGTTAAAATGGGAGGCTTTCTCTTATAGAGTTTAAGGGTTACATTGTTATTGAACCAAGAGCTACCTTATTATTGAACCAGGGGCTGGTGATAAAAGGTAGGTATGTACTGAGGGTGATTCAACTGGCTATACTCAGATCTGTAGCCTTTCACCAGTATTAAAAATCAATAATATTGATATTGTGGTACCAGCTGCTAAATACTCAATAGATGGAGCCACAATTTGGTTTAAATTTTCCAGTTCACATACCACTATGTTCTACACTAAATGCATGCATTTCCTGATACTATCACACCACTACAACACCCACTGCCACTACTACTACTGTTGTAGTAAATTAGATGTGTAAATGTGTTTTTGCTAGGGGGAGGCCAGTGGTGTTCTAGTGAAATATTTTGATGCAGTTTTTTTTAAAAATTCTTTTATTAGTTTCAGCCAGTAAAAACACTGCAGTTATCCTGGGACACTGACTTCAAAGGTTTTTAGTCATATCAATACCAACTCCTCTGTAATTATTTTAGTGCAGCTAGTCTGGTGTGTGTATATCGAATTTTCAAGACCCGTTTCATTGATGTATCAAGAAATATTTATTCTACATGTTTCACACACAGTTTAGCAGGTGCAGGCATGGTTGTGAGGTTAAGAAGTTTGCTTCTCAACAATGTGGTTTCATGTTCAGTCCTACTGCACAGCACTTTGGGCAAGTGTTTCCTACTGTAGATCTGGGACAACCAGTAGTTTGTGAGGGAATTTGATAGTTGTAAAGTGAAAGAAGCTGCTGTTTATGTGTGCATGCATGTATGTGTGTGCTTGGCTGTGTGGTAAGAAGTTTGCTTCCCAACCACATGATTCCATGTTCAATCCCACTACTTGGCACCTTGCATAAGTGTCTTCTAGTTTAGCCTCGGGCCCATGAGTTAACCTGCAAGTGAATTTCATAGATGGTAACTGAAAGAAAGCCATTATGTGTGTGTGTGTGTGTGTGCATGTGCATGCTTCTGTGTCTGTGTTTGTCCCCCACCACTGCTTGACAATCAGCGTTGGTGTGTTTGCCTCCATGTAATTAAAAAATTTGATGAGAGGAACCAATAAAATAAGTACCGGACCACAAATAAAAGTACAAGGGTCATTCATTTCATTCGACTAAAATTCTTCAAGGAGGTACCACAGCATGGTCGCAGTCTAATGACTGAAACAAATAGAAAATAAAGGTTATATATATATATATATATATATATATATGAGTGAAAGAGAGAGAGAGAGAGAGAGAGAGAGAGCCACACAATTCTTGGAATTCATATCTTATATTACTAGGAGTGGCTGTGTGCTATGTAGCTTGCTTACCGACCACATGGTTCCAGGTTCAGTCCCACTGCATGGCACCTTGGGCAGTTGTCTTCTACTATATCTTTGGTCCGACCAATGACTTGTGAGTGGATTTGGTAAACTAAAACTGAGAGAAGCCTGTCGTATATATACATATATATATACATATATATATATATATATAT
>NC_068988.1:44214139-44218188 GCF_001194135.2 Octopus bimaculoides | reverse complement strand
AACCAAGCGGTTTGGCAAAAGGAAATCGATAGAATAAGTACTAGGCTTACAAAGAATAAGTCCTGGGGTCGATTTGCTTGACTAAAGGCAGTGCTCCAGCATGGCTGCAGTTAAAATGACTGAAACAAGTGAAAGAAGATAGATAGATAGATAGAGAGCTAGCTAGATAGATAGATAGATCGACAGACAGACAGGTAGACAGACAGACAGACAGAATAAATCCCAGCTGTTTCCTCTTGAAGCACATCTGCTTATTCTATTATTACAATCCTATATGAGGTCTCAATTGCTGTTGTACGTTAGTCAAAATACATATCAAAATTGAGAATTATAGAAATATTTGCTGAGTTATTGTATAACAAAACAGGAAATTGGAAATTTTTTTATTTGTTCACCATTTCACATGTTTCATTTGCTAATAGGAATTACAAAGTTTTACATGTTTGACAGACATGTAAAACTTTGTAATTCCTATTAGCAAATGAAACATGTGAAATGATGAATAAATAATGCCCAAAAATTTCTAGTTTTTTGTTATATTATACATACATATATTTTACATCATTATAAATTATATACAGACATGACAGAAGTAAATAGATACCTTTATAGTCTTAAAATTTATTTAAATCTGAAATTATACATTCACATTATTTATTAATTGTTATAATGTGAATATTTAATATTTAGGAGACATGCCCTTTGCATTTTTCAATGCAAAGACTCTATTAGGCATGTTACTGATCAGATGATGAATATATTCTCTTGAGGAATTTCTTGCCAAGTTTCTTGCAGTAATTTCAAAAGATTTGGCTATGATGTGTCCTGTCCATTATGCCCCAGAGATGTTCAATAGAGTTCATATCTGGTGACTGGATTGGTCATGGAAGTTTTTAATGCTATTCTCTTCCAACCAATCTTGGATCTTTTTAGCCATGTGATAAGGAGCCCCATTTTCCATAAATAAAGAGTTTTCTTTAGTCATTTCAGTACTAGAGAAGATTTGAAGGAGTCCTTTCTGCTATATTGACACATATTTATCTGAGTTTATGTTTTCCTCACACTCCACTTGCTCTGATCAACCACTGCTCCAAATTGGTCCCCAGACCATCTCAAAATAGCCACCATGTTTCATTGTTGGCTGCAATCTTTTCACATCAAATTCTTGATCACTGAGTCTCCAAACTCACACTCGACCATTGTTAGAAAATACAACAATTCTAGAATCATCAGAGAATATGACAGTGTCCCAAAATGCTAGTGGCCTCTCCACCATCTCACCAGCCCAATTTTTTCTCCACTTGATATTGGCTGGTTGAAGAAATGGCTTCCTTCTTGCTGCTCTGCCACAGTAGCTGAGTTTGTGGAGATACCCAACAGCTGTTCTGGGACTGACATCAACTTATTGTGCTATGTCAGAGGCCTAGCAACGAAGATTATCTTCCACACTTCTCTTAAAGCGAAGGGTTGTCAGAGGGCCCTGGTTGACCTGTTGTGGACTCCTCCCCCTCTCTGGTGAATTGCACAATCACTGTAGAAAGTGGGATCCCAAGCTGGCTAAGTCCACCTTCAGATTGACCCACAATATGGCCTCTTTTAAATTTAGACAGTTCCAAGACTTCTTTTATATGTGGCATTATTAAACAGTCACACATAGAGCCTGAAACATAAAAATGTCAATTAATAAAAAATATAAACCATTAGGATACAAAATCCCTTACTTGAAAAACAATTGAGAGTTGGCAACAGGAAGAGCATCTGGCCAAAAAAATCTTGCTGCAGTTACCTCCTATCTAAGCCATGCTAGGATAGAAAAATGTGAAAGCACATGCATCAATGGCTTGAGTGTTGGGCTTACAATCACATGGTTGTGTGTTCAATTCCCAGACTGGGCTGTGTGTTGTGTTCTTGAACAATATACTTTATTTCACATTGTTTCAGTTTATTCAGCTGTAATGAGTTGCAACATCACTGGTGCCAAGCTGTATTGGACTTTGCCTTTCCCTTTGATAACAGTGGTCGCATGGAGAGGGATGACTGGTATGCTTGGGCAACAGCTGGTCTCCCATAAACAACCTTGCTCAGACTTATGTTTCAGAGGCGAACTTTCTAGATTCAGTCCTATGGTCATTTGTTACTGAAGGGGGTCTCCCATATATATGTGCATGTATGCATGTGTTTGTGTGTGTGTATGCATGCATGCATATTTGTGTTTGTCTTTGTGTCTGCGTTTGTCACTCGACTACCACCACCACTTGACAACTGGTGCTGGTATGTTTACATCCCTGTAATTTAGAGGCAATTTGGCAAAAGGGATTGATAGAATAAGTATCATTCTTAGAAAGAAAAAAATAACGGTATCAGTGCCTGGGTCAATTTGTTCAACTAAAAGCCTCTGAGGCAGTGCCCCAGCATGACCCTAGTACATGACTGAAACAAGTACAAGATAAAAGTTATGCATATAGGTGCAAGAGTGGCTGTATGGTAAGTAACTTGCTTCCCAACCACATGGTTCCAGGTTCAGTTCCACTGTGTAGCACCTTGGGCAAGTGTCTTCTACTATAGCTTTGGGCCAACCAAAGCTTCGTGAGTGGATTTGGTAGATGGAAAATGAAAGAAGCCTGTCGTATTGGCCTTCGTAGGATTTTCGAGCGAGATCGTTGCCAGTGCCCCTGGACTGGCTCTTGTGCGGGTGGCACATAAAATACACCATTTTGAGCGTGGTCGTTGCCAGTATCGCCTGACTGACCTTCGTGCAGGTGACACGTAAAAGCACCCACTACACTCTCTGAGTGGTTGGCGTTAGGAAGGGCATCCAGCTGTAGAAACTCTGCCAAATCAGATTGGAGCCTGGTGTTGCCATCTGGTTTCACCAGTCCTCAGTCAAATCGTCCAACCCATGCTAGCATGGAAAGCAGACATTAAACGATGATGATGATGATATATATATAGTGTGTGTGTGTGTGTGTATATGTTTGTGTGTCTGTGTTTGTCCCCCACCATCGCTTGACAACTGTTGCTGGTGTGTTTACGTCCCTGTAACTTAGCAGTTCAGCGTAACCGACTGATAGGATAAGTACTGGGCTTACAATGAATAAGTCCTGGAGTCGATTTGTTCAACTAAAGGTGTTGCTCCAGCATGGCCGCAGTCAAATGACTGAAACAAATAAAAGAAAATAATACTAACAGACATGTGCACTGTACCATTTCCACATACATTTATACACATGAACATTTGCATACTAGTATATCTGTACGTACACACTCACATACACACACACATACACACACACCTACACATGTATATCTATTAATTTCAGTTTTATTTCCCCCCCCCCACCCTGATGTCTTTATAATGACATCAATGAGATAAGAATTTAATTTGATGTAATAGTGAGATTGTAGCATCCATGGAGACAGACAGTTGGAAGGAGGGATAGGGATAATGATGGGATGGTAGAGGGGGTTGTTGAAAGTATTACACACATACGCAGAATGTGAGTTGCTGGAGGAGGAGACGAGGAGTAGTACACTCACAGAGAGTGGGAACGTGAGGTAGGTTATCAGTTGAAAGAAGAGGAGTGAAGATCGTAAAAATAGTGAGAAAGGAGGAAATATTAGAAAAAGAGGGAAAAAAGATGGGAGAGAGAGGAAGAGAACACATTTAGAAAATGAAAATATCACATGCATTAACCCCTTTAACATTCACATTATTCTCTCAAAAGTAATGCTTATTTATTTTTGGCTGTGTGGTAAGTAGCTTGCTTACCAACCTCATGGTTCCGAGTTCAGTCCCACTGCGTGGCACCTTGGGCAAGTGTCTTCTACTATAGCCTCGGGCCGACCAAAGCCTTGTGAGTGGATTTGGTAGATGGAAACTGAAAGAAGCCCGTTGCATATATGTATGTGTGTTTGTGTGTCTGTGTTTGTCCCCTCACCATCGCTTGACAACCGATGCTGGTGTGTTTAGGTCCCCGTAACTTAGCGGTTCGGCAAAAAGAGACCGATAGAATAAGTATTAGGCTTCCAAAAAGAATAAGTCCTGGGGT
>NC_068988.1:44208148-44214129 GCF_001194135.2 Octopus bimaculoides | reverse complement strand
TGTCTTCTACTATAGCCTCGGGCCGACCAAAGCCTTGTGAGTGGATTTGGTAGATGGAAACTGAAAGAAGCCCGTTGCATATATGTATGTGTGTTTGTGTGTCTGTGTTTGTCCCCTCACCATCGCTTGACAACCGATGCTGGTGTGTTTAGGTCCCCGTAACTTAGCGGTTCGGCAAAAAGAGACCGATAGAATAAGTATTAGGCTTCCAAAAAGAATAAGTCCTGGGGTCGATTTTCTCGGCTAAAGGTGGTGCTCCAGCATGGCCGCAGTCAAATGACTGAAACAAGTAAAAGCGTAAAAGAGATTGTTTTGAATTAACCATGTATTGTCTTGTAGCTGTGAGATTTTGATGAGGTAACTTAATTTTTCTAGAATGATTTTGTAGGGTTCATGTGAAAAATCAGATCTGGCCAGTATAAATATAAAACAGGTAGAATATTTTGATTGGTTTAAATACTGAAGTGTTAAGAGAAAAGATACATGCAGATATGGATGCTTTCTCTCTTTCCTCTTTATCCTTCTCTCAGTTTCCTTTCTTCCTTTCCCGCTCTTTTTTTCTTCCTCTCTCTATCTCTTCAGGGAGATGGTATTGAACATTAGTATTTTGTTAGTTATTCCTTTTTACAGTTCGTTGCCTTCCTCTTTATCACTAATAACTGGACCATGTAGGTTTGTTAATAGCTTAGTCAGAGAAGAGACAGAGTTCATGAACTTATAAACTCAGGTTGCAGACTGGTGTGATTGACACAGTTGTTGTTCAGCTTGAAACTAACATCTGCAGCATGTTGGTGAAGTGGTGCCTCATTTAGCCAGGGAAACTGAGGTAAATGGACTCAATTTCTGTACCTTGTTTAGTTTAGGTGTACAGCACAATGGCTATGATAAGGATTGATCTTTGGACAGTATGATCAACAGTCCACCATAGTGCATATTCAAAAACCTCAAACTCAAACAAATCACATGCATACAAAATGAAATGCTCACGCTAACGGATGCTACATCACTTTCAATAATCAGTATTCACAATTGTTCTGTAAATGGAGCCATCTTTTCATTGTATTATTGTGTAAGTGACTCAGTGAGTACTTGAAATTACAGCACCAATTCACTTAACAGGTTTCCGCACAATTTCTGTTTATCTAATTTCAGTCACAAAGCTATGAGAGAAGACAGTCTCCCAGGGCGCTACACTGTGGGATTAAACTTGGGGCTTCATGATTTTGAAGAGAATTTCTTAATCATTCTAATACATTATGTCTGTGCCATAACATACAAATACACAACAGCCAATGAAGGACCACAACATGGTAGCTTGGAATGCGAGAAATAGCTGTTAATCTCTCCCAAATCATATTCTAGTATTGTAATAGTGGCGCAATGGCCTAGTGGTTAGGGCAGCAGACTTGTGGTCATAGGATCGCGGTTTCGATTCCCAGACCAGGCGTTGTGAGTGTTTATTGAGCGAAAACACCTAAAGCTCCACAAGGCTCCGGCAGGGGATGGTGGCGAACCCTGCTGTACTCTTTCACCACAACTTTCTCTCACTTTTACTTCCTGTTTCTGTTGTGCCTGTAATTTAAAGGGCCAGACTTGTCACACTGTGTCACGCTGAATATCCCCGAGAACTACGTTAAAGGTACACGTGTCTGTGGAGTGCTCAGCTACTTGCACGTTAATTTTCACGAGCAGGCTTTTCCGTTGATCAGATCAACTGGAACCCCCGTCGTCATAAGCGACGAAGTGCCAACAACAATCATTGTAGATAAATAATGGACATAATATTACAGGTTGTAGTTTTTGACATAACCCTAAAAAAAAGACTGGAATGATTTTGAATTTAAATTTTCTTAATCAAAGTTGATCTGACGCTCACCAACACCATACAGACTTACCTCTTTACATCCAGCTTTTTAAGAGAGGTATATGTCAAGTGAAGCAGATATATTTATTGCAAATCTGTGCAGCTCTTATTAACTTGACATGACAAAATGGATTTAAAAATGAGAGCAATGACGATGTTAACCACTTTTTAGCTTGAGGATCCTGTTGACAATGATGTCAAGATGTTTTCTCTCATTTGTCCGAACAGAATGGCTTGTTGTTGATGTTGCTCATTTGTCCTAGTCAAACCTGATCCAACAGTCCTTTGATCAAAAGTTTTTTTTTTATCCTATCCCTCTTTCTGACATAGTGTATCTAGGATTACATTATCCAATGTTTCCTTCTATTTATTTCTTTTATGAGAGGAGGATAGGGTGTGATTTGAGGAAGATTTGACTACTATATTTAGTAGATTGAGTGACCTTCAGAAGCTCTGTTATTGGCACATAGGCAATGTTCCTTCTAATTTTTTGCAGTGGGTGTGCACAGAAATTTGCTAATGTGCAAGTTTTGTCTTCTTTTGCAAAGTATGTGCACATCCATTACTCATACTTTTGCTGTGCAAAAAATTTCATTTCATCTTGAAAACTTCATGTGTGCACATTTTTTATTTTGTGCATTAGTTGTAAAATGTATGCACAGCATAGAAGGAATACTGCTCATAGACTGATAAATTTCAAGCTATGGTGGCCTTTAATAATGTAGGTTTTGTTTTTCTTTTTGTCATAAAAGTCTTATATTTATATATAGGTGAAAATCAACCCAAAAGACAAAAGTCTTATACTAGGCAAAAATCCACTCAAACCCATCAACCTTGGTGGACAAAATACTGAATTTGTTGATTCTGTTTACGTAGCAAAGCAGTAATGGTAGAAGCGGAAAATCAGAAATTGATGCTGAGTCTAGACTTGGCAAAGCAGTGGCAATTTTCCAATGATTGGGATCGATATGGTCATGGTTGTTCACTTACTAAGGGATTAAACTTTGTACACATCTGTTGTTCATATAGCATTGTTTGCAAATGAAGCAAGGAGGAGGGGTCAGATGGACAAGATTTGCAGTATAGTGAATGTTTTTCATCACTGGTACCTTAAAAATTATCCTGAAGGTCATTTGGTGTGACCACATCACAAACAATGAAATCATGAGAAGAGCTCTGCCCAGGTGAACTGCTAGACACTATCAGAGCTAAAAGAAGGAAGCTGCTTGGCCATGTATTGCACATACTGTTGAAGAAACTGTCAAGGATAGCCATAGAATGGACAGTTAAAGGAAAGAGAAAGATGATGTGGTACAGGACTGTATGGAAAGGCTTGATTGAGATGGGTGTCACCTGGGAAGATCGATGCAGTTTGGCTCAGGATAATATCACATGGATAACTCTCATCACCCAATGCTCTTTGAGTGAACAATTTGTATTGAACATCTTTTATTCTTTTACAAATGATTAAATTGTTATTGTTGAGATGCATAAACATTAATCAGTTTGAAAGTCTTTGAACAAAGACCCATATATTCATTCAGAACATTGGATGTGTTATGTCTTTATCTGATCTAGGGGTATGTCTGGTATTGGTGTTGGTGAATCTTATAGTAGTGACCATCTTTTCTTTGTTATGGACATATTGTCTTTAAATTTAAATCATAAAGTATTTTAAAAACTATGAGGAGTTTGTTGGTTATCATATCAATAGGGATTTGTTGTTTGTCACATTAATAAAGGTGTTGTTTGTTACATCATTAATGAGTTTTAGCTACTGCATCAGCAAATAAAGGGACTGTTTTGTAACTCTTATTGTTGTTTCAGTTTGTAAAAGTGTTGGTTTCAAATGTAAACATCTACAAATTTTGGTATATCAATTTCTGTTTCCAATTTCATTTACGACTGGTCATCCACTCATAATTATCAAGTCATAGTCACCAGATATTTTCCAGCAAATATTGGTATTTGTTATAAATTAGTCAAAGAAGAGGAGCTAAGTTCATGACCTTTACAGTCCTCTCTGATACTAACAATCTGTATATGAATATATCCACATGACCTTGGACTATATTGATCCACGCAAGAAGGAACAAAGAGAAATAAAAGCTATAGTTGGTATTCACTTGTCTATCCTGCACAGTGATGAAAAATCATAATCACTGTCTCCACCCCAACCCCTACACCAAATCAAGGATATTTTTGTATTTAATCTCTGAATTTCTTAAGTGTTTCACCTCTAATTTCTGGTGTCTTCAGATAGTATTTCATTGATTAATAAATCATTTATTGTTATTAATTGTTGAACATGTATTCTACATTTAACTGTAGAACACATGTTCTATAGTTGCAGTAAAACTA
The DNA here is from genome assembly GCF_001194135.2 of Octopus bimaculoides. NCBI lineage: Eukaryota > Metazoa > Mollusca > Cephalopoda > Octopoda > Octopodidae > Octopus > Octopus bimaculoides. The sequence goes on along the minus strand of NC_068988.1, from coordinate 44,209,904 downwards.
AATATGGTTTTGCATACAGATTGAATTAATTTGCTCTATGGTGCATTACATAAATATGTCACTGTATGTTTACTTTATTAAATTGCCAAATTGATGGCAGGCTTCTGTTGGCTAAATGAAAGCTGATAAAAATCTCAACCAGATAAAAAATTTAAATTGCAATTCTATAGTTGTTGAACATTTTGCTTCTGTTTTGATTGTGGTTCTCAAATTCTAATGTTTCTGCACTGCAAAATTTTATTTTATTTCTATTATTCAGCTCCTTTTCTTACTATTATTTCTGTTGAAAAACACTGCCTTTGTTTTAGATGAAAAAGAAAAAGAAAAGAATCTTGTCATTATTAAGCTGGTGTTTGAAACATAAATAGATGGCAGGATTTAATTTAGACTACTTTAAAATTGAGTTAGTATCATAGAACCAAGGGTAGTTTTAGGTGGTTGATATCTAAATGGTTAAATATAGAACTGATGCTGTTTTCTACCCAATCAGAATACAGTAATCCCTTGACTGTCACGGGTGTTACATTCCAAAAACCCCACAGTAGGTAAAAATTCATGAAGCAGAAACAGTACTGTACTGTATATGTATTTTTATTATTTTTAGAATTTGCATATATTTTTATTATTTTTAGAATTTGTATATATTTATTTTATTATAAATGCAAAAATGGAAGTAAATGAGGGTCAGTGACTGGAAGGGCATCCAGCCATAGAAAATCTACTTTGACAAATTCCGTTCAACTCATGCAAGCATAGAAAAATGAATGTTAAACAACGATGATGATGACATGTACACACATAAGAATACATATCCTCTTAATCTAATCTGCCAGTCTTTAATACCCTTTTAATTTCTTATTTGATTATCCATTCACCAGTCTTACTGTTTGGGTGCTCAGATTTTCTTGTTCCTCATCTTGTATTGCCTGAAGATTAGGTACGAACAGTTGTTCACACATTCTCACCTTTGAGTTCATATCATTCCACTCTAACAATAGTGCCGACTATCTTTTGTTTAGCTGCATTTCACACCAGTGTGATATCATCGTCTGTTGTATACACATATATCTAGCCAGGCAGCTTATATCTCTAGCTAGCTAACTTGTCTGTCTATCTGCTCCTATATGTAGTTATCTAGAAGGATGTCTATCTTGTGTGTGGCTGTTCATCTCTCTCTAACCAGCTGTTTGTTAGCCCATCTGACTTTCCTGGCTGTTTTTGCTTAGATACCTGGAAATTTGTTTGTCTGTCTAACTGTCACTACACTACACTTCACCTTTCTAACTGTCTGTATATCTGTCTTTCGATTTTTCTCTATATCTATCTCATTCTCCATTTACCTTTCTACCTATCCACTGCCACCCTCCTTTTTCAGTTCATTAGTCTGTCTGTCTATTTTATCTATCTATCTGTCTGTCTGTCTATCTTAATTTATCTGTCTGTCTGTCTGTCTGTCTGTCTGTTTCTCTTTCTTCCTCTCTCTCCCCCCTCTCTCCCTCATCTAGCTATCTATCTGTCTCTCTCTCTCTCTCCCCTCTCTCTCATCTAGCTATCTGTCTGTCTGTCTGTCTATATATCTGTCTGTCTATCTATCTATCTATCTATCTATCTATCTATTTTATGTTTGTCCTATCTGTCTGTCTGTCTCTATCTATCTGCCTATTTATCTGTCTGTCTCTCTGTTTCTCTTTATCCCCCCTCTCTCCCTCTCTCTCTCATCTATCTATCTATCTGTCTCTCCCTCCCTCCCTCCCTC
>NC_068988.1:44207181-44208061 GCF_001194135.2 Octopus bimaculoides | reverse complement strand
CTATCTATTTTATGTTTGTCCTATCTGTCTGTCTGTCTCTATCTATCTGCCTATTTATCTGTCTGTCTCTCTGTTTCTCTTTATCCCCCCTCTCTCCCTCTCTCTCTCATCTATCTATCTATCTAGCTATCTATTTATTTATTTATCTATTTTATTTATGCACACACACTTGCATACATCAAACCAGCCATCCAAGCTAAGGGCTTAGATTGGCAAAGTTATAACTGAACTAACACAATCCTTTAGGGAGTAATTTAACTGAAAACCTGAAAATATGAACAGCTCTTCCTTTCCTCTTCTTTCCCCGAAATGCTCTCCCTGTTATTTCTGCTAACTTCACACCTGGCTTCTTCATCCCTTTCTCCCCATGCTCCTTGTTTGTCAGAAACCCAACCTCTGCTGTCCCCTTTTTTCCCATCACATTAGACTGATGCCAAACCAACAGGCATGGCATGTTATGGCTGATAATGCCATAGTCTTCTCAATAAATTGCATGTGCATACACATACACATTTATATACAAATACACATTTATATACAAATACAAATACACATACACATTTGTATACAAATACACATACACATATGTATGTACTCACTATTTTAGCATTCACATCCTCAGAATACAATGACGTTACATACATCCACAAACACTTATACATACGTTCTCATATACACATGCATTAATACTCTTCGTATATAATATTTATACACATTCATAGCCTTAGAAGACAATATATATTTACACACACACATTCATTTCTATATGATCCAACAGAATGAATACATAAATGTGTTCTTTTATTCTTTTACTTGTTTCAGTCATGTGACTGTGGCCATGCTGGAGCACTGCCTAAATATATATATATATATATATATA
>NC_068988.1:44204081-44206980 GCF_001194135.2 Octopus bimaculoides | reverse complement strand
TATAATCATAAATATATAGGGATTAGCAGTAGCCTGCTTCTCCAACATACTGAGAATTCAGAAATAGCAGCCAAAGAACTACTGATTCCAAAACTACAAATTTTTCTCTAATGGATAGCGATAGATATCGCTATCCATTAGAGAAAAATTTGTAGTTTTGGAATCAGTAGTTCTTTGGCTGCTATTTCTGAATTCTCAGTATGTTGGAGAAGCAGGCTACTGCTAATCCCTATATATTTATGATTATATATATATATAGGTAGAAAGAGAGAGAGAGAGATAAATAATATCGGTGGCTAATTCGCAATTTCACAACCTAAAGGCAGAAATATGTACATCACTAAAGTGACAAAGGGCACTAATCAGCACCGGTATTGCTAGAAATAAGAGTCAAAACAACTCAATAGCCACAGAAGCACTATCTTAATGATGGACAAGGGACACTTTAGTAATGTATATATATATATATATATATATATATATATATATATATATTACTGCAGCCTTCCAGCTTACCAGCCCCGGTCAAACTCCAACCCATGCCAGCTTCGACAACGGGCCTTAAATGATGATGATGATGATGATGATAATGATACACACACGCATATATATTTACATACATGTATACAAATGAATTCCCAGATGCACACATGCACTCAGTTGCATACACATGCATATGCACACATGTATGTGCATACACACACACACACACACACACACACATTGCTGATGCAGCTGCTTTAATTGTTTCCAGGTTATCCTTCTCCTCCTAAATAATCAGCATCTTTTTGAATATATTGCCTTAAAATGGCAACCCCACTTGGATTGAGTCACATCTGCAATATGCATGCGCCTTTTTGTTTTTTTATATGACATATATATATCAAAGTGAGAGAGAGAGAAAGAGAGAGGTGTGTATGTGTGCGTGCACACACACACAAGCACGTGTCTACAGAAGTCATCGAATGCACTAGTTCATCCAATTTCTTCAAGTACATTCACTCACAACTCCCCCCCCCCACTTCTTCACACACACACACACACACACACACATGTACACAAATATACACACACACTCACACACATACACACACATACCAGTCTGCCAAGACTTAAAATCCAGACTTCCATTCTTTCAATTCCTTTGCTGGTATCCCCTTCATTCCACATCCTCTGCCAAACAACACAGCATGGAACATATTGATTGGTTACTGATAGCATCATCATCGTCGTCATCATCATTACCATCTGAACCACATTGCTATCATCCGCATCATCATCATCATCATTTCACCACCGCCACTGCCTGTATTGCTATCATCTTCATCATCTGCACTATCATCTTCATCATCTCCACTATCATCTGTACTATCAATTTTTTCATCATTACTACCAGCATATTCACCGTCGTTATCACCATCACATCATCGTCTTCAACATTGAGAGGAAACTCTACATAGTTGCCTGATCTGCTAGAAAGTGAAACCAAATCTTTCTTGACTTACATCTCATTCATCTTAAAATCTTAAAAACGGAAGGATACATTGGATAATGTAATCCTAGATACACTATGAAAAAAAAAAACAAACAAAACCAGATGCCTGGGATGTCATAGTTGGCATGCTTTCATCATAGGTCTGTACAGTTAGGGAAGATTCAGTGTGAAACAACACCATCACCATCATTTTATCATAATCTTTATCATTATCATCAGCACCGTTGCCACCATCATCTTCTGATCATCATCACCATTTGCATCACCATCACTAATGAGCCACCATTCCTCATGTGTTCGATCTACCTGCTAGAAATAGCATCCAAATTTCCCTCAAATCACACCCTAATTGCTTAAAGAGCGAAGAATTGGATATTGTGGTTGTATGTATCCCAATTGGATACGTTGGGATATTGTAGTTGTGCATATCCCCAAAAATATTGCTCAAATACCTTTGATCATAATATCTATCAGATATAACTTGCAGTTAAAGAGCAATATTCGTATTCTATGATACTTATTACAAGAAACAACACTAAGCAACCACAGAACCATTGCACCCTATTTTCTGGTTTTCTGTGCCAGACTGTGGTGTTCATCACTGAATGTTTCTGTGTATCTCGACATGTAGTATTGTCATCAGATGTGTAATTCTCCCTGTACAACTGTCTATTTAATTCTCTCTCTTTATAGCTGACTGTGTAAACTTCTTTGCCTAGATATCTATTATATCTGATGTAGACGTGTATATCGTCTCCCTGTATAATTTTGTGTGTTATTCTCCGTGTAGTCTCCTGTGTAAACTATCTAACTCTAACTCTCGGCATATCTTCTCTATATAGCTGACTATACACTTCTCTCTCTGCATAGCTTTTCTGTGTAAGCCTGTCTGTTTGTTTGTCTAGTGGGGTATTTCTCTGCATAACTATTTGTATAACTGCCAGAATAACGAATTCTATCTAATATATGAATTCTCTGTTCCTTAGGCAATATCAACGTGTTTAGTTTTGTATTGAACTGATAATTGCCAATACGAACCACCACTATTGTGTTAAATTCTTGTGTGCAATGCTGCTTTTGTAAGTGTGGTGGAGTCTTGTGTGCATGTATGTGTGTTTATATAGCTGTATACCCGATAGAAAAGACAGGCAAGCAACTATAGAAAGATGCAGTGAGGTCTAATCTCAGGAATGCTAGAACCTAGAAAAAAGATGTCAAAGGATCACAAGTGGAGACACTATACTGAAAAAGAGTAATCTAACCTATGCCACTTTAGAATAATGAAAGTAAAAATGACTGATGGTAATAATATAAATGTGTATGTGTGTGTGTATACCTGTCTTTCTCTTTTCTCTCTCTCTCTCTCTCTTTCTCCCTCTCTCTCTCTCTCTCTCTCTCTCTCTC
>NC_068988.1:44162647-44203958 GCF_001194135.2 Octopus bimaculoides | reverse complement strand
TATATATATAAATATATATATATATAAACAAATAGTAAATGAGTATATGCATATATACGTACAGGTATGTGCATACCGCCATCCACCTGTATGTATAGGTGCATATCTGGGTACAGGACATTGCAAACAAAACGTAGACGAGAAAACACACAAGCCACATAGAGAACATTCTTCTTCATCAGCTACCCCCGTTTTAACACCGGCGTTTCGAAGAGCTGGGCAGGACGCATCGCTAAAACGGCTCTTCCCATGGACCGCAAATTAAATTTGTATACACAAATTAAACCTTGCCATGGAGGAATGTAGTGGCGGATAATATATATATATATATATTTGGCATTAGGAAGGGCATCCAACCATAGAAACCATGCCAAATAAGACTGGAGTCTGGTGCAGCACCTCAGCATACCAGCCCTGGTCAAACTGTCCAGGATGACAGATGTTAAATGATGATGGTGGTGGTGATTCTGTTGTATAATGCCAAGCATGCATATTAATGCAAACTACACAAAGAAGGTTACGAAACAACTGTAACCCTAAAGATGTCATGTGGTTAAATAAATATATATTCACCACTCTTACCTCCTAACTTTTATGGTTTATTCTACATATATCATCATCATCATCGTTTAACATCCACCTTCCATGCTTGCATGGGTTGGACAGTTTGACACATAAATATATACACTTTTCTATTAAAAGAAACACGCTCTTCATTCCCTTCCTTTTGGTCACCGTCCTCCCACCCCACTGGAACCACTTCCATTTCTCATTATCTTCCCTGCCCATTATTTCCACCAATCACTTCTTTTCTGTGCTTTCAGTCATTGCTCTCTCTCTCTCTGCTATACTCTGTCCTTAACACCTCTCTTATCTACTATCACTCTCAATATCCTCACACATCTACCATAGAACCCCTCTTAACCTCTCCTATATCTCTCACCATCTCTTGTACACTCACCCCTATTCCATCTCTAACCATCTCTCCTCACACACTTATAAAACTTTCCCCTCTCTACCCCACTCCTGTCTACTCACCCTGTCCAGTTCTTTGTACTGCTTGACTTATATTCACCTCCCACTATGCCTTTAGGTACACTTCTCCATCACCATCTCTTATTTCTTTATTGCCCACAAGGGGCTAAACATAGAGGGGACAAACAAGGAGAGACAAAGGGATTAAGTCGACTACATCGACCCTCAGTACATAACTGGTACTTAATTTATCAACTCCGAAAGGATGAAAGGAAAAGTCGACCTCAGCGGAATTTGAACTCAGAACGTAACGGCAGACGAAATACCGCTAAGCATTTTGCCCGGCATGCTAACGTTTCTGCTAGCTCCATCACCATTTCTGTCTGTCTGTCTGTCTGTCTCTCGTTTCTAGTTGGAGTAGCCATGTATCTCCACTGCAGCAAAATACTATCTCTATCCCTCTTATAATTTAACCTCTCATCAACTGGCACAAAGCCACTTCCCTCAGTACTGTTCCCTCTCCCAGTTTATCTAGGAGTCTTTGTCTTGCAAGTTGCTTAGTGACTCTGTTGGCACTAGTGCCATGTAAAAAGCACCCAGCATCCTCTGTAAAGTGGTTGACATTAGGAAAGGCATCCTGCCATGGAAACCATGCCAAAGCAGACAGTAGGGATTGCTGTAGTCATTTGGCTTCCCTGCTCCTGTCAAACTGTCCAACTCATACCAGCATGGAAAACGGATGTTAAACAATGATGATGCTATATGCAAGGTTTTCCTCTCAAATTTGACATTGTCAACCTCAACCTAGTGAGTGTCACCCTTGAATTTGTCACATTCTCAGTCTCAATTTTGTTAATGTCAATCTCAGTTATGTTGTTGTTAACATCAATTTCATCATTGTCCACTTAAATCTTGTCACTGTAGGACAGAGCAAATTGTTTTTACAAGCAGGATTACAAGTTTTGTATAATAAAAATTGTCAGCAGAAGACACTTGCTCGAGGTGTTGTGCAGTAGGATAGAAACCCAAACCATGTAGCTGCAAAATGAGCTTTGCTTTTAGGAAGGGCATCCAGCTGTAGAAGCATTGCCAGAGCAGACTGGAGCCTGGTGCAGCCTACTGGCCTGCCAGTCCTCAGTCAAACCGTCCAACCCATGCCAGCATGGAAAGCGAATGTTAAACGATGATGATGATGATGAAACTCACAATAAATAAACCATTGTTTATTCATGAATACAGTGTACTTACATCTATGTGTATGTCACTGTGTAGTTGTGTGTATAACTGTGTATGTCGTCTGTATCGCTGTGTGTATGCTGTCTGCAGAGCTGTGTGTGTGTGTGTGAGCATTGTTTATATAATTGTATGTCTTAGTAGTCTGTTTTTGTATATGAATGTATGTTGTTTATATACCTGGTTTTGTGTGTCTGAGATTGTAGTTGTTTGCTTCTATGTGTGTGTGTGTGTGTTTGTGTTTCTGTGTATCCTGTCTAGCTGTGTGCATGTCTATGTGGTTATGTGTATATCTTTTTGTGTAGTGAGGCTCCCTTTGTCTTTTGTAGCTCTTTGTGTGTGTGTGTGGGTGTGTGTGCATGCGCGCTTCCACACCAACTTATCTGTGTCTGGAATCTGTATAGGCTATGTGTTAGGATGTCACTGTAACCCCATTGTATGTGACTTACTGTACCTTATGTTTTGTATTAGGATTTCTCAGTAGAGCCAATACCTTCTTTTATCTGCCTCTTCCTATCAGGAGAACCTCTACAATCAGTGGTGACACACTACATCTCCTGTCTCTCCCCACCTTTCCTTCTGCTGTCTCCTCCTCCTCTTCCTCATTTTCCTGCTTCTTAGTTCTCTTCCAAGTCTTCTAGCATACATATCAAACTAGACTGATCATGTTAAGACTTCCCACTCCACTCTGTTTGCTACTTCTGTTTTGGGTTTGTCCCAGAGCCCCCTTACACTAATGAATCAAATGTGTTATGAACACATATTCGTCTGAAAGGAGTTGTTCTCCTTGACGAAATACAACAGTGATCAGCGTAGTCACTTTTGAATCTGTTGGAATGTATTACTAGTGAATATACAAGTCATCATTCTTTCTATCTCTTTAGTTGAAATTAAGCATTAATTCTTTTTTAAATTTTTTATTCTGTTTAACAGAACAAAATAGGGGGAAAGTTAGTGAATCAATAGCCTTATATTGACTAGAAGCATTAACCCTTTAGCATTTAAACTGGCCATATCTGGCCCAAATAATATACCTGTTTTATGTTCAAACTGTCCACATTTGGTGTCTCACAGCAACTTTTAATAACATTCTAAAAATAAGTGATCATATCGTCGAAATCTTGAACTCAAAACAATATGGATAGATAAGGATTACATTTGATAGAATAATCTGAATGCTAAAGGATTAAGTGTGGTGCCCCAGCACAGCCACAGTCTGAAAACTTAAACACATCTTTTGATACCAACCTAGCTGAAACTGCCCCTAGCTCTGTAGTTCAAATGTCTTATTTTCATAAGTTTTGAATTAAATTCTTCCACCAAACCTTAGTCATAATTTATGTTCCTAACACTAGCTTAATGATAACCAAGTTATTTTACTAAATTCTTTATGATTAAAATAATTGAAAGAAACATGGAGCATCTCAAAATAAACACAGTAACGAAAGGGTTAAAGACAAAGACATTTCAATGAGAAAAATAGAAGAATAAGCATTTGATGCATGTAGTAGAGAAGAGTTTGATGCATTTGATGCATGTAGTAGTAGAGTTGTTTATTCTTTGAATTTAATAATTGGCTGACTGTCAGAATTTCTCTATGCAGTTGACCTAGTTCTCAGAGTTGAAATAGTTAAAAAATTAAAGGAATATCTAGAAGCCTGAAGATCAATTTAACAGAGATGGTTGTTAGTAAGAAGGGGAACAAAATATAATTATCATCACGGAAGTGGCTATGCTCAGTATGCAGATATCATACACTAAATCATGTATCTGAACACTCAGTACAAAACAATTAGTACACAAAATGTGCATTAGGGTATCAAGCAGACTGACAGAAAAGGATTTCATATTTAGATGCACAGAAATAGTTAGCAATAAGAACCCTGCCTAATTAATTATGGTTATAACTAGTTAACTTCTGTTACCTTGATTGACCTAATCAGCTGTTGAGTTTGGTGTTGCAGATGTACAGTAGCCAGAATAAAAATGGGGGTGGAAAAATTTCAAGGAGACTATCGTTTTTGTTGGTAACAAAGGGGCTGTCTCTATGAAGGAAAAGCAGACTATAAGACTTGGGTACAAAATTCACTGTTGTAATGTTATGTAGTGAGAAATGGGCACTGAATGTGAAGAATGCACAAAGGCTGATAAAAATGTGGAAGCAATCTTTGCTGGATGTGTAATGTCAGCATAAAATGATGCAGCTTAATGGTGGTGAGAGGAAACCTGGTATTTGAAGTAGTGCACAATAGGAGGATGTGATGCAAAAGAAGAAATGATAGTTGAATGAAAAAGTGTCAAATGATGCAAGAAGAAGGAAACTGAAGGGGACAACTGTAGGAGACATGAGCAGTAAGAGCCAATCTATGGATGCTGGATTTTACAGAGATGATGATGTAAGACTAGAATGAGAGAAGATTAGACTATATTGAAGCCTGCCAGTGACACATAAAAAGGCACCTGTGCCAGTGACACATAAAAGGCACCCATGCCTGTGACATGTAAGGGACACCCAGTACACTCTGTGTAGTGGTTAGCGTTAGGCAGCAATCCAGGCGTAGACTCCAAGCCAAAACAGACTTGAGCCTGGTGCAGCCCTCTAGCTTACCCAATCAATCCGTCTAACCCATGCCAGCATGGAAAATGGATGCTGAATGATGAGGATGATGATCCTCCCAATTAAAGCATTGAACAAAATTTGTTCTGACTCCTTACATTTTGCATTCAAATCCTACCAAGGTTAATTTTGCCTTTTGTACTTCAGAATTGTTAAACTAAAGAACCAGTTGGTATAACTGGTTGACCCCACCCCCTTCCCTTCAAAATTCCTAACCTTGTGCCAAAATTTGAAAGAATATTTTCACCAGAGACTGGGTTTTAGAATTAAAACATTGTTAAAAGGCCATCCCATCTTTCACTGTTGCTTTATATTCAGTTACTACCTACCAAGATCCCATTTTTTAACCATATTTATTCATGTGTAAGTCACACTATTTTATATTTGACTTAGCTAAAAAAAAATCTGGGTTGTGACTTATACAAGGGGTGAAGCTAAAACTGTGAAGGGGAAAATGTTTTTACTAAGATTTAACAATAAATTAGGGGTCTGACTTACACATGAATGCCATACATGTAAATATGGTAAATGTTCCTTAATATATATTTTTTATTAGAATATAGATATCTTCTGCATGATATATCTAACCAATCATTTCAACTATCTAATTATATAGTATTTTGAAAATAAGAATTTCATTTGTAACTACATGTGATGTTTATCTCCCTTTTCTGTAAATCAAAATATTTGTTGCTATTTTGTCAGTTTAGTTTCTGCAGCTCTGCATGTGTGTGTGTGTGTGTGTGTGTGTGTGGTCTGCCTGTCCATTCATCTATTTGTCTGCACACTATCTATTCTTCTATCCATTTATCTATCCATCTTTCTGTCTAGCTATTCTTTGTCTCCCTATCTATTCTTCTACCCATCTATCTATTCCTCTGTCTGTTTCTATTCTTTTGTCTGTCTATCTATCTGTCTGTCTATTTATTCCTGTATCTGTCTATCTATTCCTCTCTCTCTCTCTCTCTCTCTCTCTCTCTATCTATCTATCTATCTATCTATCTATCTATCTATCTGTCTTTTCATTTGTCTGTCTATCTATTCATCTATCTGTCTAGCTATCAATTCATTCATTCATTTATCTAGCAGCTACTACTACCTCTTTCCCAACTATTTACTGTTTTGCTTAAATAAAGAAGACAATTTATCATGGTTCATTCCAATTATGTTTCAATTGAAATACATGACTAATTCTTCACTAGACTCAATATAGCATTTACAGTAAAGACACTTCATTACAGAATAATTCAGCTTGTATTTTGGTTTTACTGTTTCTTTTTCGGTCTTTTCCTAATTTATTTATTCATTTATTTTTTTATTTATTGAGGGCTTGGTCATTTGGTTTTGTTAATTTCCTGTTTATTAAAACCTACTTTTCTGATGGATTAGCAATACTTGGCTTTGTTTGTGTGTGTGTGTATCTCTCTCTTTCTCTCTCTCTCTCTCTCTCTCTCTCTCTCTCTCTCTCCACACACATATATATATATATATTGGTGTGGAATAATATATAAAAATTAGGAATTAGTAATTATTCACCAATATATATAGTCAATAACAGTGCATGTTTACTTTCTGACTTTTTAATTCATGATCGTTACATATATATATGTGCGTGTGTATTGATATATATATGTACGTGTGTATTGATATATATGCATATATGTGTACATATATATATATGTGTCCACATAAATATATATATATATACACACACATTGTTGATATGTATTTTCTCCAACTGCAGAGGGATTCAAGAGGAATTTGAACTTGAATAGCAAGGAACATATTTAATACTATAGTCTATCTTTTTGTTGGTACACGCAGCCTTTGGTAGTTTCTGATTTAGGCACAAAGCTACCAATTATGAAGGGTTAATCAATTCAGTCCAGTTGGATGAAAGGTAAAATTGGCCTTAGATGGATTTGAACTCAGAATATGAAGAGCTTGAGAGAATGCTAGGATGTATTGAGATGGAAGTATTTCTTAAACTCTTAGTTTTTAAACCAGCCATATCTGGCCAAAATATTCTACCTGTTTTATGTTCAAACTGGCCAGATCTGACTTCTCATACTTATCTTACAATGCCATTTTAAAAATGAAAGAAAATAACATCTCAAAGCTACAAGACAATGTATGATTAATTCAAAATGATGTGAATAAATAAGCATTACATTTGACAGAGTAATGTGAATGCTAAATAGTTTAGTTATATAATTTTAGCTATTTATTTATGTATTTTATTTATTCCTCATTCTTTTGGGTTAATAAACCCCATACTCCTTAAATTATAAATTCTCCTCTTTATCAGTTCTTGATTGAAGAATATAACTGTTTCAGAAAGTTCTGACATTATACCACTGTTGAATAGTAGTTCCAAACATCAGTGATATTACTATAAAGTATTCAGGCTTTGAGGCCCATAATGGAGCCATTTGTTCCCTTCGCCTCTCTGCTATATCTGCTTATTTTTCTGTCATTCAAGAAGACACCTCATCCAGCCAGAGTTTATTATATGAACCTCCACTCCTCTGTAAGCTCTAATTATATCCCTCTACAACTACTTGGCTTGGTTAAGGATGGTCTTTCTTTTCATTTCACTCTATTATATCTTTTTTGATCTTTTAAGATCCAAATTTTTTCTCGATTTTGGTTCTTCCTTCCTATAAATATCTGTCATTTTGTTGCTGATCTCAGAAATTGCATTTTTGTGTGTCATTCCCATAATTTTGTTCAGTTGTTATTCGTGGAGAAAAAAAATTTCCTTAGTCATCAAAATTATATAATTATAATTAGCTTTTACTTTGTCAGAGTATAACTCGGTGATTATTGCATGGTTTGAACTCATAATCTTATGATCAGTAATGAAGTACTTTACTTCCTCTCACAACCACCACGCTTTTCATTTCTCTCATTTGAGAATTTTTCATTTATTTTTTAATATTGATATTACAATGGTAAACTGAACATGTCTTCAAGTTTAATAGCAATATTGTTTATGTGTGTCTTTAGCAGAGTTCACTTTGTTGTATGCATTTCGGCCAAGTCTCCTCTGTGTAGATGACTTCCTCCTATCCCTTGCATAAGCCATACAAGGGTCATGTGTATGTTATCTTTCTTCCTCTGAATGACTTGCAGAAGTCCTTTCATTGACTCGCAGACAACATTCCTTTTAATTAACAAATTACAGCGGGTGAGCATCTCAGGAAAGAAAGGAAGAGCTGTTCATACTTTCAGGTTTTCAGTTAAATTACTTCCTAAAGGATTGTATTAGTTTAAGTTATAATTTTGACAATAATTTTGGTTGGTTAGTTAGATGTATGCATGTAAAAATATATATATATATATATATACAATATATGAGTATATGCATATATATATACATGTATGTACATACCTTCATCTACATGTGCATATAGATACATATCTGGGTACATGACGTTGCAAATAAACATAGACAAAATGATAAACAAGGTACAAAAAACAAGCAGGCCACATAGAGAACATATCCTTCATCAGCTGCCACCATTAAAACACTGGCATTTCAAAGAGTTAGGAGGATCCACTATGCTTGGCAGTCCTAAAAATAGTAGTTATGGTTGCTATTTCTAATGTTGACCCGAGGGTCATCTAATTGACCCCTACCCCATCCCATACCCCAGTACTTATTTTCTGCCTTTCTCACCTCTTTCTCAAGGGATTTGAATTCAGAATGTTGTGAGGCGTAACTAAATACCTCAAAGTTATGAATCTGATGTATTACATTGCATACATGCATGTGGTGGATGGTGGCTTTTTGGTATCTATTTCTAGCAGGTCATGTAATCATGTAGAGACTTTGTGGTGAGGGTAGTGTTGTTTTTGTTAAGCCCTTGGTTAGTTTCACTTGAGCAGACCTATGATCAGAGGCGTTTCAGCTGGACTCATCTAATATATAATGTATTTAGGACTGCATTGTCCAGTGTGTCCTTCTTTTATCAAGATACGAACATATGATTTAAAGAAGATCTGCATGAACAGTACATAGAATATGCACAGGAAGTGAACTGTGAATAAGTCTTTAAAAAAAATGGTGGATGGTGGGCATCAGGTGTATTGTTGGCAAATTTCAGGAAGCATGGAAGTTTCGAAGGATGTAGTGTCCCGGCAGGTAAGAAATGATGCAGGTATTTTATTCCATGCTTCAGCAATTCTGAGTGTACTAAAATGTTTGCAATTAAGCAAATTATTTTATAAATGCCCTTTAGACGAGATTAATTTGCTTTTGGACTAGAGAAAAAAATCATTAGAAAAGAGGAATCATCTTCTGCAGCATTTTATGTCTGTGTTTTGATTCAGGCTTGGGTTGGATGTTTTTTCTTAGGCAGTGTTTTATAGCCCTTCCTGTCACCAGTCCTTTTAGTCCCTTATGAATACAGTGTAGCTATTCGACAATTTGAGTACATATAGTTCACTAGGAACCGGTAGACTAATTGCTTGTGATTTCTTGTAATCTTTTACGTTCTGAGGTCAACTTTGTGGTTTCAATTTTATATGACATCAGATATGTTCTAGACAAGTGTAGGTAGTCATTTGAATTGGCCATGCTCTTCTCCGTTTTTCTATCACAGTTAGTAAACAATAAGCGTTATTGGTTACAGGTTTCCAGTGGGCCAATCACTGGGTCCCTGTATTTCTGATGGTGAGAGTGAAAAAGCAAATTATTGTAAAGTTTAAATCTCTCAGCAATATACACTGTCAAAATATATATTTTCATTCACTCACTCACTCTCTCTTTCTCTTTCTCTGTTTGTCTCTCTCTCTGTCTCTCTCTGTCTCTCACACACACAAAGGCTTTCTGTCTGCCAAATTCTATGCATTAATCAACCTATTCATTGTAAAAGACAGTTGTCCAAGGTGCTATTCATTGGAGACAAACACAAAGCTACATGTCATCATGAACTGGAAACTACAATCCAGTTCTCACACCACTTATTTAGAAAATCAATAGAAAAAAAGACAAGGGTCATTTCTAGATAGGGTGTCACTATTAAGAGATATTTATTTTCTTATTCACATCGCCCTAATTATAAACAGAAGGTTTTAATTCATTTTCATTTGCCAAATTCTTGTAATTTCTTATAATGAAATTTATAAAGGGTTACAGTGTATGACAATTTTCATCATAAGTGATGCACTAAGCCAAATTCTAAATTATTAGTTATTATCATTTACTATTTAGCCATTGAAAATTACCAGGATAAAACTAGCTGTGCAAAACCTTTAGATATAGATTTCAAATAGTAGTTCACACATATAGCTTGTTTGATATGTAGATTTGTAGGCCATCAATACAAGTGATCAATACCAAATAGTTTATAGGCAATAATGCATGTTTCTGTGGCTACACACAGGTTCTTCATATACTATAGATTAAACTATTTTGTGTTAGTATCAAATCTTTAAAATTCCTTCTCAAATCATCCAAACGACTACAAGGAGTCTCGGCATTTAGGATTATTGTTTGTAAGACAAGGAAAAATAAATTTGAAAGACTGAAAGTAGAGTTAGCATAATTTGCGCAAATATTCTGGCAGGAATTACTCTAAGAACACCCATGCCTTGAGTTCTAATAAAATAAAAAAGAAGGTAAAGACCCCCTTCAGTCATGAATGACCATGGCATTGCACCTAGAAAGTGCCTCTCCAGGCACAAGTCCAAGCAAGGTTGTTTTATGAAAGACCAGTTGTCATCCATGCATACTAGCCTTCCCTCTCCACACCACTGATGTTATCCAAGGGAAAGGCAAAGGCTGATACAGTTTCGCACCAGTGATGTCACAACTCATTTCTACAGTTGAGTGAACTGAAGCAACGTGAAATAAAGTGTCTTTATTCCAATAACTAAAAGTACAACTGAAGAGATTTTAAACATAGAAATATGGCAATAAAATTAAAACAGTAGAAAACATTTGGTGTCAGGCGAAAAAGAAAAATTAATCAGAAACTAGATAGATCATGAGATGCAGGTACATTTATGAGATGTGGAGGGTAGAATTCATAGACCATCAGGTAAGGACAAAAATTCAGCATTTGGTGGTTAAGACCCCTTTATATTTTGAATTCCTGAAGAACTTGATTTTACCTTTTATCTTTCTAACATTAATAAAGTAAGTGAGCATTGCCTACCGTTACCAACGTCGCCTTACTAGCACTTGTGCTGGCAGCACGTGAAAAGACATTCGAGCGAGGTAGTTGCCAGTGCCGCTGGACTGGCTTCTGTGCAGGTGGCATGTAAAAAACACCATTTGAGCGTGGCCGTTGCCAGTACCACCTGACTGGCCTTTGTGCCAGTGGCACGTAAAAGCACCCACTATACTCTCAGAGTGATTGGTGTTAGGAAGTCATCCAGCTGTAGAAACTCTGCCAGATCAGATTGGAGCCTGGTGCAGCCATCTGGTTCGCCAGTCCTCAGTCAAATCGTCCAACCCATGCCAGCATGGAAAGCAGACGTTAAACATGACGAGGATGATGATGATGATGAAGTAGTAGTAGTAGTAGTAGTAGTAGTAGTAGTAGTTTGGCAAATGACCTAATCTGAGGTTGTGTGTTTGAACTTAAGCAATTACATTGCAGAAGAGCTAAAGGTAGTGGGCTGACAGAATTGTTAGCATACTGGGCAGAATGCTTAGCAGCATTTTGTCTGAGTTCAAATTCTGCCAAGGTTAACTTTGCATTTCATCCTTCCAGAGTCAATGAAATAAGTACCAGTTAAGTACTGAGAATGATGTAATCGACTGGCCCACTTCCCCCAAAATTTCAGGTTTTGTGCCTATAATAGAAAGGATTATAGAAGAGCCATTTTAGCTATTTAAGTACATAAAACTACTGAAAAACTGCTATTTACTTTCATTTGTTTACAGTATAATAATTTTTATAGTCCTTAATATATGTTTATTCATCTTTACTTTCATATCATGTCACTGGCTACTGAGTTATTTCTCTTGGCTTATTTTTTGTTATGTGTGTGTGTGTGTGTGTGTGTGAAAATCTCAGTTACATGCACAAACATATACATATATATAGAACTAGTTGATTCTGCTATTGATGTACATCTTCAGTTAATATTTAACCTTTTCAAATATATTGTACATTCTGAAGTAAATTCCAGAGTTTTAGTATCTTCTCTATTACATTTCACCAAAAAGGAAGTCAGACTAACTTCAAAAGTCTAACATTTCATGTGTATTTTTTTCCCTCCTACCCCTTTTTTCTTTTTATCCTTTCTTATTTTCTTCTCTCTTTCCATTTCTACATATTCAACCTCAATGACTATGACTCATTTCTTCAGTTCTCTGAAAGAAACTTTTACTGTGTTCTATAAACCTGACTTGAAATAATCACCAGCTGTTATTTCTGCCCCCTCTCTATGTTTTCCTTTTTTTTTTCTCTCCTTTTCTGTTTTTTATGTTCCTTTTAAATATCATTTCACTTCTTGTGTGTGTGTGAATATATATATATATATCTATAATTGTTATGCTTGTGAGAAAGACAATTCTTTTATATTTTACCTTTTACTTGTTTCACTCACTGGACTGTAGCCATGCTGCGGTACCGCCTTGAAGAATTTTAGTCACATGAATTTACCCCCAGTACTTACTTTTTTTTAAAGTTTCTTACTTATTTTATTTGTCTCTTTTACCAAGCCACTAAGTTACAGGGAATCTGTTTAACTAAGTGATAAACTCCATATATCGAGTACACACTTCCTCTTCCTTGGACGATCTGCTGTTTGAATGTATCTATATATATATGTGTGTGAATGTATAACAGAGTGTTTGTACACATACACATCACTGCACACACTCATTTAGTGATAAGTCTGACATAAAATATCTCTTCAAACTAAATATTATTTTACTGCTACTATCACTGTGTTGTATAAATTTCCACAAGCTATAACATCCTTTCAGTGTTATGTGTCTGCAGCTTAGCTGTAAACTGATCTGCTTAACAATGGAAGTGTCTTTTTTATTGGTTGTTAAGAGGTTTTGACATGAAACTTTCTTCACAAGAATTAGAAACAAAAAAAGGGAAATTTTAACAAACACTTTGTCTATTTTCTTCATGTTTTTATTCATTAGACTGTGGTCATATTGGGGCAGTACATTTAAGTAGATAACCAATCATAGTTGACCACAGTTCTCATCAACTGGTATTTAACAAGAAAACCAACTCAGAGATAATACATGTATAGGTGTCTCTATGTGCACGCACACAAACACACACACACACACACACACACACATACATGTATATATACAAGGGTAATAAGATCCAAGGATCTCAGTGTAGGAAGTTTATAAGCTTCAAGCAGTGCATGGCAGGTATAAAGAACAAAAAATGGACAGTGTACAATAAGGAACAATTCACCACATAGGTGAGTTAACTTGGAAATTTCAAGTGACAATATAACTTTCATTTAATGATTAATTAAGGTAATCTCTGCCTGAGGATTAGATAAGTTGAATACCCCTCATTGCATTACTATTACATCAAAGATTCAATCTGCTAAGAAATATATGTAGTGTGCATTTTACCAGTTCCACTTCCTCAATTTGTATAGGTCCTTCAGAGTCCTGGAAAGGTGATATGTAATATTGCTTGCCAGTCACGTCTGGCAACTAAGAGACAATGGGATCCTATACTCGATCACATGGAAAATCCTCGGAAACCCAGGCCCCTACATCAACAGGATGAAGCGTTGTAAGTTATGCATAGCTGAACACGCGAGTATCCTAAAAGACCCGCTTGAACCCGGGATCATCCTTAACTCCAGAACGGAGATTTTCGAGCCATGTTTAAATTTTAGGAAATTCCTGCTAGTGTTTTGGAATCTACAAGATGGTGGCACAGCTGGAAGTCGATAGCTAATGGCAAAGGGAGATAATCCCCCATTGTTTACTTTTGTAGCTTTTCGGAAACCACAAGATGGCAGCATAACCAGAAGTCGACAGCTAGTGGCAAAGGGAGATAATCCCCTATTGCTTACCTTCGTAGTGAGGCTTTCTCCCTCCATATTTTGAAGAGGTCTTGGGCCAACAAGTTTTGGGGTCTGACGATATGCCATAAAGCTAAACCCTTTATGGATGGGAAACTCAGGGTAATCCCATAAACTGACCTATATATATTTTCTCTCATTTTTGTCATTAGATGCAGCCATGCTGGGGCATTGCCTTGACGGCTTTAGTCAAATAAATTGGCACCAATACTCAGTTTTTAAGTCAGGTACTTTTCTATCAGACTCTTTTTGCTGAACTGGTAAGTTATCAGGACTTAAACAAACCAACACTGGTTGTCAAACATTAGGTAGGAGGTCAAATACACAGATGTGCATGTACACACATGTATGCATACATCATCATCATCATCATCATCATTTAACGACCATGTTTGCATGAATTAGAATTTGTTAAGGCAATTTTTTTTATGGTTGGGTGACTTTTCTTCACCAACCCTCACCTGTTTCCTTACATGCATACACATAATGGGCTTCCATGCAGTTTCTGTGTGTAGCAAATTCACTCACAAGGATATTTAACCTGGGGCTAGAATAGAAGACACTTATGAAGATGTTATGCAGTGGGACTGAACCTCAAACCAGATGGACGCAAAGTAAATTGCTTAACCACACAGCCATGCCTGTTTTATATGATACTAGACTTCCCATGACCTGTTGGGTCACTGGAGAAGTCCGAGTCTTTCAGCAACAGAGTTTTGTTTCGTGTTTTTTTTTTTGTCTTTTTTTTTTTCTTTTTCATATTATTTCGCATGCTTTCAACAAATGTGACATCGAAATCAGGCATAAATGACTCCTTTCTCCAGAAAAGGAAAAATTTGGCTGCTATTTCTTGCACGCCCTGCTACCACGTAACAGGTATTTCGGGTCCTTTATCACAAATAGCTGTTACATGGTGGTAGGGCTTGCTAGAAATAGCAGCCAAATCTTTGGCGGTGAGATATGTTGAATGCACTCAAAAGAAACCTATGGAAAAAGACCATTTCATGCCAAGGTTACAAATGGGCCTTTTACGAAATATTTACTGTATTTCTAAAGTCATTTTCACTTCAGAATATTTTGCCTGTCATGATGTGTCTAATGGAAAGGCTAGAGTTTCTTCCCTTTCAGGGTGTAGTTATATTTAGAGTATTTTCCCATTATGCACTGTTTTGGGTATTTATACCCCAAAACACAGAATATCAATAACTAATGGTCCAATTTATGCAAAACTTGTTTTATTCCATTCATATTCACATTTCAGGGGCACTCTACTTTCAAAGTATTTTCCCATTATGCACCAGTTTGGCTATGTAACATTGCAAGCAAGCAAGATTGAAATTCACTTTTAATAGTATATAGGTAGTGAACTGAAGAACCTTCAATTAGCTGTATATATCCTTGCAATTGAAAGACAAAAATTCCCTCTAGAGGTGTTTGAAATCTTTAAAAAAAAAAAGGAAGCAATGATGGGAGATAACTCCAATAATGCCTGCTAATCCATATTTACTGGAAAATAAAGACAATTTAGTTGGAGTGGTTCTTGCCTATAATGCTAACTAGTGGGAAAAAGCAATGGACAGTCAAGGCTCTGTCGGAATACATCAACATCTTGTGCCAAACTCTACCAGAGCCTTGATGATAAAATAAAAGTGGATATCTTGAAGGAAAGGAACACTGTGAGTGGTTTGTTATGTTGTTTTTAAAGTGTAGCACAACTGATTCTGTGAGAGAGAGAGAGAGAGAGAGAAAGAGAAAGAGAGAAAGGAATCAACCACCAATACCTAACTTCATCATTATCATTGTTTAACGTCCATGTCCCATACTGACACGGGTTGGACAATTTGACATGATCCAATGGGTCATAGGACTGCATTGTACTCCAGTGTCTGCTTTGGAATGGTTTCTGCAGCTGGATGCCCTTCCTAATGCCAGCTACTGTACTGGTTGCTTTTTTCATGCCACCAGCTCTATTGAGACTACCATGCAGATCACAAGATTGTTAACACCAGAAAGATCAAATACAGAGTTGGCTGCAACAGAATTTGAATACAGAATGTTTATAGTTGGAACAAACACCACAATGCATCTTTCTGGTGTTTTTCATCCTTCTGCTAATCAGCTGTCCTGAATAGAACATACACATCAAAAATATCTTGGGCAGTACACCAAATCTTACACATTTCAGTTCATTTAGCTGTCTGAAATATTCATCAGATCCTTTTTTTTTTAATCATTTTTGCCTGATGTAGTATATCTCCCTGTCCAGGGAGATATCTATTTATCTGTCAGTACTCAGTAAGAAATGGACATTTGCAGCAACTCCCTAAAGGCACAAAAGACCAAATAGATAAAACACAGTTTATGGTTAGATTTCTAGTCAAGAGCTGAAGTTGAAACCAATCCTTTGAAAATCTGTGCTCTATTCAATCAAATATTTGCTAGCCTTATAAAGTGTTATATTTTTCTTGTTTACTTAGAAATAATAGAGTAATAATCCAGATTAGGTGTGTTGTCTGTGGTTCAATATACTTCTCTCATTTACTTGTGAAGAAGAAAACACAGTGGTACTCCAGATAGGTGTGAAGTCTGGTTATTCTAACTGTAAAACTCAAGACAGTTATAATAACGTAAACGAAAAATCGAGACGTCTTGTGAACATTCTCTCGAGTTCCAGAACTTCGAATTCTATTAGCTAGTAATCTCCATAACAGAGTTGTTCAATTATCTGTTATCACTTCCCTTCCACCTTTGGACTTCACCCCTACCAGGACATCTTCTGTGCCTTTACTTCCCTCCTTCTCTATCAATAAGTGACTTCCATAGTTTCAAGTTAAATATTAACTAGTATTAACCCCAATCTGTTATCTCCTATTTTATCTTGGTAATGTCCCATTTAGCCATTTTTAGTTAGAGTTAATGCTATTCTGCATGAATTGCCTTGTAATTTGTAGAGGCTGTGTGTCCTCCATATCAATTTTTTTTTCTTTCATGATTTTTGTATCTAGTTGCCCTTCTTATCACCAAGTACTTTACAACATGGAATGGGTGCATTGTATCATGCCACCAGTAGAGAGATGTACTCTGCCAGGACTTTATGAGATTTTGTTCTATAGGTGGAGAAACATGAGTATCTTAACCCTTTGACATTTAGATTACTTTGTCAAATGCAATACTTATCTATTCACATTGTTTTCATGTAACCTTACTTTCTCTCACAGCTTTGAAATTTCAGTGATGTGATTCACTATCTTTAGAATAACAATGTAGGGTAGGTGTGAGAGGCCAGATTTGACCAGTTTGAGCATAAAGCAGGTAGAATATTTGGGCTGGATACAGCTGGTTTAAAAGCTAAAGGATTAAAATTTTAATTATTTTTATGTCAACAATTGAAAATTATGATCTAATCATTGTTAGTGTCAGTTTAGAATATTTTTTTTTTAGATTTAACTAAACACTTATAAACATTTTTCCTAATCTTACACAATCAAAATATGTAACTTTTTAATTAGGTGTGTAATCAGTTTATGCATTACAAACTCTTATGTTTATGTGTGTGTGTATGCATATCTGTATATATGTAAGTATATATAATATGTATGTATACACACACTGCTTTATATACTGAGTAGAATTTCTTCCATTTGTAAGATCTAACATATATATATATATAAAATTTGTAAACAGAGTTACAAACATGTTTAATAAATATATACCTAGCACTATTTAATTAATATGCACACACACACACACTTTTGTGGTATGCATGTATGTATGTCAGTGTTCAATCTTTCTGGACACATTGTCTGTACATCCCATTATGATCATCCTAAATTACTATTATTTTCAGAGCATTTATTCCTCTCATCAGATACTTTGTGTTTTCCTACAGCTATCATCCATTTCATGTAGGCATTATATACTTATTTTCACTTTTTTTTTTTTTTTACTTTGTAAATTCTTTTCATTATTGTGTTAGAAATTACTATCATCATCATCATCATCATCATCATCATCATCATCATCATCGTCATCATCATCATCATCATCATCATCATCATCATCATCATTATTATTATTTTTATTATATAAGGTGATGCTCTGGCAGAATTGTTAGTCTGTTGAGCAAAATACTTGGCAGTATTTCTTCCCATGCTTTAAGTTCTGAGTTCAAATCCCACCAGGGTCAAATTTATCTTTCACCCTTTTGGGTGGGGGTCAATAAAATATAGTACCTGCCAAGTATTTGGGTGGATGTAATCAACTTGCTCCTGCACTAAAAAATTCCTGGCCTTGTGCCAAAATTAGAAAGAATACTATGCCAGACAAAATGTTTAGCAGCATTCCTTTCAGCTTTACATTCTAAATTGAAATGTTGTTGAGGTCAACTTTGCTTTTTATTCTTTTAGCCTTTCAGGGTCAATAAATTAAGTCCCAGTGAACCACTGGGGCCTATGTGATCGACCAGTCCCCTCCCCATAAATTTCAGGCTTTGTGCCTTTAGTAGAAAGGATTATTATTATTATTATTATTATGATGATGATCATTATCATCATCATCATTATTACTAAGTCGGCGAGCTGAGAGAATCGTTAGCACACCAGACAAGATGCTTGGCAACATTTCATCCATTTTTACGTTCTGAGTTCAAATTCCACCAAGGTCAGCTTTGCCTTTCATCTTTTAGGGGTCAGTAAAATAAGGTACTAGTCAAGTACTGAGATTAATGTAACTGACTTGCTCATTTCCCCAAACTTGTTGGCCTTGTGCCTATAGTATAAAGAATTATTATTATTATTATTATCATTATTATTAAACTTGACAGTGGTTTGTCAGCATAAAGGGCCACTCTATGTATTTTACAATATTAAGTTATTTCCCTTTGCATTAAGGAGTTCTAATTATGTTGGGTTTCACGAATTAAATAATGATGCAATTAGTGTGGTCAGTTTAATCAACTGTCGCCCATCCTACGAAGCACTTGAAATTGTTTCTCTTTTTCCCGTCTTGCTGTAGGTTTAAAGTATTTTGACACGAGACAAAATAGAGCCTGGCCTTCCGCATGACTCATAATTTCATTAAATGCCTTTCTGTAATAAGCATAGCACATGTTTGTATGCACACTCAGAATAAACACACATTCACATGCTCGTGCATTGTGTCTAATATGAACATGCTCAACGTCTATTACATGCCACAATCATATGTACTCTTACAAACCCTCTCAAACATACACACACACACACACTTTAGGGATACACCTTCAATACACAAGTATTCCAGCATACACACCTTCACATAACACACACACACACACACACACACTCAACATATCAGCTGTTCCTATAGAATTACGTATCACACTTCCTTTCTCTGCTTATTAGCTAGTTGTGGACAATTATGTGTGTGTGTGTGTGTGTCTGTTAGTATGTGTGTATGTATTTTATGTGTGAGTATATGTATATGACAATGAGGGTTATGTAAATAAGGGTTACATATGTAATTCTTGTTTGCATGCTTGCATGCAGATACATATGTGTGTGTGTATGTGTGTGAGTACTTTTATTTAAAAACCATAAACCTATCAAGCTCTCATTTCTGTTGTTCTCCTTGCTCCCTCTGTTCTGATATATGCAATTGGTTGGTATTGTCTCTCTTCCCAAATCCTATCATCCCATCCTATCCCATCTCTACAGTTCTACAATGCTTTTTGTTGTCTGCAGAAAAAGAAGAAAAAAAATAGAAAAAAAGATGTTTTTTTCACATGCATACATATCATTAAAAATATCATAAATTGGGTACAGAGGGTAGTCTTTTCCTCCCACCTCAGAAAACAAATGTAAAAATACACATATTTACGTACATCTGTATGAACATAAATGCATGTTTGTGTATTGATAGAGAGACAGATATAACGATAAAATTTTGTGTATATATATATATACACAAAATTTTATATATATATATATATAAAGAAAAGGAGAGAAAGTGTTAAACAAAGCAGAAGAAATAGAACAAATAGGATCCTATACGTAAGAGTGTGTGTGTGTGTGTGTATAGATATATATATATTATATTCATCATCATCATTTATGACTCAAGGGCTGAGAGTTTTATGATTTGATAAATGCAATGCCCAAAACGCATGGCCTTTGAGTCACTTATGTAATTTTGCAGCCGATTAAATTGTTTGTTTGTTTGTGTGTATGTGTGTGTGTACACATAGAGTGGCTGCTTCTGCGTCTCTCTTTTTCTCTCTCTCTCTCTCTCTCTCCTCTCTCTCTCTCTCTCTCTCTCTCCCACCCACACACATACACATCAGTGTCAGTTGCGTCAACTTCTCAACTTCCTTCCTCTTTCTCTCTCTCTCTCTCTCTCTCTATTTCTACATTATGTCCACCACACAAGTGGCTGTATGAGCCGCCTGAATGTGGTGGACATTTGTTGCATGCACTGATGCTATCCAAAATCTCAAAGTTCCTCAGTGCTAACCGTCTTCATCAATTACCTTCCAGGCAGGGGGCAGCAGAAGTTCGAAAGCAGATCCATTCTCCAGCCATCACCAACGATGTACCTAAAAGTACCAGTGGAATAAACCTAGCTGTTGTGAGTATGCAATATTGTGTATGTTTACATATATTTATGACTGCGTGAAAGTATCTACATATAGGAGTGTGCTTGTATGTATTAATATGTATATGCGTATGCTTGTGCTGTAATTTTTGCTTCCCCATCATCATTGCCACTGCCAGAACTTCAAGTATCATTCAAACAACAAAGTAGAAAACAAACTTCACACACACACACACACACACACACACACACACACACACACACACACACACACACACACACACACACACTCTCTCATTCTTTCTTTCCTCATCCCCTATCATCTGTCATTTTTCTCTTTTGCTTTCTCTTCTATCACCTATTTCTTTTTATTTCTCTTGACTTTGTCTCCCTTCCTCTCTCCCTCTCATTGCACACACACACACACACACATACATGCATATATGCATAGAGGTGCATATGTATATACAAACGCACATAAACACACAGGCATTGTGTTTCTTTGACATTTACTTAATAATCAACATTTGTCTGTTTTTTGAAGGGACCTCATTTTCATCTAACTGCTAACTTCCACTTCTTTACTAAAGTTTATACAATTCAGCTTGTTTCATTTTAACACACACACACACACATACAGAAATACACACAGTATTTATATCTTCCCTTTGTCATCCAATGCATTTTACATAGATTTTTAACTTGTGGAGTATTGGTGTGATGTAAACTGCCATTGTATACATGCTTTGTTTATTATTACTTTCGAGCAGTGTTTCTCAACCATTTTTTTTTACGTATGTACCCCTTTGATTCCTATTTTATTTGCATGGACCCTCATAGCTATTTGATGTTAATAAAAAAAAAAAAAAATCCAGTTATATTTCTAGAATTAAATATTATTAGGAATTGTATAAAAATGATTATTAGAATATTTTGTGTATTGTAGAAGTATAACCAATTTATTGCAGATAGATGTTAACAACAGAATCATATATGGACTCTGGTTTAGAACCATTGCTTCACTGGCTTGAATGTCTCAACTCAAGTGTCAGACACATTATTTAAAAATATTCATATTGATGCATTGTTCCTACCCATGCCAGCATGGAAGGCAGACGTTAAACGGTGATGATCCATTTTGATGTAACTATGTATATGCTTATGTTCCCATGACCATTTTCTAAGACTTGTGAGAGAAAGGGAAATTATTCTCAGACTAGAGAAAGCGTTCATGGGCCAAGTGGCAGTGTTAACCTAAGCAATGAATCAAGTCTAAATTAAGTCTTCAGGCCAAATACATGAATGATCCCGCTTAATTAAGTCTTATGTCTTATGGCCAAATACATGATTGATCCCTCCTGCAAGCTTCTATGTAGAAAGCTTTGGTTAACCTTGTGGCTATTGTAGAGGACAAGTACTACCCAAAGTATCATACAGTGGTATCCAACCCAAAACCTCATAATTCTAAAGCAAATGTTTTAACCACACAGCCAAAGATGCATGTTGGTAAAACTACAAATGTAAAATAGTTATAAAAATAACTTCACATTATTGTATTTGATTGAGATTGTTATTGTTAATATCCTTATTGTCTGTTTGTCATGTGAATAATATATCTTTACATTGTTGTGGGACAAGTGACTAGCAGTCCAAAATTAGTTTCCCCTTTGTCACATTTGTCATTAGATATTTAATATCTGTCATTGTCTTCATCATCATCATCATGTCATCATTTTCAGGCATCTCTTTTAACACATACACATGCACACATACATGACATATAGATATGCATTTGTGTGTATGTATGTGTGCATACTTTCTATTGCATTAGGAATTGCATATTTTCCAAACTCAAATACTATATCTTCTAATCATTATTGCTCCAAAACCCATATCTGAATTTATTAATCTACAGGTCTGCAGAACTAAGGCAACCTGACTATATTGTTGTTTGGATCAGAGAAATGCTATAGTATCAGACAAAAATACCTTGTGTTGTTTGGTTCTATCCTTTAAAGTTTTGAGTTGAAATTCCTGCCCAAGTTGGTTATGCCTTTAAAGGTGGTGCTCCAGCATAACCACTGTCCAATGATTGAAACCAGTAAAAGAATTGATATGAATATGTAACATATATAAAGGATGACAACTGATTTATTACATACTTCAAGAGATCAAAAGAAAGAAATGTAACTTGAGTTATTAGATTATTGACCAAAAATGCCTTGTAGTTATTGTATTTTGAGTTTTTGAGGTATACTTAATCTACTACCTAGTGTAACACCATTGTCTGGCATCTTGGGTGCTTTTCGTAGAGTACACTTTGTTGCAAGCATTTGGACGAGGTCACAAGTCTCAGAGGGCCTGAGAAGATAAAAGGGTGCTGCTCTTCCTTCTTTGACTAAATAGTTAAAAGAAAAAAAGAAAACGAAAAAAGACTTACTGATGGAAGAAGAATGATGCTTCTATCAAATTTAGGTAGGACTGTTTGCTGTTAAACATTAGTATAATTGCCTATCCTGCTAGTAGAAAGTAAGTGGTTAATTATCTACTGGAGATAAAATAGTACAGGTAAAATAACAATAGCTATTTATTGTACCTACTTTGAGAAGATGGAATGGCAGATATTCTTTGATGAAATTGAGAATTCAGTCTCCCAGTAAGCAGTATATAAATATCTCAAGTCTTATTAATGAGCCTGCTAGTCTTTTCTGTTTCAAAATGCTGCCTACAGTGTTTGACAACAACCAAATTATTTGTTACATATTTCTTATTTTTAGCTTCATTCATTTAAACTTTTGACAGGCAATGTTTCAAGCATTTATTTTCTAAGTCCGTGCTAAATTTTAATGATGTTCTCTTGAGGACTTAATTTTTTTTTTTTTTTACCTGTCAGCTGCCACCCGGAGAATTAATAACGCCTGTTGAATTTGAAGATTTTGTGCTACAGCATCAAGATACTATTGACCGAGATCCCTTCCGAGATCTCTTACAATTTCCTGAAGATGACATTGAAATACAGCAAGTTCCCAGGATATGTCGAACCCTTACACCAGTTGTACCAGATGAGCCTGGGTATGTTACATACATCAACTTATGGGGGTATTTTTTTTTCTTTTTTTGACAGAGTATTCATATTCAAGTGTCACTCATTCTTCGTGTATTAGTTCTCTGATAAAGGGCCAAATAAAATTGATTAATGACAGATGGATGACAGAATTGGTAGTACATCAGACAAATACTGTGTAGTATTTGATTGTTTACATTCTGAGTTCAAACCCAATGCTGGACTTCTTTATTTTTTGTCTATCCTAAGTTGATAAAATAGGTGCCGAGTTAGAAGTCATACTTATGACAAAGAAAGGACTGAAATACTAAGGAAAGGCTATATGGACCCATCAGCCAACATACAGATTAGCAGGTGAACATACATATAGGTATTCAAGTAGAGACAAATAGACTGACAGGCAGGTATTAATGAGTTGGTTGAAAAATAAACATATAGTCAGATATATAAATAAATGGACAGATAGTTAAAAACTTTCAAAAGCACTTGCATTTTGTTGGAGAAAGAATTTAATTTGAAATTTCTAGTTAAAATAGATATTGTTGCTTTCTGATAGTCACAGGACAATGGTATATGAATCTGGAAAGACTGTCTACCTCTAGGCTTCATGTATCTCTTGTCTCTAGAATTGGTGACTGTCAGTTGGATTGGACCATCTTAGCATGTACTGATGGTGCTGTCTCTGAACCACACTCTATCAACTCTGGTGTGCCCCAAAGTTCTGTTATGTTCTTCACTCTCTTCTTCCTATAAATTAGTAGCCTACTTGCTGTCTCCTGTCATACATTCCAATCCTGTGCAGATGATATCGCTCTTCTTCATCATCATCGTCAACATTTAACATCTATATTCCATACTGGCATGGGTTGGATGGCTTCTCAGGAGCAGTTAAAGCCAGGGGCTGCACCAGGTTCCATAGTCTGTTTTGGCTTGATTTCTATGGCTGGATGCCCTTCCTAATGCCCATCACTCTGCAGTGTGTACTGAGTGCTTTTTACATGGCGCCAGTACCCACACCAATGCTTTTTATGCTCATATTCTTTCTTAATCTCCTACATCTTAGTGTCTTCTACAATCAATCCAAACATCTCACACCAACTATAGATCAAGTCCCTGAATAGAAACCTCAAAAACGTCTTCCAGTGAAGTGATATGAATCTCCAATCACTACACGTACCAAGAAAGCATTATTCCCACCCTCAACATGAACAGCAGAGAGCTAGAATTCTGTTGGCTACTTCAAATGCTTGGCCCCACTATCCTTGGATCTCTCCTAGTGATCGCACATTCTCAGCATAACAAAGACTACATCACAGAGCCTGGTCTTTCCTCTTCAGAGCCAGAAAATAATTCAGTGCCTATCAAATACTAACCTTCTGTGAAGCTCAGGTGCACCTAACAATGTCTGAGTGTGTGTGTGTGTGTGTGTGCGTGTACAGTAAAGGGTAAAGACTCCTTTCGGTCATGAATGATTATGGGATTGCACCTAGAAGGTTATCCTCCTAGGCACAAGTCCAGACAACATTGTTTATGGAAGACCAGCATTCGCCCATGTATACCAGCCTCTCTTCTCCATGTCACTGATGTTATCCAAGGGAAAGGCAAAGACCGATACAGCTTGTTGTGAGTGATATCACAATTCATTTCTATATACATGAGTGAACTGGAGCTACATAAAATAAAGTGTCTTGCTCAAGAACACAATATACAGCTCAGTCCAGGAATCGAACTCATTACCTCATGATTGTGAGTCTGATGCTCTAACCACTGAGCCATGCACTTCCACATTTGTGTACAGTATACCTTTCAAGATATTAGAATATGGCTGAAGTAGATTTAACTGCTGTATCTTGTAGATTATACTTTGTTGTTCATTTACTGCTGTTTGAATTGGTGCTGTAGGTTAGTTAATACATGAAATAGAAATGGATCGTGGATATTAAGCATGAATTAGTTTGGTCTGTCTTAAGAAGATCTGTCTTAAGAAGATCTGTCTTAAGAAGATCTGTCTTAAGAAGATCTGTCTTCAAAGAGAAATCAGCACATTGAAATTTACAGAAGGAAGTTATGTTGTCTGTTAAAAAGAACCAATATTAAAATGTTGCTAATAATAATGATAATGGTGGCTGCAAAGATAATAGTGGCGATGGCAGCAGTGGTGGTGGCGGCAGTGATTACAAGTCTCTCTCTATTTTGTCTCACTTTGTTGTGATCCCTTCCTACTGAGCCAAATGGTATTGTATGACTTCTACTTTGTTACAAGAATCAGTACAGGAAAGAGTTTCTCTCAAAGCACAGCTGGCTAATTAATTAACAATATAATCAGAGAAAAAAATTTTAAATAAGCTGTTTCTAAATGAATATGTATCACTGACCTTGGTAATGTCACCCGTTGTTTAGTCATTTCCATTATTCTTGAAATTGGAATCACATGTGTTTCATTTATTGAAATCGTCACATTAAATGAATTTCAATTCTATTTTTCTCCGTCTCTCCCTCTTCATCTCTCTCTCTTTCTCTCTCTCTCTCTCTCTTAGTAACTCTTTTTCTTTTTTCTCTCCAACAGAGCAGACACTGACCCACATGTTGTGGATTGTGTTCGACTTTACACATCGGATTATACCACAGTTGTACGCAAGTAAGCATTAACCCACTTTCTAGCTACATTCCGTTTAATTATTTCTTTTCTTTATTTATTCGCTTAAATTGGCAGAATCACAAGAGAGCTTTTGGCAAAATACCTTTTATTTAGTTTCAGCCCTTTCAATTTTGACAGTTCAAATCCCACATAGATCATCTTTACTTATCATCCTTCCTGGGTTGATAAAATAATGTACCAGTACTATTGATTTCGAATTTTGGCTCAAGGCCAGTAATTTCAGGCGTGGGGGTAAATCGATTACATTGACCCCAGTACTCAAGTGATACTTATTTTATCAATCATGAAAGAATGAAAGGCAAAGTCAACCTTGGTGGAATTTTGAACTTAGAACATAAAGACAGATGAAATGTTGCTAGGCATTTTGCCTGGCATGCTAACAATTTTGCCAGCTCACTGCCTCCTGCAACACAGTAATATTAACTACACCTCCCTAAGTTTTCTGGCCTTGTGCCTATATCAGAATTTTTTAATAGAAAGGTGGTGGATGACGGAATCAGTACCAAACTTGTATTTAATTATGATCTTTAATATTTTGAGGGAGTCTCTCCAAGTAGAGCTGTTACTTCACTGCAATGAGAGATCACTCCCTGGTCCACTATTGTTGAAAGCAATTCCTTTCAGAATTAACATAGTACTTAGTCAAAAGAAATTATCATTAGTGTTGCTAGTGGATTAATTAAATGACTTGTTTAGCTTCAATTTTTCAGCCTTGATTGAGCACATTTATGATCAGTGGTGATTTAACTGTGACCATATCAGTTTCTTTTTAATTTTTTTTCCTCCAAGAATAGTGTATCATCATTATCATTATTCAACCTCTGTTTCCCATACTGGCATGGAGCTGAGGACTGAACCAAGCTCCAGTGTCTGCTTTGGTATGATTTCTAATGTGTCTCTTTTAATATGAGAGATTTGGCTGTTATTTCTGGCAGACCTAGCAATCTCATTGAGCCTCTTTGAATGATCTACAATTCTCTCCTACAGAAACTGACCTTGTGACAAGTCAAAACAAATGCCTTATTATTCTCATTCAAATCCCATTTAAACTAACAGTACCACATCTCTAAACCAGTTCACTCAACTATACATTAGGGGGGAAGGTCTACTGGTCTAACAAACCTTTTTACTTTTAGCTAAGAAATAATGGTTTATGAGAGAAACTTTCAAGGCAAATACCACAATGTTTTAATAAAACATCCTTGTTTAATAGGATACAAAGATTGCTATCCAGTATTAATAATGTTTCCATCAGTAATATTTATTTTTTTAATAAGCCTGCTGGCTATTTGCAGTATCAGCAAGTGAAAGATTACTGTTATTCTATATATCATTAGCAGTGAGATTTGGACACCTGCCACTGAAGAAGTGCAGTTTGCTGAAATCATGTGATCTGGCAGTTCTGGCGCCCATAGCAGACAGTTCTCATCTGCTACAACATATGTCTGTACTCTTAGCACTATATGTCTATATGAGAGGATCTCTCAAGCTGAATACTACAATATTCAGCAGTCTAATTATACATCCATGTTTAGTTGGATATAAAGATTGCCAATAGTTTATAGTTCAAATCCAGTCTATTACCTTATGTACATTGAGACTAAGACACCTGATGATGATCAATGATGATTAAAAAAAAAAAAGGATAAAGTTCCTTTCTGAGTCATATAGACTCATAAGGTTGGTTTCTGGCTTTTGTGGGGCATATATTTACCCTCTTGGGTGGGACACCAGTCCATCGCAGGAATACTCAATTTTGCCAGTTTAGTGGACTGGAGCAACGTGAAATGGAGTGTTTTGTTCAAGAACACAACATATCGCCTAATCCAGGAATTGAAACAACAATCTTATAACCATGATTCTAACAGCCTAACCACTAAGCCATGTGTCTCCACCTTATCAGTGACAGAATTGATTGAAATGTAATGTAGGTCTAAATAATGAACAAAACCACTGTAACGATGATGTTAATAATCTAGAGTCTTGAAGGCCTACAACAAATTTACTGTTGTACTCAGTGTCAGCACTATAAGATACAAAGTATTTTGTTCATGTGCAGTGTTGAGTCTCAAATTCTCCCATAATGTGGTTTCACCAAAAATATAAATGTCTTTGATGCAGTTAACACTAGGAACATTATGATAGAATACATCACACCATTTCATTTTTAGTAATGATGATAGGGTGGTGGGGATAAAACTTTAAACATGGAAGTACTTGATAAACTAAGGATATGTTGTTGT
Organism: Octopus bimaculoides; assembly: GCF_001194135.2. Taxonomy (NCBI): domain Eukaryota; kingdom Metazoa; phylum Mollusca; class Cephalopoda; order Octopoda; family Octopodidae; genus Octopus; species Octopus bimaculoides. The sequence goes on along the minus strand of NC_068988.1, from coordinate 44,175,561 downwards.
TTAGCCCTAGGTTAGCCTTGATCAAGTTGATCTTTGATCAACAGCTTTCCACTCATGACCTCTCATTTGTATTAGTTTCAGAAATTGTATATATGTATCTTGGACTTCATTGTTCAATGTATTCTTTCTTGCTTAAGATTAAGATGAGATTTAGCTGCTATTTCTCTTAGATTGAGTGACCTCTTTGAGGTCTCTCTCTTTGACTCTAAGGTTAGTCACTGGAACTGGTTGTAGAGTGGGAATTTTTTTATAATTGTTTAGCCCTTGGTCAGCCTTGATTGAGCAGACTGGCCTATGATGAAAAGTATTCCAGACATAACCATGCCATTTTTTATTCATGCGTAGTGTATCTAGAACTTCATTGTTCAATGTCTGCTCACTCTTTCTAAGTTAAAAGGATGTAGTTTAAGATAGAATGGCTGCTTCCATACAGAGGCTCTAATGATCTGAAGTAAATTGTATGCTCTAAGATGAAGCATGGACTAATGTGTTAGAAGTAATACTACAGCAGAGAAGGCTTAGAAGAGGCTTTGTACCTAAAAGAGATTTTACAGCATGTATATTTGTAAATAAACATTTCTCTTAATAATATATACACAACCACTGTGACTCCTCCTCCTATTTCTTCATATAATAATGAAGTTACCTGACTGAAAGATTAGTCATTATTTTGTCATGCAGCACATGGATATAATTCTGTATTGTATAATATTTCCAGTAGGGTTAGCTCTCTACCCCTTTCTATCCTAAGCAGATTTTGTAACACAATTGTAAATCCTCATTTCATTTGATTTTGATTTTCTCTGTGTTTTGTTTATTTAAATTGTTAATACTTTCAGACAAGAGAAGTACAGTTTCAGTGTCTGTAACAAAGAGCGGCTTCCTGACAATGAAAACATTATTCAACAGGAATATGAGATTGATGTGGAAGATAGCCTGGTGGAACAGGACAAGGTGAGAATTTAGATTCTAGTACAGTCACGTGTAGATATATGGGGTGGGATGGAGGCAATAATTTCATTTTTTAGTTTTTAATAAATATGTATTTTATTTATATATTTAGTTACACACAGATCATATCCCTTGACTGATGATATATCACAGCAAAACATACACCAAGAAACAAAGACTCAACATTGTAAAGTCTCATCTTCTGTCTGAGATTTCAGCATAGTACTGCAGGTTTTGAGCACAGGCTTAACTCAGAACATCTGGGGTACTCATCACTGAGGAGACCAAATTAGGTCAAGATACCATTTCTGGTGATTCAGTGGTATTCTGAGCAAAGCCCTGTAGTTTTTAAGATGTTTCTATGAGACAAAATATTGCAGCTTGTACCATTTTATGTATACATTATTCACATTGATATTTAATCTTTAGCATGTAAGCAGGCCACAACCAACGCAAATATTTTACCTGTTTTATATTCAAATTGTCTGAATCTGACCTCTCACACTTACCATAGCATGTTATTATAGAAATAAATAATCACACGAATGAAATATTGAAGCTATGAGGTAATGCAGGATTAATTTGAAACAATGTGGATAAATGAACATCATAGTTGACAGAGTAATCGGAATGCTAATGACCTAAGGCTATTTCAATTACATGTTTAACAAAAATCAAATCTTAGCCTTAAGATACGGATGTCTATGGTTTGATTCCTGGTGTATTACAATATAATGCAACATGCAATTAGTCTCATGTAGTGCTGAATCTCTGAATCTTTACTGAATCCAATCTTACGATGCTTTGTCTTCTTTTGTGACATTTCAGGACAACACGCCAAAGCGTCAGTCAATGCAGATGAATGAAACTCCTCGTGGTAGTTGGGCCAGCAGTATATTTGATCTGAAGCAGTCCCAGGCTGATCGTCTGGTGGAACCAATTCTGGAACGGATCCCTGCCGAAGAGGTTGACCGCAACAACGAGTCTCAGCGTAAACAATGCAGACAAAACTCCCTTTTTAGTTTGTACCCATCACAAGATGAGGTCAGTACATGTTAGCTATGTCATCACTGTTTTATGTTTACACTACACGGATATGCTTAATGAGTGGTGTGTGTGTAGGCCACCCATGTGTATGTAATCACTACTTGTCATCAAAATTATTATTTGATGTCATGCTGCTGTGGCTTCTTATTGATATGCGTGTCCCTTCAAGTACCTTTGAGTCTATTTGTATATTGCATATATGTGTGTATAAATAACTTTGTGCATATGTAATTATGGGCGTGTGTGTGTAGTGGCTGTGTGGTAAGTAGCTTGCTTACCAACCACATGGTTCCGGGTTCAGTCCCACTGCGTGGCACCTTGGGCAAGTGTCTTCTACTATACCCTTGGGTCGACCAAAGCCTTATGAGTGGATTTGGTAGACGGAAACTGAAAGAAGCCTGTCGTATATATGTATACATGTATATATATATATGTGTGTGTTTGTGTGTCTGTGTTTGTCCCCCCACCAACGCTTGACAACCGATGCTGGTGTGTTTACGTCCCCGTAACTTAGCGGTTCGGCAAAAGAGACCGATAGAATAAGTATTAGGCTTCCAAAAAGAATAAGTCCTGGGGTCGATTTGCTCGACTATTAAGGCGGTGCTCCAGCATGGCCACAGTCAAATGACTGAAACAAGTAAAAGAGTAAAAGAGTAAAGAGTATATATTTCATCGTCGTCATCATCATTGTTTAATGTCTGTTTCCTATGCTGGCATGGTTTCAACAGATTGACAGGTGCTGGCAAGCCAAAGGGCCGTGCCAAACTCCATTGTCTGCTTTGACATGAATTCAACAATTGAATGTCCTTCCCAAAGCCAACTGCTTTACAGATTGTGTGTGTGCATGCGTGCTCATGTGTATGTATATGTATGGATATGCATGTAAATTATAAACTAATTGCTCAAACATTCATATAATATATATTAAGTGTTATCCATTTGTAATCAGTTTGTGAACAATACATTCATATATATATATGTGTGTGTGTGTGCATGTCATCATCATCACCATCGTCATTTAACATCTGCATTCCATGCTGACATGGGTTGAACGGTTTGACTGAAGACTTGCAAGCCAGAAGGTTGTACCAAGCTCCAATCTGATCTGGCAAGGTGTATGTATATATATATAAAATATACTTTTTTAGGCACTCACATACATATATGTTAATATTGGATTTGTTGGGTTTGTTAAATTATTTTGTATGTTTTATTGCTTAATACATTTAGACATATACATAACTGTGTAACAGCGTAGTTAACAAACATGAATATTCATATCCTTTAAATATTTTTAGTTTTGCAGAAAACAAATAATAACACTGTGGTTACAAATCAAGTAATTTTAGTTCACTATAAAGTGACACTTCCATAACTTATCTCACCTGCTTGTTGCTTCAGTTTTCAGACGGAGGTATAGCTTCCACCTGACTTATTAAATTTGGCATGGATATATATTGGTAATAACCACTGTGCTGTACAGTCACAGGTGTTAATCTGACAAATTTATTAGTATAAAATTAAGTGGAATGCATTGCAGCTTATTTATGAAAATTTTTGTATGTAGAATGCATAATTAATATTTGTTCAGTGTTGAAATACTGCAAAAAAAAAAAAAAGCACATTTGGATTATACTTCATTATCTTCTTATTCTGTTTTTAGGATGAACTCACTGCTAGAAGAATGATCCCAGAAATACCCCGAGAACATTTTGGGCACAGAATCCTAATCAAAGTTTTCCAAATGAAGTAATTCTTAAAAATATCTTTATCTTTATCTTTTATTGTTTCAATCATTGGACTGTGGCTATACTGGAATATCACATTGGTTAGCTTAGTCAAACAGATTGACTCCAGTGCTTGTTTTTAAGTCTGCTACGTATTCTGTCGGTCTCTTTTGCTAAACTGCCAAGTTATGGGGACTTAAACAAACCTGCATCATTTCTCAAATGGTGGTTGGGGGTGGGGACGGAGACATGCTCACACACATATATATTGCATGATGGGCTTTCACACAGCTTCCATCAGCTTCCATTTATCAAATTCACTCACAAGGTATTAGGCAGTGTAGATAATCAAAATCATTCCACCCATGACCTTCCTGTCTTTTGTGTAGACAGTGTTTTTGTTTTGTCTTTTATTAATATTAAAGACGTTTGTACAAATTCAAATGTTGCCAGAGTCAACTTTGCTTTTCAGGCTTCTGGAATCAATTAAATATACTGCCAGCCAAGTATTGGAGCTGATTTAATTGATTTTAATCCCCCTCCAAAATCTGTTATTGCTTTGATGGCACCGAGCTGGCAGAATCATTAGCACGTCGGGCAAAATGTTTAGTGACATTTCACCCATCTTTATCTTCTGAGTTCAAATTCCGCCATGGTCAACTTTGCTTTTCAACCTTTCAGGGTCAATAAAATAAGTACCAGTTGAGTGCTGAGTCAATGTAATTTAATCGATTTATCTCTGAAATTGCTGGCCTTGTGCCAAAATTTGAAATCAATATTAAGATTGTATAAGTATATCTTTCTTTGTAGCATCCACATGAATTTAACTGACTAAATTATACCTATGCCCTCTGGGTTTTTAATGTGTGTGTGTCCTCTAGTGGTGGATATAATTTTGATATATCCATAATTTTTGTTGTAAGGTATTTAACATACCAGTATTTGTCTATGTTATTCAAATACACACCATTGACTACTCTGAGTTATTTTTCTTAGCTGATTTTTATTTAACCAGGGGTTCTCAACCATTTTTTTTATCTATGGACCCCTTTGATTACTATTTTCTTCTTGGACATTTGATGTTTAAAAAAACTAGTTTTATAGAAATATCTTTCAAAATTCCTACTTTGTTTTTCACACATTAATTTGTGTAAGCTGAACTATGTAAAATGTTAGAGAAAGAAACCTTGCTGTTTCTTACAATAAATACCAATACATAAATCTAAAGCAAAATTTTTTTCAGAGGCCCTTAAAATACTATTGTGGACAATTTACTAATTTGTTGTGTGAACCCTGTCCCCCCACCAAATCTTATATGGACCCCAGTTGAAAACTGCTGGTTTAAATGAAGCAAATTACCTAGGCCATAACTGTTTGCTATTCTGTTTTGTACAAGTCTAAGTCCTTTGGCTGCTGCTGGAGATAAGGTCAGATAAATGCTGTGCTGATGAGGACTATCAAACCAGAAACATGTATCCACAACTGTCCTCTTATCTACAGGCAATAAGCCTGTCCCTTTCCTTAATGGTTGGTCAGTTTTGAAGAACTCTTGCATCATGCATGTATGTATATTCAGATCCCGGCAAAAAAATGTATACACACTTCAGGAAAGGAAAAACCTGCATAAATATTTAACTTGTATAATTACCTCTGTACATATAAATACCTCTTCCATTGTTTTATCAAGTTGTGATAACACTGAATAAATTGCAATAACACTGGATTAAATATTTTTACAGATTTTCCTTTCCTGAAGTGTGTATACATCTTTTTAGTGGACTCTGTTTGTATATGTTTGTGTGTATGTGTGTGTCAGATGTCTCACTTATGTGATGTATTTTTCTCTTTTCAGACTTGAACTTGATATTGAGCCTATTTTTGTATCTCTGGCACTTTATGATGCTAAAGAAAAGAAAAAGGTATTTCATCAGCATTCATATCATTGATATTTGTGTGTGTTGATATTTGTATACCTGCTTGCATGTGTTTTTGTATGTGCAAGCACGCACATGCATATTAATTAACCAAACCTTACAAAGAATCAGCAACTGTTCACTTCTGATGCATTCTCAAACTCTGAGAAACCTTTTTTTTTTTTAATCTTTCTGATTTATGCATTTACATGGCCATGCTGGTGCCATGTAAATGGCATCTGTAAGTTGTAGTCATGGTTGTTGATGGTACCATGTAAATGGTACCTGTGAATCATAGTTGTGGTCACTGCCTGTGCCATGTAAATATGTGCGTAAATTATAAACTAATAGCTCAAACATTCATATAATATATATTGTTATCCATTTGTAATCAGTTTGTGAACAATACATTCATATATATATATATTATATATATGTGTGTGTGTATGTGTGCGTGTCATCCTCATTGTCGTCATTTAACATCTGCATTCCATGCTGACATGGGTTGGACGGTTTGACTGAGGACTGGCAAGCCAGGAGGTTGTACCAAGCTCCAATCTGATCTGGCAAGGTGGTTGTTGATGGTGTCATGTAAATAGTACCTGTGAATCATTGGCAGCACCATGTAAAGGGCACCTATGAATCACAGTCGTGGTCAGTGCTTGTGCCATGTAAATGGCACCTATTCATTGTAGTCATGGCCAGTCCAGTACCATATAAACAGTACCCATGCCTGTGGTACGTAAAAGCACCCATTACACTCCTGGAGTGTTTGGTGTTAGGAAGCGCATCCAGCTGTAGAAACCATGCCAAATCAGACTAACCTGATGCAACTCTCCTGTCAAATTGTCTAACCCATGTCACTGCCGCCAATGTATTAATTAATGTGTTTGATATTTTGCAGATATCTGAAAATTTCTACTTTGATATGAACACAGAGTCCACTAACCGAATGATAAACATGCATGTACCCCACAAAGACCGATCAACACGAAGCCAGAGTGCTATATTCAGTCTTACATACCCTTCCCCTGATGTTTTCCTTGTGGTTCGGGTATGTCACATTTTGAGTTTATGTGTTTTATTGTTTTTTTTTCAATTTTATCAGAGATTATTTCTAGGGTAAAGTGTGTAATAGTCTTTCCCCCTTTATATACACATATATAAAGACAGTTGAAATGTTACTAAGCATTTTACTCAATGTGTTAATGATTCTTATTTCTTTACTGTCCACAAGGGGCTACACACACAGAGGGGACAAACAAGGACAGACAAACGGATTAAGTCGATTATATCGACCCCATTGCGTAACTGGTACTTATTTAATCAATCCCGAAAGGATGAAAGGCAAAGTCAACCTCGGCGGAATTTGAACTCAGAATGTAAACAGCAGACGAAATACCGCTAAGCATTTCGTCCGGTGTGTCAACGTTTCTGCCAGCTCGCCACCTTCAAGTTTTTATTAATCATTCTGAAGAGAAGTTTTAATAAAATTAGATGTTTTTAAATTTAAAAAACATTTCAGTAGCATATTTACTTAATGGAGTATGCATATGAAATAACCAGAGACATCTGAGAAATCAATATGAAAATTCTGTGCACCATATTAACAAATTGAGGATTTGTGAAAATAGTGCAGAAATATTGAGCATATTTCATTGTATACAAATTTATTTCATTATGTTAAAGATATTGTTAGTGTCTTTTTGTTCCATAGTTGAGGTTGTATAAAGTATAACTCTCAGGCTTGTTTTATTAATATTATACATTAGGCTAACATATGGCAAGATTGATGGAGCACTGGACAAAATCTTTTCCAGTACTTCATTACATTTTGTCTTTTGTGTTCTGTGTTCCTATTTCACTATGAACTTGTGCCTGAGTTATAAATCACTTTTAATATTATGAAGAGACGACTATAGAATAATACTCTCTTCTTTTGTTGTTTCATATTTTTAATACTTCAGAATTACAACATAAGTCCTAGCAGCCTCACCTTAAGAATTCTTCAGTTAACAAGGGAACCTTGCTATGATCATTTGACCTGCTATAAGTAGCTACCAAATCTTCAAATCACATTCTACTTTACTAAACAAGAACAGACAAATTAGATAATGTAGTCTTACATCAACAGGTTGGTCATGGCTGGAATAGATTTGTTCATAGTTTTATATCAGTAGATGTGATAGTTGGCAGTTGGTGATGTTGGTGTTTAACAGAGTTAAAACATCAACTTCTTCAGTTGCCGACTATCACTTCATTTAATTTTTAAAATAAAATTGTATTCTTTTTACATATTTCTCTCTTTCTTCTTCAGCTTGAAAAAGTATTACAGCAAGGCGAAATCAATGAATGTGTTGAACCCTACATGAAAGAAGATAAAGTAAGAATTCTATGATCTGAAGATGACTGTTGATTATAGATATTTCACCTGTAAAATATATTTATCTTTTGTTTTGTTTCAATCATTGGACTGCAGTGAGATGTTTTAGGTTGTTTTTTTTTTTCAACTGGTATTTATTCTATGGTCTCTTATGTCAAACTGCTAAGTTACAGGGACATAAACAAACCAACACAAGTTGTTAAGTGGGGGGGGGGCAAACACAAACGTAAGTGCACACACATACATAGATACATGCATTCATAGTTTATATATGTATGTCTATATATATTCATACAGTGGGCTTCTTTCAGTTTCCACCTACCAAATCCACTCACAAGGCATTGGTTGACCTTGGGCTATAATAGAAACCAGTCACCCAAGGTGCCATGCAGTAGAACTGAACCCAGAACCATGTGGTTGAGAAGCAAACTTCTTACCATGCATCTATTTTTAAATATTTTTTTGATAAATTAGTCTGAGGGAGGAGAAGCAATACTTATGACCTTTGCAGGCCTTCCTAGACTTCTGAAAAGATAAGAATAAAAAGGCAACCCTAGTAGGATTTGAACTCTTATCAGAGAGAGAGACAGATAGATTATCATAAAGCTGACCATTTCTTTTTAAAATACAAATACATTAGGGAATTTATTTAAATAAAAAAGGGAAATTACTATTAATTACTGAAATTCATAGTAATTTCCGACGACTAATGAATATAATTACAAAAACACCTAACAGACACTCTGTAAATATTCTCTTGATCATGTTGGTTCATAAATTTTGTAGGAATTGAGCCTTTTCTATCCCTATGGGAATTGTGAATGCTAGAAATTACTGATAGATTTCTTTTGATTGAGTTTGTCTGATTGCATTGTATGTGTCTGGTAAATATTTCAGATTAGAGAAGAGAAACATAAAAGCAATGCTGTACAATTCTGCGAAAGACTTGGTAAATACAGAATGCCTTTCGCCTGGACCGCCATCTATCTCATGAACGTCATTAGTGGTGCTGGCAGTCTAGAGCGAGATTCATCAATGTCATCAGAAAAATCTGAGCCAGAGATGTCCCGAACTGCCAGCCTAGGTAAGAAAGACCATCTCTCTATTTTCTCTTTAACATAGATATCTCTCTTCATTTTGTTGTTTCTGTGTTATATACTTTTACAGTATGTTACTGATTTCATTTCTCAACATTTGAAATTGTTCCCGCTGTTTTGTTTTTCTTACTCTACTTTGTTGTTTGGTTATATCTTTTCTCTGGATGTCTCACAGTCAGTAGTTTTCCTCTTAATTTATGTTTAGCTCTCTGTTTTTGCCTAGAATTGGTATGAAGTTTGTGTTGGTAGTGTATTTATTTGCTTGTATTTTTAGTTATATATGTAATATGTATGTCTGTACCTGTTGGTATGTGTGTGTGTGTGCGTGTGTATGTATAAGACCCCCTTTGGTCATGAATAACCATGGGATTGCACCTAGCAAGTTCTCTGACGAGGCACAAGTCTGGGCAAGGCTGTTTATGGAAGACCAGTAGTCGCCCATGCATACCAGCCTCCCCTCTCCACGCCACGAATGTAGTCTAAGGGAAAGGTAAAGGCCAATACAGCTTGACACTGGTGATGTTGCAACTCATTTCTACAGCTGACCAAACTGGAGCAACATAAAGTAAAGTGTCTTGCTCAAGAACACAATACACAGCCCGATCAGGGAATTGAACTCACTACCTCATGATTGTGAGCCCAACACTCTAACCACTGAGCCATATATATATGGTGTTAAGTTGCTTCTGAGTGTATGATATATAGTTGACTGTTTATTCTGGTTGACAAGTTACATTTGTCTACAGAAAAAGTCTCATTAATCACACAGAAACACAATACTTTTTCAGTTCAATTATTTAATGATTATCATATAACTATGATGAATATATCTATCAGCATTATGATTACGAATGTGAAAGGGCTAATCTGGTGTTTTACATGGATTCTTCTAAGTTGTTATTATTGCTGCAGAGATGAGATTTTAATAACCTAAAATGAAACTCAACAGCTTTGGATGATTGCTTTTGAACTTGTTTAGAACTTTATTATTTTCAGCTAAAATGTTATTTTGGTACTATTACAGTTATTGGTGATGCTGTATCGTCCCAGCACATCTCTGATCAAGCAACTAGTTGACCAAACAATTAGGTCTGATCCAAAAATCTCTTGTTCCAGATATATCATGTTTCTGCCATTACAAGAACTGTATTTACACTCTGACATGCAAGAGTTAGTCGTATAGAATGCAATGTGATAATCTCATGTTGTACCTTCATCACATTATTTGTGCACAACTGTATATTTTGGCAGTGACCATTGTAGAGACCAGGCAAGGTGGACTTGGTCAGAATACAATGGTTACTACATTGTTGTTGTTTATTATCCCCAAGTCATCCCTAATTGAGCAGAAATATGGTCAAAGCTGTAACCATCCCATCTTTTTCAGATGGGAAATGCCCATGACATTTGCACCAGTCTCATCAAGTGATGAGATTGATGCATTTAATATTCCAGAAGCATTAACAGTGAGGGAATTCCAGAATGTTTCTGTTCAGGAGAAGGACTAGGAGGAGTGCAATGTCTAGAGGTGAGACATAGTGAGAGTAACAATAGAATGAAAGAAGATATCCAGTTAACTATTGAAAATTATATAGCTTCGTTCCTTTCAGAAATTAATCTGGTCTACCAACAATGTGAGAAATTGTCATTGTTCTTGTTAGCAGAGATAGAGCAATTGGCAAAATCCTTTGTCATATCTAGTTATGTTCCTTTACATTTTGAGTTGAAATCCTGCTTAGATTAACTTTGCCTTTTATCATTGCAGGCTTGATAAAATAAGTTCTAACCAAGTTGATTTAAGTGTCTGTTCACCTCTTCTATAATTTGTGTCCCTTCTGCTTATGTTACAAATTATTAAATATTATTTTCATTATTTTTGTTTTTTGTTTTATGTTAGAAATAATTATAAATGTTGTGAAGTATTATTATTGTTATTATTTGAAATGTGTCTAATACTTTCTTCTGTAGCTGGAGTAAGTCAAATACTCTTCGACTATTGTAAGTATCAGTCCCCCGTCCCCCAGGAGCAGTTCTCCTGCAAAAGTGCACACTTGCAAAGCTACCAGATATATTGTGTTACACAAGCACCACCTGGACTTTCAGTTGCTAGCATGAGAAGTTGACAGAGTTGCTTTGCCATTCTTTTCTTTTCACCAACACTCTGACCACTACCACTACCACCACAACCACATCCACTGTCTCCAACACTTCATCAACTACACCACTACAAGTACAACCATCGTTACTATCATTATAAGAACTTGGATAACAGATGAGTGGAATTGACAGAATGGTGGACTAATGCTTTGCGAGTATTTAGTTACATGTTTTTATATTTTTTAGTTCACGTTCTTTAAGGTTGACTTGGCCTTTCATCTTTCCTGGATTATTAAAATAAAGTACCAATCAAATATTGAGTGCAATATAATCTTATAAGTAACTGTTCCTCTGCAAAATTTTTGACTTTGTGCCTGTGAAAGAAAGCATTATAATGAGAACCAAAATTTTCCTTTACTTTGAGTTTAACTGAAAAATGTGTCTGTATTGTGGGTTAACTAACTGGTTGTCACTTGGCTAATATATTTTAAAAGTGTGTAGTAAAAACAGTTTAGCACCCTTCACTATTTTCATTTTTATGAAACCATTCAAGTTTGGGTGTAAATTAAAAGGGTGTAGAATATTAAAATCCTTCTACCTGTGACTGTAATTAAAGCTGCATTTAAGCATGATAAAGTGTTATAAGTACCAGTCTTAGACTGAAAAGAGAAACAGATCAACTGTGTAGACATGAACTATAATATCATCACTTACCATGATGACTGCATTATCAGTTATACAACAGTGTGTTTGTAATCAACAACTTTGGTTGTCTGGCATGCAGCAGATCACATGGTTCAATTCCTGGCAATGTGCCTGTTACTTTCTGCAGCTTCAGATTAATGCTTATAACATAAAAATATTATTTACATTGAAATCTTAGCAGTTGATTCATTATCAGCATTGAAATATGTTTTGTTTTCTAATACTGTCCTACAGACACAGGAGGTGTTTAGAGCTTGGTTTGGTAAAGGATATCAGTGAATAAATTGCACTTGGTTTGAAAGATCTTCACCCAAACCAAATATTAAGTTAAAGACCATTGAACTAGAAATCTTGTTACTGAAGCAGAAGTGTTGATAAATATTGAATTGCAAGAAATATCTAATAATACCTAACATTTACATAACATTATCACAGTCGTTATGTCTCATTACATGTGCAACCAACATATGGTGTTGTAAATTTTGTTTTCCTAATCTCCATAATATGAAGAAAAAAAAAATGAGATAATTTGTGCTTGTATGTGTGTGTGTGTATAATGTATTTTCTCCTTCATTCTTATACACTCTGTTTTTCATATATATATGAGTGTGTGTATGTATAATCTTGTATTTTCTCCTTCATTCTTATACACTCTGTTTTTCATATATATATACATGTGTGTGTATCCTTTACGTTCATTTACGGGAAATGTTTTTGAGTATGCACATAAAACCTCTTATTATATCAGCTACAACCTAGTAAACCCAACTTGCAACAAGTTTATGGGATTGTACCAAATTGTGCTGGTATAAATTCCATCCTTAGATTATTATCATTATTATTATTATTACTACATGCATATACATCATCATCAAATATATATGTGTGTGTGTGTGTCTATATATATATATATATCATCAGAGAAACTCTGTATGTGTGTATGCATATATATATGTGTGTGTGTGTGTGCGTGTATATATATATATATATATAT